>NC_137519.1:732500-772500 GCF_041902795.1 Electrophorus electricus
CAATTTTAACAAATGATTTGTGTTAAACCAAGTTCAATTAAAACTGCATTGCTCCTTCAGCCTCAGTAGAATCACTACAGAGGAACCAACCAACTAAATGAAAACACTTCCCATACACCTTAAAGTGAACACCATTTAGGTAAGCATGAGCCAGTTTTAAGCAACCCTCAACTCAGAACAAGGACTTCCACACAGTTGTCAATGTACTTTACAGGTCCCATTTCAAATACAGTCTTATGAAGGTTCATGTGAAAATGTGAACTGTAAACAGTCAGAGTGAATTCTGCTGAACATGCACTAAACCCACACAGCTTTAGACCTCAAGCAGTTTGGACATACTCATTCTAACTAGTGTAATTGTGGCATACAAGAAAAAGGGGGCCAAAAAAAAAAAAGAAAAGCCACCTCACTACAGAGTCTCCTGTTTGTCTAGTGTCCCCTTCAAATTTCACACAGCATTGTTTAACCAACAGAAACCAAGCAGACAGCAGTGTTGCCAACACATTTTATTTAAGAAAGCAGGATTAAGAAGAACCAAGAATAGTTTCAGCATCATTTTGTTGAACAGCATTAGCCTGAGCCTAGTGCTTGACCATCCCACTGAATTGAGTAAACCCCAACTGCCTCCTACTGTGGTGGTAGTTGGAGTGACTAGGCAAGTCCTGAGTGAAGCTGTAGCTGCTAGAACCACTGGACACACTTGATGGGGTACCAGTGTAGGGTAACTGCACGTCAGATTGTTGGTCCACATTAAAATCTACAGCAGATACTGGTTGTCTTCCACCTGCCTGCATCACAGCATTCTGGCCCCACCAACTAGAGTAGCTGCCAAGACGCCCTTTGGACAACCCATACATGCTGGATGGGGTCCGACTTGCTGGGTTGTATTGGTTGAAGGTTACTGTGTGGGAGGCAGTTTGGGGAGGATATGGGACCCCCTCCTGGGACTGGTCAGTGTGCAATGCAGTCTGGTGGCTCCAAGTTTGGCCCATGCTCCCAACCTGTGAAGGAGAGGCCCCACATGAGCTGCTGCTTTGAGCAGCATCATTAGATCGCTGGCTGGGGGAGGTCATGACAGAACTTGTACTGGAACCCTGCAACTGGGCCTGGGCAGACTGGTGGCTTCCTGTGCCACGTACTCCCAGCCTGAGAATGGAGGAACCTACGGGAGCTGCTTTTTTGTGGAGCATCACTGGCAGACTGTTGGCTACTAGATGTCACACCAGAACCAGCACTGGAGCCCTGCATTTGGGACTGGGCAGTCTGTAGTGCAAACTGTTGGCTAGTGGACTGCCACATACCTGTACCCAGCACAGGTCCAGTCTGTATTGAAGCATGATCATAACTAGAGGGCTGGGTTCCTACACTGTGGGTAAGCACAGGTACATAACTGCTGCTTTTTTGCACATCACCAGCTGACTGCTGGTGGGTGGAGCTCAACCTCTGCATTTGCAACTGACCAGCTTGCTGCGCAGACTGCCAGCCAGTGTTCTGCCCTGTGCCTGCACCCTGGACTGGCAGAGGCCCATAGTAGCTGATTTTTTGTGGAGCATCACTGGCAGACTGTTGGCTTGTAGAGGCAATAGAAGAACCAGAACTGGAGCCCTGCATCTGCAACCGGCTAGTCTGCGCTCTCCATGTCTGCCATCCATTTGCAAACCGAAAAGGAATGGCCCCGCGAGAGCTGCCATGTTGTTCAGTATCCTTGACGGGCTGTCAGCTAGTAGAGGTTACACCAGAACTCCCACTGGCACTTTGACTAGCCAAGAGTCTGGATTTCAGCTGTGTGTAGCTTTGAGATTGAGGGGAAGGAACACGAGAAGGTTGGACCTTCTTTGAAGGATGGTATGTTGGGTGGCCTGAGGATGGAGCCCTGTAGTCTCCCTGATGGGTAGGAGCAGATTGAACAGACACAGTGTGCATTGTTGAACCAGTATACCGAGTTGGGGAAACCTTGAGCACTGGATAGAGTCCAAGCTGCCAGCAGACCCCTGATGCCAGACATCTTGTTGAAACAGACCACTAGAAGTCTGGGGGGTTCCAAAGACACAATTAGCACTCTGCCCCTGAAACTGAATTTCACCATTACCAGAAGAATCCTGCAGTCGAGCTTTGGTTACAAGTCCAGGGAATTGCTGGCCACCTTGGAACACAGACTGGTAATACCCAGCAGAGCCACCTGCAGTCTGTGCACTTGAATCCATTTGATTTCTGGAACCGCTCCTTAAACATCCACCCGCAGTCTGACTGGGTTCCAGGCCTTGCTGAGGGAACACAGAGCTACTTTGCTTAGATGCAACACTGGAAGGAGAGCCCTCCATCTTGGTCAGATAAGGTAGGTAGCCAACTTCTTGGGGCTGAGCCACAGAAGCTGATGTTGCTACACCATACCAATGTGGTGCAGATTTGTTCCACACTTGAAGGGGATGAACAGAGCAGAGATTGCTTAAATTCCTGAATATAGACACAAAGCATCACCATCTGTGGCTTGATCTGAACAATTTCTTACCACCAAGCCCCTCTGCATCCCTCAGCTGAAATATGACAGGGAGGAATAACCAGAGCCTGCAAGATAAAAAGGCATTTAAACATGAAAATAATCAACTCTCTTAAACACACACAAGGTAACGCCATAACATAAGCACAGCATATGACTACCTTCTGCTCCACCACATTGTACTGCCAGACAGGGGAAACCCCAATACCCAGTTTCTTACACCAACCCTTCTCACTGGGAGAAGCACAAACAGACACAAGCTCCTAGCTTGTCTGCATTCCTTTTAAGCCTCTCATTAAAGTTAGCTGATAAGAATCACCTGTTCAAACTCTTTTCAGCCATTATCTAGCCAATTAAAGGAACCTACGAGTGAGTAACATGAGCTAGAAATGATATTGGGGTGATATTAAGCATAACAGTAATATTGCGGTAGTACCAGAGGCTGCATTAATTGTACAGGCCTTAATGTTCATTTCTGGTTTTTTGTTTCCTTCTCACATGGGTGGAATTGAGTTTGGCTGTTTGTTTGTTGAGCATTTGAATCCATCAAATATCCATGTTTCACTTTATTTTTGTTTGGAAATATTTTGGAGCCATTGTTATTCCTTTCATACATCTAGTCTTGATGAAGTTTAGATGTAGGCTGGAGTTGTGAGGAATACAAAATCATCTTTCAGACAGAATTATATTTAAAATTCTAACAACATGGAGGTTGTTTCTCAAAATGTCCTAACATCCTTTTCAGATAAAATGTTATTTTTCCTTTCCATGAAAATGTATTACATTGACCTTATTAATGTCAGATGGACATGCTTAAACAGAGACACTGCATGGACGTGTCTCTTCACTTTAAACAGAGATAAACATGTAGAAGTGCTATGTATATTTTACGAGACCTGATAGAGATCTGGTGGGGGGGGGATGTACTGTACAGTTCTGGGTTTGTGGTGGTCCATGCAGAATCCAACAACGCTCACCGTCATATCCAACTAACAATGTTTTGATATTTAGTTATATATATATTAGAAATCCCACACGAAGTCTAATGCGTCAGTCACTGTAGTGATGCATGTGAACATGTAGAGTAGCAGCAGCTTTAATGTATTGTATGCTCATATATGCTCATATAGCTGTACCTGTTTATGATAAATGGCTTTATTGGTGTTACTTTTAAAAAGTGAAAGATTCTCATTAGTCAGCTTTCATTCACAGCAAGGCATGCACAAGAGGAAAAGTGGCAATAACATATTTTCAGAAAAAAAAAGCAATTTCACCATGAGAAAATGAATACTAGTCAGATACAAGTGTAGAAGAGAGTCATCAGTCTTTCCTGACAATTACCAATCAGATAAATCACCAATAATCCATTCCTCATTGTTTACTGCTGTTTTTCATGGTCACGCTTTCATTCAAAGGAGAGTGTATGACGATACCAGTAGGTGAAGGAGAGAAGGAGCAATATTGATAGAGCTCATAATGCCATTACACTCGTCTCACCCTGCTGTACACACTCATATAGGCTTCATAGATGCACCGAGAGGCTGTCACTTGTTGACTAAAATATATTTTTCCTGTCCAATCTGGTTCATTGAGAGTAAAAAGGAGAGTATGAAGCTACTAAACAGGACAGGGACAAGTGACAATTTAAGAGATGCCTTAGATGATAATGGACTTTAAAAAATTAATAAAATCTCCACACATCATTAAGAATACTAAAGTACTCTCCAGCATGTGGAGGTGTGGTCATTCAAACAAATACATAACTAAAAAGAAACGAGAGAAGCACCAGAGGAGGGGAAGATGGTTGGAAAGCAGAGACAGCTGGGAAGGAGATTAGTAGACAGAATGAGAAGAGAGGGGTCTGGAGAGAAGTGGAGAGGTTAAAGTGAGAAGAGGTCCTTGATGCACACCCAAATGTACTTGTACATCACTTCCTAAACCTTGGTCACAATATCTGGACTCGTCTTCATACAAATGCATAGATTTCTGAGCATTAGTATACTTTGCCCCTCAATTCTCTTATGAGGGAGTGAATTCCCTGTGACCTGTTCAGTTTATGATTACGGCCTTGCTCTGCATAATGTTTGTCCCAACATACAACACACTGTTCATCTTGCAAGCAAGTTGATCTGAAACTGCTGAACTAGTGAAAGCCTGTTCTTACCCCATTCAAGTAGATGACGACGTTTCTCTCCATTTGATCCACATGCTTTACAGTGGCATTCTCCTGTAGACAGATTATTTATGAGCAGACCAGCTAATGCATGATGGGTATTTTCAGTGAGGTCAAAGTTACCGCTATAGAGCCAGATACTGGTATCAGTGACCCCTCAACCAGACTGAACCCAGACAGCAGCTTGACCTCAATGACCACCATGTCCGTCTCAGTCCTGTTACCATTATACCCGAAAGACAAATTAAAGCAAAGTCAAAGGGTTACATGGGCAAAGCCATTCTTTCCTCTTCTCTAGTAGAGCTCACCTGACAGTCACAGTGACCCCCACAGACAGGTTTGGGGCACTGCAGTTTGATGTTGTGTTGAATGAGATACTGAAGGAGGAGAAGTCATTGGGAGGAGGGATGTTGTAGTGCTGGGTGAACTGGAAGAGAAATATTGATAGCATACAGGATCCCTAGAGTCATTTACACACCCAAGAAACTATTCAAAATGGCCTTCAAGCATCTCCACACCAAGGTGCCCCATGATCAGCACAGGAAGTGGCACCAGACTAACCTGCACAAACACACAGCCTTGGCCTGATGCCCTGACATTGTAAACCCGTCACTTCCTGCAGCTGGATCTGCTGGTACAGTAGTCTGTTGTTCCGGTACACCATGAACTGGGTCTTCAAGCCGTGCGGCGACGTCACACTCGCCGCAATGGTGTCTGTTGTACTGTAGGTTGCAGTGCTATATTTTGCCAGAGCCTGAAGAGCCACTACAGTGTCCTGGGCAGAGAAATGGATTAAAAACAGAGGTAAAATATTGAGTGGGTTTTACGAACAGGAGCTGACCTTGCTCCTATACTGACCAAATTGGTACTTATTGTAGGGTATTGTTTTACACTGATGTTGTCTAACAAACAATGAGGACTAGAGCTTAAGATAGACCTTTTGTATTTTGTACTTCTAGGCATCAGCATTGACCCCTGTACATTATTTGAGTTCATTGGTAAATTGTTTCAACTTACTGTACTGGCTAGGATGTATTCTATGAGGAAATGAAAGCACATTTACCTGACACTTTTATCCAAAGCAACTTACAATTATGACTGAGCACAACTTGTGCAATTGAGACTTAAGGGCCCAACAGTGGCAACTTGACAGTGGTGGGGTTTGAACCCAGACTCTAACAAATATCAAGTACCTTAACCAGTGAGCTACTGCAGCCATGAGCACATTTGTAAGTTGCAATAATTAAGGCAGCTGTTGAGGTATAAACATCTCCAGAAACTGAGCGAGTGAAATATTAGCAGACTGAAAGATCATACTCAAGTTGTGCTACGAAGTAGCAATATTTGAGCTGGTGGTGTGAAGGGGGCACTACCTGTGTAGATACAAAACCCGCAAAGGCGTTGTGCTGCTGGCCCAGCCAGTGGATAATGCTGGCACTGTAGCCCAGGTCAAACTTGGGCAGCAGGGGTCCAGAGAGCACAGCCAAGAGCAAGTAGGAGGTCGTCTCCACACCCAGAAAGTCCGTCACCATCCCAACACATCCACTGCTCCAGTGCTGCCCATCCACTGAAGGACACGGAAAACCACCGAGCCCACTCGGCCAAGATTCTCCAGTAAATACCAACCAACCATCACCATAATTGCTCAGTAAATACAGACACATGCAGCCTCCAATAAACCCCAGTTTTCTCAGCCAGATACCAGCATCCAGTGAAGGTTAAATTGCACCCAAGCTGGGTTTTATTGGGCAAGTCTGACCTGTCACTACGGCTCGCTGGTTCAGGTGGGAGAGCAGGGTTCCTCTCATCACCTGGTCTCTAGCTAGTGTGAAGGTGTAGGAGAGGAGGGTGATGGCATAGGTGACGTTCACCTGTGCAGAGATGTTCCACAGGCAGTCCAAACTCTTGGAAACCATGGCATCCTACCATACCAAAGACACAGCAAGGCATGTTCACACAGACTTTTAATTGAATACTAGAGCTGTTTGAGGAAGAGGAGCTGTTTGAGCAAGAGGAGCACTCACTGTCTCACTGGGTGCCCAACTCCACTACTGTGGCGTACACCAAGAGGGTCACCTTATCATTCACTCCACCCTGTGTAAGAGCGCAAAGTCAGCCAGCTGGCTCACAGGAGTGCTGCACCACACATCTGCTACAGTGCAGTGCCACTCCACACCAGCAGGTGGAAGCAGCACTGCAGTTTCCTGACCTGCATGTCCACATGGATGAGGTTGCCCACCAAGGCAAAACATCCGTTTGGCTGCTGCTTGTTGCCCAGTCAAGTCTTGGCCTCGTCGATGAAGCTGTATTGCTTTGCGCTTTCGAAAGACTTCATCACGAACGCAGTGAGCCTGAGTACACAGAAACCAGGGAGCTTGCTTGGGAGTTCCTGATTTATTTTATATTCATTTCAATAAGAGCCATCCATAGCATTACAGGGCCAGGGGTATGGTGTAATTTGAGAGTTGTACAGGAACCATATCAGATTCCCTCTGGTTTGTGCAAGACTAACCGGGTGTTGCCCGAGTTGTCCGAGGTCCCAAAGG
Source organism: Electrophorus electricus (assembly GCF_041902795.1). Classification (NCBI taxonomy): domain Eukaryota; kingdom Metazoa; phylum Chordata; class Actinopteri; order Gymnotiformes; family Gymnotidae; genus Electrophorus; species Electrophorus electricus. Next base: position 739,717 of record NC_137519.1, read on the forward strand.
CACTGTACGATCCATCCTCATGCTTGTAGGTGAGCTCTCGCTGGTAGCCTGCATCAGTCATGAGGAGAATGAGTAATGAGAAGGTGATCACCCCAGGTCCACACACAGAACTTGCTGCGATAAGCATGTCAACATAAACATGTACGCTCTCTGAACTTGTTCAGTGCTGTTGATCAAGAGAATAAACTGGTAAAAATCAGTTGAAATCAAACCCCCAAGTATCCTGAGAGCCACTGGTGTGTGCTCTCAACACTCAGCAGGAAGGAGGTGGCTTTGCTCCTGATGGCTGGGGTCAGCTGACCGCTGCTCTCCAGGTACCCCAGGATGAAGATTTTGGGGGCAAAGAGCAGCATGTTCTGTTCACTGCAGCCGTACGGCATGGCCAGCAGGTTGTCCAGGTTCTGCAGTGCACGGCCCATCAGATCTCCTGCAGAGAGTCACCAGAATTGAATGTGTGTCCATATGCAAAACCTTGTTAAATTCCAAAAGAATTTCTTATGAATGGGTTTGTGGAACAGAGCAGTGTACCTGCAAGTGTCCTCACCTGGCACAGAGATGAAGGCAGTGGAGGAACCCTGCACAATCACTTTAGGCAACTTCAGTGCAACATTTCTGTAGGTGTACACAACACCTAGAGGATGGAAAAGAGCCATCAGTGAGACCTCACAGCACACTCATGAACCCAGGTGAGAATATCAATGTTGGACTACAGACCTGCAGGGCAGAGCAGCTCATTGTAAGTGCTGGATTGTTTGGCGCCCTCTGCCTGTCAGAGGAAGAAGGAGTATGCAGTCAGAATGACCCTACTGGGAGCCGCTAAAACAAAATCCTTTTGTCTGCTCTGTATCTTTCTGTCAAGTTAACAGTGAATAACCACACCCATCAAACTCCACCATGACATACAGTACAGACACTACCTGGAACGACAAAAAGGGAGTGTGGTGTGCAAGATACATACACACATTCATCCATCGGACTGAGGAGAATAGCCACCCAACCAAGTTTGGTATTCATATTGTTCCAGCACTGTTCAAACACTCAGAAGCTTACAGCTGCTGGCAGATTCCATTGTTCAGCTCCAGTAAGGGGAGTTGTGGTTACTGGGGCTCTTCAGGGTGGTGTCATGAGGTGGAGGAGACCCCAATGGAGCTCACCTCTACCAGCAGGGTCTGAACCACCGTGTCCATATGTCCTTTCTCCGGCACACCGGTCACCCGATTCCCACACAGCGCAGACATCTGTACTGCTTCTGCAGTCATTGTGAAAACCACCTCACCTACAATACACTCCCCCCCCCCCAAAAAAGTTGGGCATTGGAAATGTCATTAATATACTTAATGAAATGCATAATTGTACATCCAGAAAGCAGTAATGCTACTCAACACATTTTTGCAAGTTGGAATGTGCCTTCTGAGAAGGCTGCAATAGTGGAACACAAATGAAGAGCATTACTGCTAGACAGTAAATAGGTAAATAGGATGTTTCTGCACAGTGACTAGCATTTAAGGATAAAAATACATGTCTAGTCTTCCAATTTCAGCCGACATGGGCTCACAGCTGGAGTCAGACTTACCTAGCATGGAGGGCATGACGACCCATGTGAAGGTCCAGCTGTTGTCAGCACAGAGGCAGTATGTGTAAATGCAGCTCATGCAGGGTTGGACTGAGAACTGATTTGAGGATTCCAGCATCACCTGTACCTTTAAACACATATACAGTGTGTCAGATGGAATGCCGGGGCAGTTATGCAAGTGGTTCAGTGCTGCACTCCACACACCAATGGGCTCTGAGTTCAAGTTCAAGTTTGGTGTATGTGACAAATAAACCAAACTTAAACTTGAACTCAGAGCTCATTGGTGTGTGGAGTGCAGCACTGAACCACTTGCATTACTGCCCCTGCATTCCATGTGGCTTACAGGTACTTCCAGCACAAAACTTTTACACATGAGCCATAATAGGGACTCACTGCACAGTGAACACTACAGAGGGCTCAGTCAAGTAGGAAAGTAGGAATTACGGTGTGCCCCCCCCTCCCCCCCAAGGAGACAGTGTGGGGATAATCAGAAATCAGCTCCTCTGTTCCATAGGGGAGATAGAGAGACACTTGGACCACTTACCATGATGCAGGAGGGTAGGTAGTTGAAGATCGTGGCCTTCAGCGTGAACACCTCTCCACGGACGATGGAGTAGGGCAGGGTCAGGCTCATGAAGAAAGCCTGGAAGGCCGTGAGGCTGACTTTTGGGGCCACGCCAAACCCGACTGGAGATGTACAAAATACACCTCTCTCCCACGTGGTGATGGTGTCTGGGACGGTCTCGTTGACCCTAGTAAACCCAGACGTCCTGGTGATGAGAAAGAAAACTGGTCAGATGAGGCCACTGTGCATTTGGTGGCAACAGGTTTGAGCCACAGCCCAGTGTGTACCAACCCCACATAAACAAGGTCCCAGATCAAAGTCTCTGGGAAGTATCTGCGGACCATGGCGGCTGGTGGGTTTTGGTCTGAGGGAGTCTGACCAGAGCCTACAGAAAGTTCTTTGGCAAAGGCTAAGTTTTCAACTGTTGAGAGAATATTTCTTCGTTAATCAAACACAATATGCATTTATTCACTCAAAATGAGCAAGAAAATGACTTGCCAACCCCAGCAATTCCACATCTACAGTGCAAAACAGCCACATTACAATCCACATCTTGTTAAATATGTAGATGTTTCTGCACAGTAACTAGCATTTAAGGATAAAAATACATGTCTAGTCTTCCAATTTCAGCCAACATGGGCTCACAGCTGGAGTCAGACTTACCTAGTATGGAGGGCATGATGACCCATGTGAAGGTCCAGCTGTCGTCAGCACAGAGGCAGCATGTGTAAATGCAGCTCTTGTAGGGTTGGACTGAGATCTGATTTGAGGATGCCAGCATCACCTGTAACTTTAAACACACATACAGTGTGTCAGAGCCCATTGATGCATGGAGTGCAGCACTGAACCACTTGCATCACTGCCCCTGCATTCCATGTGGCTTACAGGTACTTCCAGCACAAAACCTTTACACATGAGCCATAATGGGGACTCACTGTACAGTGACCACTACAGAGGGCTCAGTCAAGTAGGAATTATGCATTTATTATGCATTTATTCACTCAAAATGAGCAACAAAATGACTTGATACCATGTACAGCCAAATTTCCACAAAGTCCTGCAGTCAAAGAACTTTCTTAGGTCAACAATGGTAATGGTCCTGATTCCAGCATCCTGAGAAAAGGGAACAGTGTTTCAAAGAACAGGATATGAACTAGATATGGTGTTCAACGAACCTCAACATTCCCATTGTATGGACCAGAGAAAGCGAGTCTTGCATTTAATACAGGCTTTGGCAGTCGAGGTGGCATCTCAGAGCAAAGGTAGAAGTCATCAGTGCCATCTGGGTATCCAGACAACTTGTAGACAGGGAGCAGTTTGAAGACCTATCATGACATGAGATGCAAGATTCATCCATAGGACTTGATGACTGTTTATCAGTTGCACAAGTGTGCAAAATATGATCCGAGCAAGAGAAAGCACTTAACACAAGTCATGTCTGATGCAAGTTCACAGTAAAGTATTGTTGGGCTGCTGCTGAATTTGAGTTCAACCCTGATTAGGTTAATGAGAGTTCTGAAGAACATCTCCACAAGTGTTGGATCAGGTTTGGAGCAGAGCTCTGCAGGTGGGTGGATCAGCTGGAACAGACCTGAGCACCCTTTAGGGGTTCGGTATGAATGTATAGATTCAACCATGAGTTCCTTCTCCGGGCTGAGCAGCAACAGGCTCTGATCGATGGCCCTCATGGAGCACATCGAGCCTGGGTGAGCATTCAGCACCAACTCCACAGAACTCCCGGCAGCTCCACAGGAGAAGAGAAATTCAAAGACACCTGGGAGACCATGAGAGACTAGTGAGAACCTCAAACTACACTAAATGGATACAGATTCTTATGAAGTGGAGACCAACCACAGCAACCTTTTACTTCACAAGAGCACTAGATGTTTATGGAACATTGTGACATTCTGACCTTGTTAGCCAGACCCAGCTCAACAGGGAAGTCCATGCTGTCGGCTACCACCTCCCCTCTTGGGAGCAGAGCGTACACCACTACCTGGGCGGAGCGGAGACAGGACATCCTGGAGGGGCACCACCACTCCTCCTCTGTTCTCTGTTACAGACAGGACAGTTAGAAATACAGCAAACCCAGAGCACCAGAGCAGAAAGGGCATCAGTCCAGGAGCTTCAGAGCCCTCCAGAGTTTCCTAAGCCCAACACGTCCACAGATTAAGGACCAACTCATTCAGCCAGACCTGTGTACACTTTTGCCCTTTTGTTTCATCATCTTTCTTCCATTTTGATTTGTAACAAGTGAACTGCTGATTTGAATCAGGTGTGCTTTGGGAATTAACTGTGCACATCCAACAGTTACACCTGAGCACTACTCATGTGTGTGTGTGTGCGCGCATGTGCGTGTTTGAGTGTTTGTGCGTGCACATGTGTGAGTGTGCGCACGTGTGTGTGTGTGTGTGTATGTGCCTGCATGCCTGTGCATACGTGCAAGTGTGTCTGTGCAAGTGTATGTGTGCCTGGGTGTGTGTGAATGTTTATTTGTGTGTGCGCTTTTGTGTGTGTGTGTGTGTGTGTGTGTGTGTGTGCGCGCATATTTGTGTATGTGTGTGTGTGCGTGCGTGTGCATGTGTATGTGTGTGTATGTGTATGTTGGTGTGCTTGTATGTAAGTGCGTGTTTGTGAGTGTAAGCTCGTGTGTATGGGCACGCGTGAGTGCATGCAGCTCGGCGTGAAATACCTTGCTTCAGGTCTCATGGACGACAAGCATCAAGACTATTTTCTGTCCTGGCTCCAAGATGGTGGCATGAACTCCCCCTTGCTGTCTGGACAGCAGAGTACCTTGCAGTCTTCAAATGCAGACTGAAGACCCATCTATTTGCAGAATATTTAAAGGACAACTGACACTGCTCCCATATTGACTGACTAATTTAGTACTTACTGTAGGGTACTGTTTATGTTGTTTAACAAACTCTAGCACTTATTGTTTATAGCACTTATCATTGTTTAAGATAGACCTTATGTATTTTGTACTTCTAGGTATCAGCATTAATTCCTGTATTCCACAGTATTCTAGTTAATTGGTATGTTTGATTCTAACCTACTGTATTGTACTTAGATATATTCTATGAGTAAATGACAAAGCCCTTTTGTAAGTTGCTCTGGATAAGAGAGTCTGCTAAATGCCGTAAATGTAAATGTAAAGACATGGTGAGTTGGGGAATAGTTACTTTAGTGGGCAGAGACATGGTGAGTTGGGTATAGTTAAAGGCTAGAGATGTGGACAGTTGGGTTTAGTTATTTTAGTGGGTAGACAGGTGGAGAATTGGTTAGTTAAAGGTTACAGCTGAGGGAAGTTGGGGGTTAATCACTGTAGTTGGTAGAGTCATGGTGAGTTGGGGTTAGTCAGTTAAAGGGTACTGATGTGGGAAGATTTGTGTTAGTTAAATGATGGGTACAGACATGGTGACTTGGGGGTTAGTTACTTTCACAAGTAGAGACGTGGTGAGTTGGGGGTTATTTACTTTAGCGGGTAGAGACGTGGTGAGTTGGAGGGTATTTACTTCAGTGGGTAGAGACATGGTGAGATGGGGGTTAGTTATTGTAGTGGATGGAGACATGGTGAGCTGGGGGTTAGTTACTTCAGTGGGTAGAGATGTGGTGAGTTGGGGGTTAGTTACTTTAGTGAGTAGGGACATGTTGACTTGGGGGTTAGTTACTTCAGCGGGTAGAGATGTGGTGAGTTGGGGGTTAGTTACTTTAGTGAGTCGGGACGTGTTGACTTGGGGGTTAGTTGCTTTAGCGGGTAGGGATGTGGTGAGTTGGGGGTTAGTTACTTTAGTGAGTAGGGACGTGTTGAGTTGGGGGTTAGTTACTTTAGTGGGTAGGGGCGTGTTGAGTTGGGGGTTAGTTACTTTAGTGGGTAGGGACGTGTTGAGTTGGGGGTTAGTTACTTTAGCAGGTAGAGATGTGTTGAGTTGGGGGTTAGTTACCTAGGTTGCTGCTTATAGGACTCCATGGGGGCTTTGTCCACCTACCCATAATGAACACATTACAATATAAAACCATTAAACATACAGTACTATAATGAACCATAATGAGTGTCATTATTTAAACCATCAACCCTGTGAATTCTCACCTTGTAGTGTGTTGGTCCAGGGCTGTGGGCTTCGTCTTTACTGAGGAAGATGAGGGTTCGTTGTGCAGTGGAGTCAAAGCCTCCCTTCCTCACGCTCTCCAGATGTGCCTTCTTCAGACTGTCACGCAAAATACCATAGTCAAATACATTATACGCCTCCGACTCTGAAACACACATACACACACACACACACACATAGGTGTGCCTTCTTCAGACTGTCCCGCATAATACCATAGTCAAATACATTATATACCCCTGGCCCTGATACACACACACACGCACACACAGACATGCACACACACCTTTACTCTGAGCTCCACAACCATAGTGAACATCAGCTAAATGTCTTTACACTGAGCTCCGCCCCTCAAAAGATCATGTAGTGGTGGAGATGTCAAAACAATGCTACAGGATGAACTAGCATAGATAAATTAACCCTACCCCTAACCCTAACCTTAGAACTAACCCTAACCCAAACCCTAAACCCTAACCAAAGAAGAAACTAGCATAAATACATTTTCTCTTCTCTTGCTCACTCACACACACACATGTGTGCACACACCTGGGGTGGTGTGTTTTCTGTTCTCTGGTAGAAATAATGCTGCAGTGAGGCTGAAAGGTTTCAGTGTACGTGCGTGCGTCCGTGTGTGTGCGTGCATGTGTGTGTGTCTGTTTGTGTGTGTGCAGGAATGCGTGTGTGCGTGCATGCGTGTGTGTTTGTGTGTGTATCCATGTGTGGGCATGCATGTGTGTGTGTGTGTGTGTGTGTGTGTGTGTGTGCATGTGTGTGTTACCTTCTTCTCCTCCAGCAGGGGGGGGTATCGTGGTCTCTGCAGCTCATTTCATCTCTTTAGCTCCCTCCTCAAATTCACATTTACATAACACACAGAGTGGTCCTTCACACACACACACACACACACACACACACACACACACACACACACACACACACACACACACACACACACACACACACTCTACTTACACAACATGATCATGTTTAGTACTTGTGTATTTGCTGACAGCAACTTTCTGAGCTACTGCAGTGACTCCTGTTTCTAAAGAGATCATATAGAAACTCATTTCTATTAAAAGTATATTAACATTTCCCTCTAAAGAAGCCTAACAGTCAGACTAAACAAATGTGTGTGGTGTGTGTCTGTGGTGTATGTGTGTGTGTGTGTGTGTGTGTGAGTAGGTGTATGTGTGGTGTGTGTGTGGTGTGTGTGTGAGTAGGTGTATGTGTGGTGTGTGTGTGTGGGTGTGAGTGTGTGGGTGTGTGTGTGTTGGTGTGTGTGTCTCTGCAGACCAAAGTTAAAATGGAACAGATTTGTCAGCTAGGCGATAAATAATGAAAATACCTCAGAGAGAGAGATATAGAGAGGCGGAGAGAGAATGTACTCAATAAACCTCTCGGTCCATGCTTTTGCTATTACTAGCTAATTACTTTTCATTTCCTACTCTGGGTCCAGTTCAGACAGTACACAGTGTGTGTATAGCATCTAGCACCAAGGGGTTATTTCTAAGGTCCATTGATGAGACTGGCTCTATGCTGGGCTGGTGACATAGATGGAAAACTATTGTTTTTGCCATGGTTTTAAAAATGATGTGCTGTGAAATGTACTCCTGGGTCAAATTGCATAGATATAGTATGAATAATATGATTAGGACCCAGATAAGTCAAAACAAGGACTTGGGCAAGTGTTTAGGGCTCTAGGTCTCTGGTGATAAATATCTGGGTCAGCCCATGCAACAGCATGTCTGAAGCTTTTCAATAACTTTTTATTGCTTATTGGTCACCGTGTATTGCCTTTTCTTACCACTCAGTTTTAAATATCAACAAATAGGGCAGAACAAAACATTATCTTTATGATATGGTCAACTAGTGTTTACTGGCAAACCCAAAGAAATTGATTAGAATGGGGATGGTTTTAAAGAAATAGCAGCATAAATTAGCGTAACACAGATGTTTGTAACTTGTGGATTCATCTGTCTACCGAAGTTTTAGATGAAGACGTCAGGGAGCTGCCCTCTCAGTAGGACTCAGCTCTGAGTCTCCCTTCTTAAATGTCACATATCTATTCTTCAGTAATTTGTGGCCATTAGAATGGCTCCGTTAATTACAGCTATAATAATGTTCATGCCAGCTGTGTTGAATCGCACAACGACGTCAGAACCTAGAACAATTAACTGTGGAACTAGGTGGAGAGAATCTGACTGGCAGTACATTGGAAAGGTTTGATGCATATCCCATAGTCATAAAGCCTTGAATGAAGATGAAGGCTAAGAGAGCAAATGTTATGTAATTCTTCAAACATGAATACTAAACGTAGAATTCTGGCAAATCATGTCAATTACATTCCATTATACTGATGTGTTTATTTGATTCAATGAGTACATAGTCTTCCTTCCCAAAGTTATATTGACTTCTTATACTGACAATTTTTAAACATGTACAGACAATTTTATTCCCTGGAAAGTAACACACACACACACACACACACACACACACACACACACACACACACACACACACACACACACACAGACACATATATCAGAGATTTTTCAACTTTCAAATATAAAAGGCATAACACTATTTTCAAATATAACAGTATACTGTTTTTATTTTAGCTCTGCACAAAGAGCATACAGCATGTATGTGTATATACGCGTACAAGTGTGTGTTCAACTGTGTTATACACAATGCTGCAGTGGCCTGCCCTGCTTCAGCTTGCTCTTTACTGCACTACACTTCACAGAGAGCTTTTAATGCTGCCTCTTCAGAATGTCTAGTTGGCTCTGCAGGTCCTTGCATGCATCCTTCAACTTCTCAAGATCCTGAAGCAGCTTCTTGTTTCTCAGCAGGCTGCAGTGCTGGTAGAGCCACAGGTTGTCTGCACGCATCTTGTACTTAGCTATCATTACCCCTGCCAGAGCTTTCTGCTTGTTGTCGATCATTGACTTTATTTTGGCCAGATTGGTTAGTTTGGCCTGGATCTCCAGCTCCACAAAGTTGATCATTTCCTTGAGATGTGACTAGAACTGAGAGTGGAGGTACACAACACTGAGATTATTTTCTATGCCTTCAAGACTCTACTGTCTAATACATCTTCCCATCCTACTCCATGGTAATAAATTTACTGCATTTTCAGTTTTAAATGGGGGCTTGAAATTTCCAATTTTTGTGGTGTTCATTTTAACATTAGGTACCTGAAATTGTAAAAATAGCACAATGATCATTCAGGATTCAAATTGAAGTAGACACTTGGGATTAGACATCAGTTCACATCCAGGCTGAATTGTCCATCATTTAGGTTCCATTTGAGCTCATCTAATACCGAAGAAAATGTAAAAAAACCAAAAAACGTCTTTGATTCTTTTGGTGTATATTGTGTCTATTGATGCTGGAGATTCATTTTCACTCATACTCTACACTTTCTGATTCTGTAATAAATTGAACAGTTTTGAGCATATACATGAAATGACTAACTAGCTACACAATGTTTTCCACTAGGTGTCCTAGACTTCTCCGAAGGGTCCAAAAACCTTTCCAAATGCACACAAAGTCATTAATCACTATACATCAAGTTTGCATGTTTCTTTTTGCTAAAACATCACTCTTCATGGGCTGCCTCTCCTTCTGCGTCTTCGAGTGGGACGTGGAGGATGTGGCCCGTCTACAGTAGGCTCAGGGAGGCACCACGGTCCAGAGGCCGCCTGACTGACTCCCGGTCTTCCGGCAGACCCACGGCCAAGGAGCTGGCTCGGCACTGTTGGCGCCGTACACACAGGGCTCAGGAGACTGAGCTGCTCCTCCAGGAGCTGCTGGAAGACTACATGGATGTGACGGACACCATGGACGTCAGACTTCTGGACCGCGAGAAGATGGAGGACATCTGGCAGACCCAGATGCGCCACCTCCACTGTATTCAGGACCCTCCTGTTGTTCAGCTGTACAGGAGGGTGGGGCAGGTGACCAGGGCAGGGGTCGTGCTGCCCGTGTATCGCTGCGCACGCGGTTCCACATCCCTGGAGTCATTCCACCTGCACCTGAACTACTTCGTACCTGGTAAGTGCCTCTCTCACGTTCGCTCTCTGTATGCATGTCAGCACTGTTTACTAAAAGCCTCCTTTCCTTGACTGCTGCAGGTACAAGTGTGAGTGCCCTGCACTTCCAGGCGTACCTGCTTGAAGGGTTGGTGAGGTGGAATGAGGACCGCGTGGCAGCGGCAGTGGAGGGAAGCGATCCTACTCAGGTCTGCTACAGTGGCCAGCTGCAGCACTACGCCAACCAGCTGAGCCAGCAACTCCTTGGGCTCCAGCTGGCTGAGGATTACACTAGGCCTGGAGGGTATACAGGTAATTCCCCCAACCCCCTCTCTCATATTCTCACACACACACACACACACACACATACACACACTTAACCCTTTTTTCCCTGTGATGTATTAAACACTTGTATAGGTGAGCTCATCGGGGTGGAGTATCTGTACTCTCAGACCGGCGTAGTGCTGCAGGAGGACCTCGGCAGGGATCCAGATTTTCCAGATGGGATCAGCGATGAGGACCTTCCAGAGCGGGAGGACGAGGGCTTCGAGGATGTGGATGTGGGATTCTATGAGTTTGCGGGCCTCACGTGCTCCAAACACAGTCTCGAACCACTGCCGCCTCTCCATCGCGCAATGGGATCTCATTCTCCGGCTGCCTCATCGCGGACCCGGCCGAGTCCTCGGCATCCGGGATGACCAAGGAGACCGTCCCTGATGGCCAAGTTGCTACCCAGACTCAGGCTTTGTGTGGGGATGCGGAGGATGTAAGTGCATTGTAGTTCTTTCTGTTCACTTTGTATTTACATGTACAGTGCAACACAAGTCCTAAGCACTCCAAAAAAAGGTGTTCAACCATATGAGAGCAGTAAACGTTTGTGTGCTTCAGTCCAAAAGTGTATGTTTCTTTTTTTTATTTCTAGGAGAGCCTGGGACCTGATGGTGTTCCAGGCTACCATCATGTAGTAAACCTGGCCTTTGTGACACAGCAGAGGGTAGACAGCATCGTCCCTCTCTGGGACAAACTGCCGGAGAGTGACGAGGGCGGCGTTGCCTACCCACCTCGTCACAGAGACCGACTTATTAAGGGACGGTTTAAAAGCAGCCACTCTAAGACCTCTGTTGTAGCTGGAACAGAGAGTCTGAAGCAGTAAGTGCACTCTCCATAAACCAATGAGTTTCCTTGAGTTTGACTTGTAGCTGTGTGAATAATTGATTCTATCTGTCTGTGTGTGCTTTTGTATCTTCACAGCTGCTTCCTTGGACAAGGCAGCGGGCCTGCTCAGTGGCCCAGCATCAGCCGCCTCGTGGAGGCCGTGTGCCTGGCGCTTTGTTGGCTTCACCCAGATGGTCAGACCGTCGCTGGGGTCAGGGTGAACAGGTGGGCTGCCGTCATGAGGGACTATGGTGTCAACAGGGACGTAGTCCTCGGCAGCCCCGGCCTCATCACCCAGACCCGTATTCAACTTTTTGAGTTGATTCAGCGGACACTGACCCAGTGGTGAGTTTAGGGGGTTTTATATTGACCTTATTGGCACTGTGGACTATACAGGCTGAGTACTTATAGGCTGTGCTGCTTTTTTTTACAGGTACAATGCCAGGAAGAAAAAGCAGGAAAAGGATGTTCTGCACCTGAGCATTGGCCAATCCAGCACTCCCATGGTGGCCCCGGAACCCCTTGCTCCCGCGCTGAGTAAGCTCCCGGAGCATCCGACTCATGGGCACCCTGCCTTTGACTTTAACATACAGCAGGATGCGTCCGGGCAGGCTTCTCAGCGCATCCGAGGCCAACCTCCTCTTCTTCCCGGCGAGACCCCAACGAGCTCCATTCCAGAAGGCGACGCGACTTCTGCCACTGTCGCCACTCCTACTGCCCCTGCCGCACCGGCCAGGCCCAAAGTGCCCTGGACCACGCCGTGGCGTTGGAAGAAAAAGGCAGAGGCCGAGGCCGCCGCCGCTGCTGCGGATGGACAGGCTGTCCCCACGAAGCGACGCAAGCATGAACATTATGCCTGCAAGCAGTGTGGCCAACCTAAAACTAAAGAGCTTGGCCACAGCAGGTGCACTTCTGCAAGGCGGCAGCGGGGAAGACCGTGGAGCAGTGGATGGAAGAGATGAAGAGAAGAGATGCTGGACAAGGTCAGTGATCTGCTGACCACCCAACTCATCCCATTGTTCATACCTGTACATAGTTTTATATTTATTCCTGCTTTAATTATTTATTCTGTGTGTTGTTCATAATTATTTGTACTTTCAAAAGTGAAAGAGCAATGTTTTATACTGTTATACTTCACAAAGTGAAGCAGCACTGTTTAATACTCTGTTATACTTCACAAAGTGAAGGAGCACTGTTTAATACTGTTATACTTCACAAAGTGAAGGAGCACTGTTTAATACTGTTATACCTCACAAAGTGAAAGAGCACTGTTTAGTACTCCGTTATACTTCACAAAGTGAAGCAGCACTGTTTAATACTGTTATACCTCACAAAGTGAAGCAGCACTGTTTAATACTGTGTTATACTTCACAAAGTGAAGCAGCACTGTTTAATACTGTTATACTTCACAAAGTGAAGCAGTACTGTTTACTACTCTGTTATACTTCACAAAGTGAAGGAGCACTGACTTATTCTGCTTTGTACTTCACAACGTGAATGAGCACTGACTTATACTGTATTTTAAGTCTCACAAAGTTATTCTGCTTTGTACTTCAAAAAATGAATGAGCACTGATTTCTTGTGCTTTGTACTTCAGAAAGTGAACGAGCACTGATTTCTTCTGCTCTGTACTTCACAATGAACAAGCACTGATTTATTCTGCATTCTGTTGCACAAAGTGAATGGGCACCGATTTAAACTACTTTAAGAAAGTGAATAAATAACTTTTTGGTAATGAGACACAATCTCACAAATAATGCACTTGTTATTTTGATTGATATTATTTATTTCATGAACAATAAACAACTATTTAAACAGTTCGGTTTCCTGTGTATAAATGATTCGGTTAAATTAACTTTATTCAATTAACATTCAATTAAGTCAACTTTATTAATCTTATTCTTAAATGAACATGCAATTTTAACAATATATATATATATTAGTGGGAGATATTTTTAAAAATGCGGAAAACCATTAGAAATGCGGAAGACAATGAAACTGACAATCTGTTAAATGTCTGTTGGATTTTCATATGCAATCTTAATCGTGAATATAAAAGTGAATATAATTACGCACAGATAGAAGATATTCAAAAGCGAGTCTAAGAGCATGATACACAGCTACTTGACATGCATGCTCAACTGCACATGGCTACTTAATATGCAAAACAACAGCCAACCCTCTATGGCCATAGTCCCGCCTCCTTGCCAGAGAGGTCACAGAGGTCACCTGGCCAGGAATTTGGGCAGATTCTGGGTTCTGGGTGAACCGTGGGTCCGGGAAGGCCGTGGATGGCATGGGTGGGGTCGGGCGCCTCCAGAAGGGCCAAGGGGGGGCCAAAGCAGCTCCGGAGGGGACCCGGGGCACTGGACTGGCCACAGAGAAGATTGGCTGCCAACAATTTCAAATTGGCCATGCTAATCTTCTCTGTATCGATCCAATTTTAGTATTTGTGCTGCTGTAACAAGCACGTCCTGACCCTTGCACAGAGCACACAGTAAATTAAAGTGATGCATGAAAAGCTTACAGCACTTAGTATTCCCAGATAGGGTCCCACCTCAGTATTAAACCAGCCCAAACCTGTTTACCTTCCAAGGTCAGACTAGCTCAGGCTTTCTCAAGCTGGTGTGGCGGTAAGCTTTGGAGGTTTTGTCAAATTGCATATTCATAGCAAATATGATCACTGTCCAATCTAACAATTTTTTTTATTAATCACTGCACTTCACATTCAACCATGTTAGCTGCAAAGTAAATTAAAGTGATTCAAGAATAGCTTACAGCACCGGGTATTCCCAGGTGCTAACAGATATATTTTTTTATTAACCAGTGCACTTCACATTTGAGCATGTTAGCTGCAAAGTAAATTAAAGTGATTCAAGAATATCTTACAGCACCGGGTATTCCCAGGTGCTAACAGATATATTTTTTTATTAATCACTGCACTTCACATTCAAGCATGTTAGGTGCAAAGTAAATTAAAGTGATGCAAGAAAAGCTTACAGCATCTAGCATTCCCAGGCAGGGTACCAGCTAAGTACTAACCAGTTCCAAACCTGTTTAGTTTCTGAGGTCAGGCATGCTCAAGCTGGTGTAGCCGTAAGCCATATAATGTTTTTTTTTAATTGCCTACACATAGCAAAACAGATCATTGACCAAGCAAACAGTTTTTTTTTTATTAATCACTGCACTTCACATTCGAGCATGTTAGCTGCAAAGTAAATTAAAGTGATGCAAGAAAATCTTACAGCACCTAGTATTCCCATATGTTTAATGATTACAGTGGGAGAACTTGCTAGGAGAAATAACACATTCATTTCACTCTAAATATGGGAACTTTCAGTAAATGGGGTTTGCTTTGGAATTATGTATGTGTTGTTTGGTGTAGCCTATTTGTCTAGGTGCTGTGAACATACACATTTGAGTTTATTTGCTGTCCACGCCCTTCACAATCCAAGCAGTACATGATGGCGTTGACTGTTTGCTGGAGTTCACTAACCTGTTGGCACTTTATACACAGGTAACTATGTAGCTTATATCTAACTTGTATGACCTGTATAGCCTAATGTACATGGAAAAGTCAGATATTCGAAATTCGAAATGTGCTGAAAAAATGTCCACTGAGAGGTTTGAGGACAGAGCCATGCTGCCAAGTATAACTTGCAGCAAGTTAAATAGTTTTCTTTGATTTGGTTTTACTTCTTAAACAAATGTGCAAAAACTACTTTGCAGAAATAAAGTCACTAAAATGCATCTCCTTACAGTCCCGGGTGTGTTGAGAGAAAAAGCAATACTGTTTTATGTTGCCTGATTGAGTACCTTGGGGAGCAACAAGAAGAGCTCTTCCAAGAGTGCCAGGTATGTTATTTACACTTATGACATTTAGCTGACTCTTTTATCCAAAGCAACTTATAAGTATATTCATTATATGCTGATTTTTCTATCCTGAAGGCAATCGTCTGTTCCAGCATGATAATCTTTCCATCGACACCAGTCTGTTAGATTAACAAATGTTTCTTTATGGGATACTGGGGTAAAGCATTGAGATGTTGCTTTTCATTTGTCATCTGCTTCTATTTAACTCCCGATTAATTTTAAAAATCCCTGTTTGTGTTGAAATAAATGGCTTGACCAGGAAAACTGGATTGTACTGGAATAGCATGTAGTTAAATATGCTTGTTAAAATTAAAAATGCATATGCTTGTTTCTTTTTAACATGGAGGATGAATGTGAGTTACACACAGACCAAACCATGAAGGTGCTTGTGGTCCATAATCCAACAGCCAAGAATGATCCTGTAGATGTCTCTATTGTGATAGAGGGCAACCAAGTGCTGAGTGGGTGTAGAAACCAAACAAAGGCATGTAGACTGTTGCTCGGATTGATCTATGCCCTCAACCTGGAATATCCTGAGAAGCTCCAGTTCAGTTTTGAAGTGTTCCACTTTTTTCGAAGCCTTTTTGGAGCTTGACAGGGCAAAGCTGCTCAAGAAGGGCCACAGCCTTAAAAGTGAATGGGATAAAATGCTAATGGAACGAACTGTTTGCACCCATGTACTACTACTTTTGGATCACTGTTTCTCAGAGAACATGGACTAATCAGTTGAGCATATTCCATCAGACTATTTTTGGCTGGTTTAGTGTTATTTTGGTTTTGCTTTTGTCTTTTATTATTAGTAATATTGGATGCTTGCCTTACTCCTTGCTTTGCATATGGCTCTACCTAGTGGACAATTGTGGGCTTGTTTACTTATTTTGATGATAGCCAAGAACCAGATGGAACTTCTATACTGATTATGACCGCAATAATTGATTTTCTGTTAACCTCAAAATAGGTTTTGAGATGTACCTCTGTTACGACCCTATTACCTGTGCCTTTCTAGAGCTCCGAATCTAGGTCCACAAATGGGTGCAACATAAAAAAAAAAAAAACATGGAGACACACTCTGTACGGGAGTTTCAGTTTTGTACACACACACACACACACACACACACAGCATAAACCTAACAGGAGTGTTTCTTCAGGGTGAGCTTTACACCAACACATCAAACAAAACAAATCTACTCAAGTGGATTCAATCATTCTTTCCTAAAACAAAATAAAATAAAATACAATCACTCTTCCCTCAACTCCTTATCACAAAACAGAAATACAACAACAAAGCAAAAACGAACACAGCATCCACCCATACAACTCTGAACAATAAGACAAAAACAATTCTTAATATTTCAGGCAATCATTTATCAGTAAGTGAGTCTCAGTGGTCCTTTTTGACACTGGCTGTAACAACTCAATGCTGCTAATGGAGAAGCAGTTCATGGCCTTGTGGATAAAGCCTCCAAAGATCGAGTACCTCTCAAAGGCTCTATATAAGAACTTAGCTGGACAGCAAGTAATAACTCATAAGGCCCTATTTAAAGAACAAGAGATAAAAAAACAAACAAAAAAAACCCAGTCAACTTCAACACACCAATCACAAAAAGGGTCTACCACAGGCAGTAATTGTACCAACACAGAGCCTTACAAAGAAGCGTCTACCATGGCACACGAGGGGTCTACTGAACAAGACACCCTGCCTACACATTCGGGACGCAGATCTTTAACAGGAGGTTAATTATCCCTTCAACCAATCAGGTTGTCCGTTGCTGTGACAATGTCATCTTGACAGCTCCCTGGTTCTTGGTGCACCCTCGTGTGGATAACCTGAAAAACAAATTCTAATACCACATGACAAAGAACAAATCAAAAGAAAAAACCAAAGAACATAACAACCTCATTTTCTACATTGAAGCATGTGACTAAATAAACACTTTGCAAATACACAATGAGTTGAAACTATGCATATAATTAACCTTTTATGTACTGTTATATTTGTTTGAGCAATGTTTAATATTGCAAACTCTCACATTTGGCCATAATACAATGTTTGCATTTGGAAGCAGAAAAAAAACATTTTCATTTGCATATGTAGAGTGAAGAGGGTCCTTTTGTCCCTCCTTTATCTTTTTTAATATGGTTAATTAAAAGAAATTGACCAAATCAATATTGTGTTTTGTGTCTGACAATTTAAGTAAAACTAACCTTCCCTGAATAAGTAATGGTTAATTGATGATAATGATTTAATTCATTATTATTATTTATTAGATAATTTGCCTACTAACAATCAACAGTTAATATTACAATTTTTTCTAAGTAATTAGTAGTGTAATGTATTGAGAAATGTTATGTAGACTTTAGCTAACTTCTTTTAGTGTGTCATAGCTGTTCAGTTTAGGTACTCCTTACTCAAAATATGGGGTGAAATATACCCAAACAAACTGATTGCAAATTGTTAACTCATGTTTTTTACAGTGTAGTTTATCATTAAAAACAAGATTTATTTTTGTGTCACTTACACAGTCTGGTATAATATGCCAGTGGCTAATTTGTGTGGTTAAGGAATGACACAAAACAGTTAACCTCATGGTTACAAGTGGTCTGAGAAACATCATTTGTAGTTAGCTGGGCCTTCCTGAGTGAGACCTCCACTGAACAACTTTTCTCTGACTGTAAGTGGTAAGTTGCCTACTGCTCAGAATTGCTAATGGAAGTAATTGTAATGACTTCATACACAAAAACAGCAAGGGTTTCACTTAGTCACAGGATGAAATATGTATACATAAATAAATAGAATCCCACAAAGCTTTTTTAAATGTCAAAACAAGATGATTTATTTGTGGTCATTCTCTCAAACAGTAAATTCTCACTGACAAAAAGAAACTTTTGCTGTATAGGTAATTGTATTTGTATCTGAATTGTGAACGTTTTGATATCTGGCCTTACCTCGTCAATTTATTTGAGTGATATAATTGTGTCCATGAGATGGTAGTAGAGAGTAACATATGAGCGTGCAGACAGAATTGTACAGTATCCTCTTAGTGTTATTACTTTACTACAATAACCCCAGAGCTATATTGATGGGAGAGGGCACAATAATTATGAGGGGAACAAATTCTAGCACTCTGAGGCACTGTGTAAAACATGAGCAATTGCTACAGGGTATTAAAGGGACTATGTGTAATTTACAGTGTGCTTACATCTGTCTTTTGATCTTTATATTATTTATTCAGTCAATGTAGTAGAGAATGTTCTTCAGTTGTTCTTAAGTTCTTCCACCTATTGTTTCCTATTCCTACAATTGCTGTCAGGATTTCAAGATTTCCAAAGATTTCTCTTCTGTTTCAGAACTGTTTACCATTTCTGCACGTATAACATTTAGCTGACACATATATTCTAATTTATGACACAATTATAACTGAACAGAATTTGAACAATTGAGCATTAATGACCTTGATCAGGGGCCCAACTATGGCAACTTCTTTAGTTATTTTATACATTTAATTTTTGTGTTGATTTGGGCATCAGTTTCACCCATTCCATTGTCCATCTATGGTGTGTTGTCATAGCAACTGTTCTGAATTAAACAAAAATATACAATTCTCTTCCCCTATAGGGACAAAGTGTTAAAGTGTTGAAGGAAGTCTGCTTTCCTGACAACCAAGTACAAAGTGAGACTAGGCTACATACTGCTTTACTGTCATAAATACATTAATGTAGCCACTGTCATACATTGTTATTATTATTTACATAGCACATTTCTCATACTCAAGGACATATTACACACACACACACACACATATATATATATATATATATATATATATATATATATATATATATATATATATATATACACACATATATGCAGAAGCCAATTTGCACACAGCATAGCCTCTATCAGAAACCACAGCCCTCTGGGGGACTGTACCAGGTGCAGGGGAAGGGGAGGAGGCTAACCAGGAGCAACAGCTATCACTGGAGACACACACTGTTCAGAGTATCAAATGATTCTAATCTCCATGTTTTGGGGAGGAAACCCACACAGAGACTCAAAGAGAACATGGAAAAAGCACTCAGACAGTGATTTAAACCTAAGAACCAACTGCTGAGTAGCAAACACACCAACCACCAAGCTGCCCATCTTACATCTGTGTTTACTAAGATTTTATACCCGTTTAAAATGTTACACATATTATGATCATTTTGATCATTTTGATTAATTCTCCTATGAAGCAAAATAATTTTCTTATATTTTAAACAAATAAACCACCCATGTCCAGTGGGAGTGTCAAGACAGGTCTGCCTAGGTCCAGTGGGTGTGTCCAGATGGGTCCGCACAGGTCCAGATAATGTATATAAACTGTAAACTATACTTACCTCTCTGACTAAACACTGACTATGGGTGGTGATGTCAGAAAAGGGGTGTGTGTGATGTTTTGCTCACTAGAAATGTGCAAGACACTTGGGTTTTGGTATGAGTGTGGTGAGGTGGATTTAAAGATGGATAGATGATGAAGTGAACAAAATTAATAATAATCTCACATGAGATTATTGAACATCACACCTCTTTGAGCATCCAGTTACCATGGTAAGCCTTAGCCATTTTAGTAGAATATAATGTATTAATCTCTCACATTGTAATACAGTAATACATGTATAGTAGTTCATAAATTGTATTTAGCGGTGGTATCTATATGATCTGAAAATGAAAAAGATGTCTTATTACTACTTTCTAGTTCTCATAAGCATTCTGACTGTTTTAGCTAATTAATTTAGCTAATGTTGAACGTCGGAACTTCCTCTAGAGCCCCGTTTTGTTTCATATGTCTCCTAGATGTGACACAAGGACACCTGCAGTTTGATGTACCCAGTCTGAAGGATCATCAGCGTATAAGGATCCTTGCTTTGATGCCCCTTCTATGTTTATTTATTAGTATGAAACAGATTTGAAAATCTGAAGGCTGTTTGGTTTACATGTACATTAACCCTCCACGTGTTTAATATTGTCATGTTTTTAATATTGCAATGTGGAATGTGTTGGGAAAAAATGGAGTTTGAATATTTTTTTTATATTTGTTTAACCACAGCTGTATAGACACTATCGACTCTCTGCTCACTATTCTGTAGGATATGCTCCCGCAAAGTGAATATCCACTGATTAGCAGGAAGAGCAGGAAGAGTGATACGGTTATTATGCACATCGAATAAGCCTTCATCCAGCAGATCTGCCCAAGTTTCCTGGTCCTAGTAAGTAGCTTCAATTAGTGTGTGCTTGTTAATTCAAAGGTGAGCACAGTGAGTAGATTCGGAAGTCTGTTCAAACAGAGTTTGTTTAGAGAGCACATCTGGGCTTGGGTATCAGTTGAGAATTGTTTGGCTCTGCATAAAAGTTCTTTACCACAGTTCTTTGTTCAGCTATTACATTTGCTGTTGAAGATTTTTTTAATTAACTTCACCTGATTCTTTCTCAAAATAAGCACATATCAATGGTCTTCCTCTCGATATGTAACAAATAGATTGTTGAATATTGTATCTGTATCAAATCATGGAAAAAAAAGGGTTGGATATACAGCATAATAATGCAGACAGAGTTTACATGTGTGTATTTGCTGCCTGCTTGGTAAAAACATTATTATTGTATTGCCTTAATGTCTTTCATTTATTTAACAAACTAAAATGTTTGCCTATAGTCTAATACTCTTTATACATAGATTTGTAACTATTAATGAATACTGAGACCATAGATCCTAGTATAGTTCCTAGTGTAAAAACACCTTACAGTGTGGGTGGATTGTTTATAGCTGTTGGCCTATTTTAATCTGTCTCTGTTTTATTTGTTGATTGTATTTCTCTCCTAATTCTGCTGAGGGAGGCAAGAATGTCTACAGACATAAGTGTTTATGTCAAGGCAAAAAAAAATCTGCATTGGACAGAATTCCATGATGTTCTGGGTGTATGTTTGAAAGACTATGCCCCTGGCTGACTCTGGCTGAAATGGACCTTGTTACCAGGATGCTCGTACCATATCAGCTAGCCCCCAGGAGAATGGTCTTTCATGTTTTTGTCCATATGTAATAACATATACGGTGATGCTGCTGTTCTGATGAACAACAGATTTAGTTATTGTACTGCAGTGGTTTTTCATTCATGATTGTAAAGAAAAAATAAATTAATTCATTTGTTGCATTTTCTCAGAGAAAAAAAAAGGGTTCAAATATTTGCAAAGCACAAACTGTTTTATTGATTGCTTAAGTGTTTCACCCATTACCTCTGCCTATGGACTCTATAGACAGAGAAATGGTTGAAGCCTTGGTGTGCCACTTGTGCTTTTTATTGTTTAAACCAGATAGACCCTAGCACTACCTGTCCATTGGACACACCAAATCTCATTAAACCTGAGAGTCCTTTGATGTATTCGCAGAGGATTCTCATGAAATATGACACACAAAATCAGGCTCTAGGCACTACCTGTCCGTTTGAAGACTCTCATGAGATGTGACACACAAAATATCAACTGATTCATTTGATTTTCTCCAGTTTTCATTTTAATTCTTCACGATTCAGTTTAGCCACAAATATTGGCTGGCTGCCATGAGATGAGAAAAGAAGGTTTGGCCTATTGCTGTTTCATCAATTGGACGGGCATCAAACATCATCTTAGTCCACTGATAAACTGCGTTGAAAATTTCATTAGGAGTGAATACATTATGCTATGAAAGTAAGGCTGAGCTTTAAGCATGCAGAACCACTTCTGGTTATGTGATATTTTACCTACATTCATTTGTATATAAAACATGTCTAGCACATGCAATGTCTACATTATCTGTAAGTTTGTTAAATACACTAAATTCTTGTAGTTAATCTTCAAGTAGCAGCTAATAAAAAAGCAAATCTACAGGTTTCGCAGAATGGTGACTTCTAAAAGCTACATTCATTTGTTAAATGTATTTATTTGAAAGACAATGAATCTCATACCTTTGAATCACGTCAGTTTTTGAAAATGGTGATAACATTATAAAAGGAAAACATTGCTGTTATTTGAGTGTTTTGTGCACTTCTAAAGACAAAAATTATGACGATGTAAAGCCTTCTGTCCCTTCAACATAACACACGAGCCCGCCCCGTCACCATACTCGGAACATCGGCGCTCTGCCACCAGCCAATAAACGCGCTGCACTGCCTCCCGCTATAAAGCTCGGTTTTCTGCTTGTGCCTTCAGTTCTGCTTTATCATAAGCACTAATCCATATATGTCGCTGCAGCCTTTACGCACGGTCAACGTGCGTAACTGGTGGCAGACGGGAGACAGCAGCGCAAACATGCAATCTTCATTATTAGCAATGGGACGCAGCTTTGGGGTACCCACTCCAGTTTCCTCCGCCTGGAAATCAGGGTATCCACAGCTGTCTAATTGGTCCGTGCAAGACAGAGATAACGGAACGCCTCTTGGTGAGCTGGAAACGTTCGACAACCGGCGTGCGCAATATGGACAGTTTTCTCAAACAACATCTGTATTTTTGACCGTGCTTATGACACTCTTAGTCTTCGCAACAGTTCTTGGCAATGCGCTTGTCATTTTGGCCTTTGTAGTAGAAAAAAGTTTGCGCACCCAAGGCAACTTTTTCTTTTTAAATTTGGCCATAGCGGATTTTCTGGTCGGTAAGTGATTTTTATGATCCTTAGAATAAGATTGCTATTTATAGAGGTATGTTGTGTAATAGTGAATGCACATGTGCCTGCTAGGAGGGTTTTGCATCCCAGTGTACATTCCCTATGTGTTGACGGGGGAATGGAGACTAGGCAGAGGTCTCTGTAAACTCTGGCTGGTGGTGGATTACATGCTATGCACAGCCTCGGTCTTTAACATCGTTCTCATCAGCTTCGACAGGTTTCTGTCCGTCACAAGAGCGGTAAGTACACTCCAAGGCATAAAATCAATAAATGCGCTTATTGTGGCTCCATTTCACAGATCCGTTTTCAAACCGTAACTATAAAACTGCGGACAAGAAAAATTATGCAATTGTCCCCTTCACACGAGTGTGAAAATGCACATAGAAATAGCATGATTAATCTCAGATCGTAATCTGGGGGAAAAAAAAACAGTCCACGATGAATAACTTTTTTTCCAGTGTAAACAAATACGCTTAAAGACGACCACATTCATAAATAATTTGTAGTATGTAAGTATTTAAATCAAAATACTTCTCTATTGCAGGTTAGTTACCGCTGCCAAAAAGGCGTAACTCGTGAGGCTGTTTTGAAGATGCTGTGCGTTTGGCTCGCAGCTTTCCTGCTCTACGGGCCAGCGATTATCAGCTGGGAGCATATCGCCGGACGAAGCGTGGTACCAAACGGAGAGTGCTATGCAGAGTTCTATTTCAACTGGTACTTTCTGATGACTGCTTCCACTGTTGAGTTTTTCACGCCTTTCATAAGTGTCACATATTTCAACCTTAGCATTTACATCAACATTCGCAACCGGTGTGTAGTGAGAGAGGAGCAGTCGACCTGTGTGCGCGTCCGGAGTTGTGAGGTGAAGCCGTTCGGAGCGCCGGACGTGCAACGCGTTTTCTTCGTAAGGCCAGCCGAAGCAAGCAGCGTTGTAGATATACATTCAAGATCTAAGTGCTGTCGATTATCCAACGGCAAAATTTCATCAACTGAGGCAGACAACCCCGGCCGGCTGAACCGAAGGATCAGCGCTATACCGGACCTTTCACCGCTGCAGGTTGGGGACATAGTGCATACCACCAACGAGACACGACTACACTACGCGGATCATCCGTGTGGCGTGCATCGAAACCGTCACGACATGTCCACCACCCTGGCCAACCGCTTTCGCCTTTCCAGGGACAAGAAAGTAGCAAAGTCTCTGGCGGTAATAGTCTGCGTGTTTGGTCTGTGCTGGGCCCCATACACACTGCTAATGATAATCCGCGCGGCATGTCACGGACAGTGCGTACAGCACTATTTGTACGAGATATCATTTTGGCTTCTGTGGGTTAACTCCTCCATCAATCCTGTCCTGTATCCTCTATGCCACACCAGCTTCAGAAGAGCGTTCAGCAAATTACTCTGCCCGAGTAAAATAAAAATCCAACCCCATTACGTGGATCAAAAATACTAACAGGCAGTCAAACAAGACGGAGCTCTGTGAGGTGTTCATTTTTGACTTTTGCGCAACGATGTTTACTTATCTCTTCTCAGTATTTGATTTGTGGAAACGCTGTTTATTTTCGTCAGTTTTGTGAACTTGAAAAACAGTCGTAAAATGTAATCTTTGACTTTGTGTACGTTTAACATGTTTTTTTTTTCTTTCTTATATCTCGTCAAATGTTACCGCGTCCTTCTGTCTTGTAGCCTGGCAAATTGATACACAGTTTCCAGAAAATGTGTATTTTCTCAACTAATTTTAAGAAAGGTGGTGAGTGTTTATATGACGATATAAAGTCTTTAGGATCAAATCATGTGTAGCTAATCTTTTTTTTTATATATATTTAAAAAAAAAAACAAGTTAGATTGAGCAGTGCAGTAAGGTCTAGGCACGGGTCTGGTTTAAGTGCATATCTGAAGTGCAGGTCTGCATAACGGTCAGCGACTTTAGGAACAGCTGCCTTTCAAACGTCTCGTACAATGTCCACAGAGAGTGCAAAATACAATTCAGATACTATGACAATGCGTTCAGGTCTCCTTTTTTTAAAAATTAAAACCTGATAATGACCTTGAAAATGACCAGACAAAAATGAAAACAGGACTGGAGCCTATTTGTACTTATTGGAGAACCAATGCAGTATTCTATACCATGTTTCTCAGGGAACAGTCTTCAAGAATTAACCCACTTTCATGTTTAACGTATGGGATTAAGCAATGAGGAGCTCTTGCACCAGCTCCCCCTCCCAAGTACATAAAAGGTTATACCAGAGGGGCAACAAAACCCCATGCCATCCTTTCAGTGCTCTAAAACTGCTAATTGCAGCTCGACTCTTCTCTTTGGTTACAAAATGTTTCTAAATGGCAGATACGGAATGAAGCCTAAAGCCTGAGTTTTTGCTGAAACTGGGTTAAAGTTCTGTGGTTATCTTTGAGGCTTCCACTTCTGACTGCTGCTGTGATGTTGCTGTTAACAACTCATTATTGTTCATTTGCAATATTGATTTTTTTTCATGTCATGTCCTAAGCAGAAAGCTGTTGGGAGTTGTGCTCAGGCTTAATGTATAGATCCAGATTTAAAATAGTGATTCATGCCCTTTGTCAGATGGCATTTCCTTGTCTTGTTTACAACCCCCCCCCCCCCCCCCCATCCCATTGTAGACAGCTCCAAAAGGCAAAGTGCAAAGTAGTTTCCCTGGCAACAAGCAACCACAGTACAAGCACCCAGAAATGCATGACTCACTCGTTTATGCAAGGTTGCTTGCTCACAAAGTCTCTAAACTGTTGCACATACATCAGTTACTAGAAGTTAAAATACAGGCCAAGTAGATACGTAAACCCACTGTGTTCATATCCAATCTCTTAGGAATTCAGGTTTGCTGCAAGTTTTCAGTGCATACATCTTTAGTTTTTTGTATAGTTTCTTGTAGAAATTGCCTGATTGGTTAATACAGTAAGACCCTGTTTAAATTTTCAGTTGCTAAATACAGAGCCCATGTTAGTCATTGAAATGTCTTTTTTTGTGTGTGTGCAGTGTAGCTATTTTAGTGATGTTTATCAAGAGGTAAAGTCACTTTAGTCACAGCGTTCTAAAAAAAAAAAAAACCAAACAGTTGCAGTATCTCCATGCTTAAAGAAAGAAAGGCACACAGGGTTTGGGGGACATGGACACATGGTCATTTATGTAAAGCGCCATAGTGTCGGTGTCTGTGTATGTCAGCACTAACAGCGCGCCTTGTGGTGAATTTTATTTTTAACCTAAACGTGTGTGCTTAGAAAAAAAAACAAAACACACACACACACACACAGCAAGAAAATAATTATGAAGCAATTATTAACCATGGACTCTCTATTAAAGGTCAGGAAGGAAAAAGAGGAAAGATGCACCTAACTTCAATGACCCACCCTCAAAGCAGGAGTCCTGTAGTGCCAGCCCATCACCCACAGCCCCATTAACTCATTACACATCACCCACAGCCCCATTAACTCACAAATATTAATAAGATCTACCTCAAAATACAAAATCAAGTTTTCATTATGGAAGAAAAAACTATGCTACTTTCTTCTTAAAAAAATTGTGCAAAGAAACATGGGGTTAATATTTTATTTGTGCAAATGTCATGAAATCAATGATATTTATTCTGTTTTAGCTGATTTACAATTAGATTATACATATAATATATGGAAGGAGAAGTAAACATGATTTGAAAAGAAAGTAACGAGTAACGAGAGGTGGTTTTCCTTTTTTAAAGACTGGCAGTCAGACACACTTCTTTTAACCCACACATTCTCACGTCTGCCTTCACTCTGTGTAAAACCCAATGTGCCTAGTATTTGAAAAAACTTGCCATTTAACATTCTACTCCAGCATAGTCTCTACAAAAATAAACATTGCCACAGAAATGAAGTGTACAAAAGCATAGGTAGAGAGCGTGAGAGTGTGAGAGAGAGGGCAATAAAAAACAGTTACACAGATGCAGGTCTCTTAACCAAACAAAGACGCAGCCAGTATTGACTGCAGAGTGGACACAGTGCATCACAGGCTAACTGGACATGTTTTCACACAGTAACACACGGCTCACATTAAAGCAAAAACAGCTTCGGTGATGTCTGGGTTTATCTGCGCCCCTTTTCTCTTCCAGACAAGGATGACAAGGACACTCTGAGAAAACCTTGAGAAAAGGGGCTGCAAAGCAAAGACTATGCCACACACTCAAGATAGTACAACGGAATGACTGACAAATTTGACGAGAGACAGAGGGGGGGAAAAATTATAACCAGAGAGATAAACATACAGATGACAGACAGGGTTGAATTTAATTCCCCCAGGCTGGAAACCCCCGGTGCAGGTATTGTTGTATATACATACCATCTCTCTCTGTGTGAGTGTGTATACACAAACAAATGGAGAATGTGTGTATGTGTGCACACTTGTGTATGTATATGTGTGTATATATATATATATATATATATATATATATATATATATATATATATATATGTGTGTGTGTGTGTGTGTGTGTGTGTGTGTGTGTGTGTGTGTGCGTGTGTGTGCGTGTGTGTGCGTGTGTGTGCGTGTGTGTGCGCGCGTGCGCATATACACATCCTACAGCACAAGCCCCTCGTACGCAGGTCCCTCGGACTCCGGTGACTCTCTCTGCAGACGCAGGTGCTCCAGTGTGTTGTGGAAGTGTTTATTTATCTGCTCAGTTTCCTCACTGGCCTCCAGGTTGGGCAGGTCTTCACGGATCTTCTGAATCAGTTGATTCAGAACCTGAACTGTCACCTGTAGAATGAACACACACAGAGATTAAATGTATCTATTGACACAATGTATCTATTTTTGTCCCATTTCCTAGCAACGTTATACTGTAAAATGAAATAAATGTGTCTAAAAAAATATTTACATGTGCAAAAGATCAAATCAAACCCAAATCAATCCAAGAAGGATTTCCACAAGATTTGGTTAATCTCTGCTTGTCTTAACCAGGACTCAAGCTATTAAAGACAAGTGCAGCTTGATTTGAATTTAATCAAGTGCAGATTTTCATGTACAGATTCTCTCACAGCCTTTAATAACACAAAATAACTCACAGCCTTTAATAACCCTCAGCTCAGTAGGGTTCGGGAGCTCATTCTTCAGGATTACAGGTGGTGTCACCTCCAACATTTTCTCACATTTGCAATACTGCTGCTGCCTAAGGCTCTTCAAAGCCCTCTGATGTCTTCTCTACACATATAGCTGTGTAGCCTTCCAATACCATCCAATACCTTCATGAAGTTTGCCGATGACATTGTGGTGGTAGGCTTAATGAGATGATGCTGAGGTGGCCTATATGGTTGAAGTGGAGAGGGTGTCCCAGTGGCTCCAGACAAACAATCTATTATTTATTTACAATAAAGTGCTATAAAAAACAGAAAAGTAGGCTACTTACATTATTGATGCTAGAACTCCTATAACGCCAGCTAGCATAAAGAATGCTAGCGGACATCAGGTCATACTCATGTGGTTGCATATTTTCAAGATGTGCCCTCAGGTAACTAGTGCTGGTTGGTTAACTGTACATTACATACAATTTTACTGTAAGGTTCCACAATTTGTCAGTTGACTAGCCCCAGTAGTACAGATGCACATGAGAACTCAATTAAAAATTAATTTTCACAATTGATTGTCTGGGTTTTAAACAATTAGATCATATAAGAATACTGGATATATTTAGCATATTGTTTGAAAACAGTAGTACATACAGCATCCTCACTAGGCACACTGCTAAACGGTACAGTAACTGCAGCACCCTGCAGAGGGCAGTGAGTTCTGATGAACTCTAACCTTAAACTTAATCCTAAATGAAATCCTAACCCTAAACTTAACCCTAACACTAAACTAACCCTAACCTTAACCTAACCCAACCCTAAACCTAACCCTAAAACAAACCTTACCCTAAGCTTAAATCTAACCTAACCCTAAGACTAAACTTAACCCTAACCCTAACAGAACCCTAACCCTAACCTAACCCTAAACTTAACCCTAACTAACCATCTTACTTGACACCTACACCAGCTAGTGCAGAAATATAATAAGAAAAAGAACCCCCCCACACACACCAACAACAACACCTGCTTAGATAGCTGCAATCTAGAAAGCACCTAAGGAGAAGCTTCTTCCATTAAACCCATGACCTCATCTTCCAGCTTCTCTGCATACACACATTTAAAGTTAACATTTTCAGCATTTCTCAGTGTAACAGTATGTATGCTCCCTGGTTTGCATTTAATGTTAATGTTAATTACTGTCTACTACCCCCCAGGTCCCTACTAAGAGTTCCTGCAAGACTTCTTATCAAGAATAGTACTATCAACTTACAAGACAATTATCACTGGTGATTTCAATATTCATGATTCTTTTAAAATAAACATTTAATCAATTGTTGATTCCATGGTTATGACTCAGAATGTAGTGGGGCCTACGCATAATTGTAACCACACTTTAGACCTAATCCTCTCTCATGGTATTGACAGACAGTTTTACAATACTCCCTCAAAGTGAGACAATATCTGACCACTTCCTTATAGAATATGAAGTGTATTTGAACCATGCTATTCACCCGTTATCAAAAATAAACAAATGATTACATCTGCTCCTGTAGCTGGGTTTATTGGCACCAGACTTGAACATCGATCTAACTGTAGCTCCAGAAGGGCTTGAGTGTGTAACCAGGCATGTTGAACTCTTTCCATATAACTTTAGATAAGGTTGCATCATCTTGACCAAAAATAATGAGTAAGAAGATAATGGATCCCTGGTATGTGCATCACGGAACAAAAATGTCAAAATAATGGAGGTAAGTAGTATGTGCATCACGGAACAAAAATGTCAAAATAATGGAGGTAAGTAATTAAAGTGGCATGGAAAAATAGCCTTATTGAATATAAGCATGCCCTCACTGAGGCAAAATCACTACATCAGCTCTAATAGAAAAACAAACAAGCCAAGATTCCTATTTAATACTGTATCAAAACTAACTAGGAATTATACTTCAGTCCCTAATACCTCAGGAAGGCAGCAGTAATAAGATTTTTGAAGATTTTTAATGACAAGATGGGAAATATCAGAGAAACAATTGTGTTTTCTTAGATTCTGTTACCCCATTGAATTCTCAGGACATTTTCCCTGTTTCTACCCATTTTCTTAATTTCACTTTCAAAGATTTTTACTTATTAGCATGACACCCATGTTTCATATCAAAATGTTCAGACCATCTCAGCTCTCTTCCTAATGAGGTACCATTAGGTATCAAATATTTCATGTGATAAACATACCTTTACTCATGAACCATTTGTTTTGATGTTTGAAATAAGTTTACCAAAGTGTTTGGTTCAAAAAAGGACTGAAATATATGAATAAAGTAGCATAGAAATGTGTAATAAATGTCCAAAATAACTATTTTACAATTGTTCTCTGAGTAAAGTGTGGTCTATCACTCATTAAATCTCAGATAGACTGAAATAAAACGTGACTGAACAACGATTTTATTTTACATATCAAGCTTCGTGTGCGCAAGTGAAATCTGAGCATTACAACTAAAGCCAAAAAAAGGGCAAAAAACTGAAAAGTCTCAGCTGCACAGAACAATGATCAGTATGGCCAAAACATATCTATTAATCTATACTAAACTACCATACTTTTACACAAAAAACTCTACAACAAAGTAAACATTTACTAATGGACATTTATTATTGGACAGTCGAGTTTGTCAAAAGTCATTGTATTAAAAATCAATTTCATGAATTTTGGATTGTTAATTAGATAGTAGCAGATATCATGCCTAAACATGACTGTGGCCAAGTCCTCTGTTGTAACGATATTGTAAAATGACCTTTATTTAGGCATCAATCTCTTTCATTTTCTCATTCCTCTTCATCAAAGGAATCAAACCCCTCATTGTTTAGTGGTTAATTTCACAGAGATAGACACTCAAATTCAGCAATCACACGGTGATTAAATGGATAAGACCTGAATGACACGAATACGCAAATCATGGGGTTAGAAGCAGATGGCATGCATCTTAACTTATATAACCTCTCGGGGGCTTTTTATTCTATTACTATCGACAAAACTGAAATGTTAGATTTCACAGATTCCGGAAATATTTGAACCATATTTGCATGCTGTCTTATTGCAAAGATATTAATAAAAATATTGCAAAATATCAACACTGACACACCAGCATCTGTATTGACCACAAAGGGTTAACATCTCTTTTCTTATATTTTTAGATCTTAATTCTGCCTTCAACACCATCAACCACAACATCTTACTGGATAGGCAGAAACACTCACTGGCATTAGAGGTCAAGCACTCTCTTGCTTTAAATCTTGTCTGACAAAACACTATTAATTTGTCCTTGTACACAATGAATGCTCTTAGCTCGCAAAAGTAAGCTTTTGTGTCCCACAAGGGTCAGTACTGGGTCCCATATTATTCTCATTATATATGCTACAATTAGGCACAATTATTCATGAGCATGGCATTAGCTTCCATTGTTACGTGGATGATATTCAGTTGTATACATCCTCAAATCCTGACGATGCCCATACTATTAACAAAATTGAGAACTTTGTAGAGGAAATAAACAACAGGATGCTGATTAATTTTCTTGCAATAAGTGCCTCGAAGTCCCTAAAATTAGTAATACAGCAGGACGGACCGCATTCTCCTATAAAGCCCCTCAGTTATAGAAAAACCTTCCAGCATCAATCTGAGACTCAGAAACTCCAAATTTGTAAATGTAGGCTCAAGAATTTCTTATTTTCTAAAGCTTTCAGTCAGCCTTCTGCATATAAAGTTTCAGAGCCTGGAGTCTCCGACCATAGCTTTCTTGTAATCCAAGATGTTGATGCTGCCGTCCAGCCACCTCATGCTTTCACTAGTTTGTGGTGATGATCTGGATGGAATGCAACCTCAACGAGCCCTCAGCACTGTGGTCATTAGAAAATGTTCTGGTTTCGCCAGCCAACACACCCACGTCACCAGCCAATGTGCCCACACTGCCATCTCAGAAACAGCCCACCCACCCTAAACCCAATGGAGTAACTGAAGCTCCACATCTACACTGAAGTGTATTAAATAGAAACAAACACAACCATCAACACAGACTCCATGTTTACACCATCCTATTTATGATGTACATTATATCTGAAGTCCAAAAGATCAAAAATGTTCAGTGTTTTTAGTCTTTAATTTTCTTAGTTTTCTCAGAAGGCTGGGATCTTAAGCCGGTAAGGTCTGGTTCTCAGCCCTGTGGGACACAGTATTATGCTTGTAATGAGAGTCAGTCTGCAGAAAACCACACCGTGGGTGTAGGGGAGGATGCTTGTGTTTGGGCATGCTTGTGTCTGTCAGTCAATCAAACAGACAGTCAATCAGACAGACAATCAGACAGTGAGGCAGACAGAGCAGACAGTAGTTATCTGACTTTGACTGCACCTCCTCTGAATGAATTCTGAAATGTTAATGGTGAGGGTGCACAACGGTAAAAAAAAAAAGTGATGGGATAAAAATATTCTGATACAATTAGTGGTGGCAAAGACACACACACACACACACACACACACACACACACACACACACACACGAGTATGAAGCACATAGAGGACATCACACACACATACGAGCATGAAGCAGAGCAGAAATGCAGCTCTTACTCATCAGTCAAAATCTAAGAAAACTGATCTGGGAACAGATTTCCCTAAATAAATGTAAATGTACAGGAAAGCAATAAAAGTCCAAAAAAGGAAATAAAAACGAACTAAAGAAACAGAAATG
>NC_137519.1:1512500-1637500 GCF_041902795.1 Electrophorus electricus
TCATGCCCCCCTTAACACAGTAAAGAGGAAGACGAGAAATGATGACGTGACAGCTGTGGTGAGCGACTGCTCATGACCAGTAAACAAGCAGAAAATGCATGTGCTTCACAGTCATAGCTGACCAGGAGGAAGAAAGGCTTAATTTCTCATTCATGCAGGATCACACCTTTCTTTCAGTAACAAGTACGTGCCATCATGCTCTCTTAGTACTTCTGTTTATACTTTCCTTTCATCCCTCTACCCCAGCCCCCCCCTCCCTCTCTCTCTCTCTCTCTCTCTCTCTCTCTCTCCCCCTCTCCCCATCTTTGACACTCCCACTCTGAGTCTTTCTCTACATACTGCCTGCCCTCTGTCACTTGTCTCTACCCTTCTCTCTGTCTACTCTGACCCATCTCCTTCTCTCTTCTGAAAGGACTAAAACTTGTTCCAGCCAGTGAGGTAGCGTCTGATGACCTCTCCCCTCCAGAAATCAGGTTGTATTTGCCTGGAGGTCCTCTGCGTTGCTGTGCTCCGTGAGACTCTGTGTGTGAGTGTGTGTGCATGCACGTGTCTGACTGTGTGAGTGGGTGACTTGGCTCCAGGGCTTGAGTGCTTTCTTTCTGAAGCTGATCGCAGTGCTGCATCTATAGCCCCAGCTGCCCTGTGCAGGAGTCGAATGAAAAGGGAGTTGTGTAGAGTTCTGTGGTGCAGGACATCTGACTTGTGTGGTTGCTTTAGTCGTGTGACAGTGTTGCCAGTGTACCTTTTGTAAAAT
This sequence comes from Electrophorus electricus, assembly GCF_041902795.1. Lineage (NCBI taxonomy): Eukaryota > Metazoa > Chordata > Actinopteri > Gymnotiformes > Gymnotidae > Electrophorus > Electrophorus electricus. Next base: position 1,513,255 of record NC_137519.1, read on the forward strand.
ACTTCTGTATAAATACAGAAGAGAGGGGGCACTGTACATCTTTGAGGCTGAAGTATTCTTGATCATAGTTTAAAATTTATCAGAGTAAAAACTGCATATATTTCATTCTTTTGTGCTTTTTCTTCCTTCCTTCCTTTCTTTCCCCTTCTACTCTGTTTAGTCTTTCTTTATGTAGTCTTTCTTCATCTGAAGTCAGAAGAGTTTGTGTGTGGTGTGTGACGGTATTTGTGCAGGTCTGTGAAATTCTCAGGTGGCTCTTGCTTTCTGTCCTAATCCCAGCCCTAGGTGTCTCCACAAAAAAATACAAGCAATATATCACACACACACACTCTCTCAAAAAGGAGGATGGCTAATTAAAATTGCAGGAGTGCACATGACGACATTGGCACACACACTCACAGCGCTCTGCATAGTGTACTCTTATAGAAAGATGTCCTAATGAAATTTAGAGAAGGCAGGCATGGCACAGCCGTGGTGAGTGGACCCAAGGTATAGGGAGGGCAGGCTTTCTGTAGAGGCCACACCCAGCCATTCTGTCCACTCAGAGACAAGCGATTGGGAAAGGTCTACAGAGTAGGTAGACGGAGACAAGGTGCTCTAGTCTGCAACATCTACCCCTGTGCAGAGTAGTTGCAGAACATCCTTAATATTCAGACATGACAAAGGCTTTGATTACTGTGTTAGATTATGACTGGAAACAAACCATGCAATTAAGATGATATCTAGGCCTATAGTTGGATACCCAAGACCTACCAAGGCTGGGTTATGGAATCCGCTGGTCTTCTGGAAACTATGAGGTCTTTTGTCATGTTCACATTTGAGTCCAGATTGTTGTCATGGTGCTATTTGGTCAGCCTTGTTTCTGTATGCAGATTTGTCACTACTCTTGATGATTCTAATAACTGCTGAATCATGTGCTTCGCAGCAGGTGCAGGTGCTCATGTGGGCCTGAGCCCATCGTGGGGAGGTTCTGATAGCAGGAACAACAAACAGCATGTCAAGAAAGCCCCAAACATGACTGAAGCATAGTTCATACTAGTCATACTAGTGCGATATGACGAGATCATTTGTTAGTTTTCTATGTTTACGTTAATTTTTTATATAAATGTTTAGCTTTTTATATTTTATACATTCATATTTTATGTCATTGAAAATTTCCACCAAGGTTCTAAATAAAAGAATCAAGAATCAAATATTATTTCTCGAGTAAATATTTCAATGCAATAACAAATAGGTCTTTTCATGTGGTCAAACTAGTTCTTCTTTAAGTTTATAGAAAATGTATTGTTATCTGGATATGAATAATCTATACCAGGATATAAGATTTTGGTCATATCGCACAGCCCTAGTTCAAAATGGGTCGAAATATTGGTGGTGCTGGTGACCCAGGTTGGTTCAGTTGTTGGTCTGTTCGGCAAGTTTGACAACTTGGTTGCATTTGCGACAACAGCCCTAGTCTATAGCTCTGTAGCCTACACCAGACATTGGTCCTTTTATACTGTGGAATATGTGCATTCCAGATATTTATGTACATAACATTTTTTAATAGTTTTTAAAAATGAATTAAAATTAATATTAAATAAAAATTCATAGTTGATATAGGCAAGTTTAAAATGGCAAACTCAAGATGGTAGCATTAAAAATCAAAAAGCACAAAAGTAAAAAACTACTTTAAACAGAATACTTTAAACAAAACTTACTTGGTGTTTTGAGGCTACAGATGTAAGCACTAGCAATGAAAGAGTGGAATATAATTTACTATTGCACAGAACCGACATGCTGAACTGAGGATGTTCAGTGTTCCTGGATGAGAAAAAAAACAGACTTAGAAAAAAGGCTCCTTAGCTTAACCATGTACATTTTTTTTTACAACTGTGATCTTCTCAATAGACCAGACAGTATCGCGATTGAAGTTTTGGGCTAAGCCAGTAGTCATGAGGAGTCCTTTGGATTTTTCTAGAGGAGGTTTGACTGCCCATTCACTACCTGTTCATCTACATCTGCAACTAAATACTATATTTTTGAAGTGAGACTGACCATCTTTAAGAAAATGATCAGACTTAACGTGGTGGGGGGCATTGCTGACTGGTTCAGACATCCTACCTTAACACAGTGGTGAGTGTCACTAGAGACTTCAGACATCCTACGATGGGCATTGGCATCTGACAGCTGAGACTGACTACAGCACTGAGATGATGAAGGTACCTGCACTTCTGCACGTCTCTTTGTAGGACTTTTGCTGTAAGCCACAGTTACATTTATTTCTGAGCCTCTGTATGACCACTGAACAGTGTCAAATCTTCTTTAAGTGAGTCAGTGATTGTTTAAGATGGACTTTATTTATTTTGCACTTCTAGGTATCAGCGTTCATCCCTGTATTCTACAGTATTCTAGTTCATTGGTATGTTTAATTCTAACCTAGTATACTGTACTTGGATATATTCTATGAGTAAATGACAAAGCACTTTTGTAAGTTGCTCTGGATAAGAGCATCTGCTAAATGCCGTAAACGTAAAGGTGACGGGAACTCTGTGGAACGTCATTTTATTGGTTGCCTGTTTGAGCAGATGGAGAGAATGGACTGCTCACTGCAGTGACATTAACTCAAGGAAACATATAGTACTCTTGTTAATACAGCACCCATGTTAACGTGCTTGTATGTGTGTGTGTGTGTCTGTGAGAGACTGTGAGTTTGAGGGTCAGGCCACTTGGATCAGGATATATTAGTGCATGATGGCTCTAATGCTGAACTAAATTAGAAAAAGGCAAGAAACTTGATTTTACTTCCTGTGTGTGGCTGGTATATGTATGACTACTTGTATACTACGTGTGGCTAGTATATGTATGAGTGTATGCGTGTCCTGTATGTAGCTGGTATATGTATGACTACACACATGTCTTATGGTTGTGTATATTGGGGGTGGGGTGGTGAGACAAAAATATTGAGTGCATTTATCATCCAGCAACTGTGACCTTCTACTCATGTAAATATTTACCTCCACAGAAAGGAATGATTGTTCTCTCTATTGCGTTTGTGCGCTCTCTTCGTCTCTCTTCCTCACACTCTCTCATTACCTGCTTTCATAAGCCATTAATTAATGCTCTGATTTATCAATAAAAATAAATATATTTATAGTTAAAGATAAATAATTATCGTTAATTGAGCCCTTGCAATGAAAATCAGACATTTCCCCTTTTTGTGTAATCAGTTAATTTATTTTTTGAGTTTGTACAGCTTTTATATTAAAATTTTATCAAAATGCTAAATATGCTTTATTTAGACTTACCTTACTTCGTTCATGTGGGCATTTAAAAATAAACCTTGCAGCAATGCTTTATATTAGTTTTTGTTTTGTAGAATGTGGAACAATAGTAAATGGACAATGTATGGTTTTTCGTTGCAAGGGCTCAGTTGATGGCTTAATGATTATATATAATGGTGTTTTTTATTTAATAGTGTTGGAATCTAAATTTCTCCTTCTTGCTTTGTCTCATTATCTTTCTTGCTTTCTCTCACTCTCTCGGTCTCACTAACATTACAAATGAACAGATTGATTCTGTAACACATGCGCGCACACACACTTAATAACTCTGGTTTAGTGCGATAGCTTCATTGTGCTGGAAGGACATTAGAGCTCAGTGAGTGGGTTGTGAACACAGTTGTGTGAATCAAAACAACAGTCATAAAATGGCCACGTTTTTATTCTTCCCATGATCGTTAGGAATGAACCACTGGGGACAACAGTGTCTCACACACGTGATCTCTCACACACACTTCTCCTTCTGTATGTATAGTGTGCATTTATCCTTTTGTTTTCTTTTTATTGTCCATCTCCCTTGAGGAGTACATCAATCAAAAACAATCTCCAAAATACCATCTAAATGAGCCTGTATGTATGTGTGTTTGTCTGCACTTATGTGCGTAAATGTATGTGTAGTGATGACCTGTTGTCTTTTTGGCTTTTGGTGAAGTCAGGTGTACTCATAACAGTGGATGATGTGATTTCTGTGTGTACAAGTGCTTGCACGCATAAAAATACTTTTTGGAATTCCATCATTTCAAAAGGCTGACTTCAAATTCAGCTATGAAATATGCATTGAAAGGATTTATATGCATTGCCTTAAAAATCATTTGCTGGAATTACCCAGAATTATTTTGTTGAATTTTATGCGAGAAAAATTACGACTAAATCTGCAGTAATGTTAACTATTTATAAATGCTGATTCAACTTGGCTTGTGTAAAGCCTATGAATTTACAATCAGGAGTCCATGGAACTCAAGGTACGTGTGTTTAGTGCATTGGTCAGTTTGCTGTTGGCTCAGGAAAACAGGGTTCTGTTGGGTTGGTATTCTACCACATTCATTTAGCTACAAGGGTAATTTATCTGGTATGATTTTTCTTTTTGAATGGTCAGTTCATAACTTGAGATCTTGTAAGCATATTCAGCAACTGAACAGAGAATACCAGCTACTGCACTGCTGAAAGGTTTTGGCCTATTTCTATGATTTGGATCTTATTTTATGATTGGATTATTGCATGCATATTTTTGATGTATTTTGTTGGCATGTGACTAATGAAAGTAGGAGAATGTGGAGGAAATTATAACTGGAAAAGCATATAACATGGGAAGAATATTATATAGTATTTCTACTGTTACATATAGCAATTATGAAATGTTTTAAAGCACATTGTCAAATCTTTGATATGACATAGTTAAATATTGGCCTACATTATTTTAATACATTTGCCGCCATAAATCAAAACAAATCAAAAGATGACTTGTATGGAATATCAGGGTTCAGGATAAAATATTTTATATGTATTTGTTAAAATTCTTTTTATTTATATATCATCACAAATACCAATGCTGTGTAGCAGAGTGGTAAGTGTTTATGAAGTTGACCAGTGATGTGGTAGCAGAGTGGATACCACCTTATACAGTTCATGAAATGTATTTTCATTAAGCAAGTCAAGCATGTTGAGACTTAAATACTGTACGTACATTCTAGGTTTGGTGAGTAAAACTTGAATATATATTAAGATTTATAGATAAAACTGGTCAGCTCTGTTAACTAGCTAGATAGGTTATGGTTGTAATTTTTTGTCTTGTAGTGTCATATCCCTGTCCCACATATGTCCATATTTTGGGGGTGGGATGTTCTCCTTTTAGGGGTTAATAAACTATGTGTCTGTTGCAGTTTGTGTTTAATCTATGGGTATTTTATGTTCTAGCTATAGCATTTCTGTGTGTTTAATCTATAGGTATTATTTTCTAGTTACGATGTGTATGTGTGTTTTAATCTATAGGTAAATTCTAGCTACAGTGTGTCTGTGTGTTTAGATGATGGTGGACAGAGTGTGGTACTACGTGTTACCACACAAAACGCGATGCAAATCCAATGCTTGCTTTTGCATCTCACATACACGCTTCTCTAATCAGCAGTGTGTGTTCTCACACCCAGCCACCCCCCCACCCCCACACACACACATACTCTCTCAGATGCAGGCACTATTACACAGACACACACTCACTCTTCTCATCAGGCCCACAATGCTGAGCTGTTCCAGTCTACTCTCATGCAAATTAGTCACACGTCCTCACAACAGCAACAAAAACACAAACACAAGCATGCTGATTTCCGTGGCTAATCATTGCCATGCATCTGTGTGTGAGGGATTTCTGCAGAGAAGTGCATGCATGTTCCTCATGGTGAGCCAAGCACTGGTGATCGACCTGATTAAGTGAGAACTTGGCTTCAGCTGCTAACCTGGTGCTAAAAGAATATTTCTGTTCAATTCTGTAAAGTGATCTGTTCATATATTGCATGCACTGCTGTCAATGATATGCTGCAAACTATATTATTTCCATCTAATGTATGAAAAATCACCTTGTTTTGGATCACCATAGCAAAAAGTATCATCTAGTAATTCTCAAAATATGTCCTATTGGTTGTTTCATTTCAGGATGAGGAAATAAGTATCCTCTTTCTTAAATACCAGGACAACATGACATCTTCACTGTAGGGAAGCAGGGTACCAAAATGATACCTTGGAATAAAAACCTCACGAAAATATAAAGTCCTGAACACAGAAAAGTCTGATTGCAAAAGTTTGATTTTTAAATGAAATCTTGCTTTTAAAAAAAGACAAGTAAACTTACTATATAAACTAAATATTTCAACTTGTAATTACATTAGGGAAGTTCTTACCTAGGAAAATCAACATGTATATGGTTTTCTATCAGTCACATTCTCCTTGGACTTCTCTGTTTAATCGGTTTAGGCTGCTTTAGAGTCTGCTATATTTTGTTTGTGGAGCACAAATGTTATGGTAGCCTGCCTGGATGAAGCTGAGTTCTTGAGTTCTAAAAAAAAAAATAGAGTAAGAAGTTTGAGATTAAACTGTACACCCAGTGCTCCATTTTAAACACCAGATTATTACAGAATCGAATTGTTTTCTACACTGTAATATTGAAAAAACATTGAACTTTCTATGGTTCATGCAAGTCTAGAATGTAGGGCTGTAGAAGGTCTGTGGTGTTGAACTGTGGTGGAATGTAGGACTGTAGAAGGTCTGTGGTGTTGAACTGTGGTGGAATGTAGGACTGTAGAAGGTCTGTGGTGTTGAACTGTGGTGGAATGTAGGACTGTACAGCCGTGGCCAAAAGTTTTGAGACTAGCACAAATTTTGGTTTTCACAAAGTTTGCTGCTTCAGTTTTTATGGCGGCAATTTGCATTAACTCCAGATTGTGAAGAGTGATCAGGTGAATTGCAATTAATTGCAGTCATTACTTGTGATGAAAATGAACTTAATAATAAAAATGACTGCATTCCAGCCACTGCATTTCAGCCCTGCCACGAAAAAGCCCTCTAACATAATTTCAGTGATCTTCTCACTAGCTAAGGAGAAAGTGTTAATGAGGACAAGGCAGCTGATATCCCTCTGTCATGCTGATTAGAAGAGCAGACTGGTTGCTTAAAAAGGGTGGTGGTGCTTGAAGTTTTCTTCTATTAACCATGGTTACCTCCAAGAAAACATGTGCAGTCATCATTGCATTCAGTTGCAGTGAAGAAGGATTTCAGGGCACCCAAGAAAGTCAAGAAAGTGCCAGGACCATCTCCTAAAGAGGATGCAGCTACGGGATTGGGTCATCACCAGTGTAGAGCTTGCTCAGTAATGGCAGAAGGTAGGTGTGAGTGGATCTACATACACAGTGAGGCAAAGGCTTTTGGAGGATGGCTTGGTGTCAAGAAGGGCAGCAAAGAAGCCAAGGACAGACTGCCATTCTGCAGGAAGTATAGGGATTGGACTCCAGAAGACTGGGGTAAAGTTATTTTCCCTGATGAATCCCCCTTCAGACTAATTGGGACATCTGGACAAATTATTGTCTGTAGAAGTTGAGTGCTACCATGAGTCCTGAGTCATGCCAACAGTGAGGCATCCTGAGACCATTCACGTGTGGGGTTTTTTCTCATCCAATGGAGTGTGTTTAGTCAAAATTTTGCCTAAGAACACTGCCAGGAATAAGGAATGGAATCAAAAAATCCACCAAGAGCAATTTTTCCCAATGATCCAGGAGTAATTTGGTGATGAACAATGCTTTTTCCAGTATGACGGCATACCCTGTCACAAGGCAAAAGTGATAACCAATTGGCTCAGTGAACGAAACATTGAAATTTTGGGTCCATGGCCAGGAAACTCCCCAGATCTCAATTGAGAACCTGTGGTCAAACCTCAAAAAGAGGGTGGACAAACATAAACACAGAAACTGTGTTTCAACTCCAAGCACTGATTAGGCAAGAATGGATTGCGTTCAGTCAAGAAGCTAATATAGAGCATGCCAAGGCAATTTGCAGAAGTCTTAAAAAAGAAGGGTCAACACTGTAAATATTAAGTCTTTCCTTAAACTAGATGTATTTTTCAATAAAAAGTTAACAAAACTTATGAAATGCTTATAATTGTACACTATATCATATAAACAAATGGCAAAAGGATCTTGGAAAAAAAAACGAAGCAGTAAACTTTGTGAAAACCAAAATTTGTGTCAGCCCCAAACCTTTGCCCACCACTGTAGAAGGTCTGTGGTGTTGAAATGTGGTGAAATGCAGGGCTGTAGAAGGTCTGCATTGTTGAACTGTGGTGGAATGTAGGGCTGTAGAAGGTCTGCAGCTCTGTGTCTCTGAGTCCCTCATCCTTTGACATTCTAAACCCTGACCCCACCGCACTCTAACCTTCCTAGTGCCATTGTGTGGGGGAGTGGGGGTTAAACACCGCTCATGGTCCTTAGCTTAGTGACTCATTTTTCCAGTTGATTTGAGTAGCTTTTCTGAGTCTCTCAGTTTAGAAACATTCATTACAGCACCATTAAGTATTACTGTCAATTTCCTTTGTAATACAGTTTCTTAAAGTTTAATGGCAAAGCTGAAAATAACAAGAAGCAGTTCTTAAACTCTTTTAGCAGCCTGTAATTTCAGTCCACTGACTGTTTTAATACTAGCTCTGTTACTGTCACATTACAGAAAAAAACAGAATCTCCAGCCTCCTGTTTGTTAACCTCTTTCTCACTCTGTCTTGCTCTGTTTCTTTCTCTTTCTCATACACGTACTCTTTCTGTATCTGCTGATCCCTGACCTGTTTCCCAGAATGCTTGGGTGGGAAACTAGGGGTTCCAGTAGTGTGTGTGTGTGTGTCTCTGGGGAGTGACTGTTGACTTGGTTTTCTTGCATGTCCCTGCGACTGTTAAAGCACTACCCAGGATGTTCATGAACCGTCACTGCAGTTTATAAAGCTATGAAAAATTAATTGACAGCAAAGGTTCATAGTTGGAGGATGGCTGTTATAGACTGTAGGAAGGGGCTTACAATGTTCATAGACTGTATGAAGAAGCTCTTTCCCTCTAACCCAAGCCTCTCTGCCTCTTTACACAACCCAAACTCTAACTCTCTTATAACTCTCTCTGTGCTCCTATTGTGTGCTGCCAGAACGTTTATCATTTCATATTAATATGGTTTATTTCATATCATACTCTGTGGTTTATTTCAATGTGTTGTGCAAATCATGCTTTACAGCAGTATTTGTCATCATTTGGGTCCTTTGCTGTAAGACAACACAAACATGGATTTTATGCTAAATGACAGACTGACAAATCAAGAAAGCTTTAGCAGTTTTAATAAATCGAATCTAGAATACTTTAGCAGGTTTAATAAACCGAATCAAAATGGCTTTAGCAGGTTTAATAAATTGAGAAAACAACAAGGGAGGGCAGAGAATAGACAGACCAACAAGACAATACAGCGAAAAAACGAAACGGAGATAACAATGATATGCTAAATGCAACTTTTGCCTAGCTAGCTAGAGCAACAAGGTAAAATAAAAAGAGGTTTCAGTGACACTTGGAAATCTACAGAGATACAACGTGGCGGAAGGAAAGCATTGGACGGCCGTGTTACTGCATGAATAGCTGTTAAAGGAATGTTTAGGTAGACGAGCTGATAAGCAGCTCATGAGAATCAGGTGCTTAGACTTCAGATGAGGCAGAGCCCTCGGTACTCTGCGTGAGGCAGTTTAGAGTAAATCAGAAATTGTGGGACACCGTGTTTTGATATAGCTTTAAAGCCTAAGCACCACCCAATGGACCTCCCAAAACATTTCACATCATCTTAGCTAGTGAAAAAATTTATATGTGAATTAAAATGAAAATAACATTGATGGAAAAACACGGTCATTCCAGAAATTCCAGAAAGTTGCAGAGTGACGTCACTGGTGGACACCCGTGAACAAAGGCGACATCAAACCTTATTACGACTGACTTGGACTGTGAATTTTCCAGTGCTGGTCACTCAGATTCTGAAGATATTTTTAAAGGGGCTGTTTTCTATCTATCGATAGTCACGATAGTCACAGAAACTCCGCTTTTGCTGTATTTATGTATTTGACGCTTTCATGTTAGCTGATGCTTTAACATAAAATATCAACACCAGCCTATTTTAACACCCATCTACCTGAAGAAAGGACCAGATATGTAGAGTAACCTACATCTGATTAGACTCCTTCAGTGTTCCTTTTCTTTCCTAAAACCAGTAGGCTAAGCTAGGCAATATTGCCATCTAGACAGCTAATGTAATCTAATATTGTGGTCCTTATACTCGTCTATTAAGAGCAAGTATCCTACTTTGATAGCTAGCTAGCAAGTTATCTTAAAGCAAGCTATCATAGCTAGCTAGTTGGACTCTAAACAGCCTGATTAGCTAACTAACCTTGCTAAACTATATTTACATTCACGGAATTTAACAACTAGTTTGTATTTGGTTAATGCATAAGAGAATAACACTAACCAGAATATGACTTTTTGTGTGTCATTTCATTACAGGTAGGCTATTCAGAACTAACATTAGCAAAATATATGACAAGTTCAAGAGAAATATGAAGTATGAGAAGCACTGCCCAATAATGTAATGCATTAAGTTTAAACAACAGCAAAACAACATCTTTTCTACAAAATGTTTGGGTTTCTTGTAGATTTCAGTTTTCACAGCACGTAAATGAAAGAGAACAGTTAGTGATTTCACACTGACACAAAATATATAGCAGGAGGCAGGTACGTTACCTAAACGGAATTCCATACAGAGTAGTGCTTCAGCTGTAATACCTTAATCAAGATCAACGTCTCTGCTATCATGACACGCAGATTAGTACAGTAAAATAAACAATCCTTATTGCTGCAGTGATTGTAATAACAGAATGAAGACCTTCAACGAGACCTTCTACAAATTTGACTACAAGTGCAGGTCATCAAGCTCCTTGTCAGCTAAATGTGTGCGTGTTTGGATGCTAGTTCAATGCACAGCTGTATATATCTTTTTCTCACTTTTTTTCAGAATGTTGAAACCTCTTCTTCATATCTAGTATAACAATTATACACTATATAAATATTGTAGTGGGTAACAACTTGGGTACTTGGGTGGAAAATTTCAAAATTAAGTTGGTTGCATGTGATAAACACGTGATCTAAAATCTTTATTTTCAGCCGACCAACCATTTTACTGAATTGTAAGCTTAACATGTTTAGTTAAAAAAACATTAATGCTCACTTGCTGGTTATGAGCCTGGCATCGGATTGCACCAACCCGGGTGGAACGTGGGGTTTGCACTGCCAAGTTGCAGAGGGAACGCTTGCTTGGCTGACGCTTATTACAGCGGAGCTTGCTAGTTAACTTCTAATACACACTTTCTACTGTAGTTTTTAACTTTAACTAACTAAATGTTAGTGGAGCGTGTGTTGGCAGTTAGCTAACACCTAACACGCGTGTCACTTCAACATTTAGCTAGTTGTGTACCTTTTACAGCAGTAAACGATAATAAGGTGAACAGTAATTAATTAGCATTTGTCAGGGTTACTCTTGTGGAGCTCAGCTTTTGTCCCCTGGCACTGTACATTCTGATTCTCATTGAATTCTATAGAGTGCAGAGTTTGTTACTAAAAATAAAACATATAGAACCTGTTCAGGATCTCTTATCTGTCTCTGTCTCCTGCATCTTACTTTTCACTCTCACTCCCTGTCTCTCTCCCTCTCTCACATGCTTGCTCCTCTCTCTCTCTCTCTCTCTATCTATCTATCCCCTCTCCCCCGCTCTCTCTCTCTCTCTCTGTCTGTCTCTCCCTCTCTCTTGCTCCCTCTCTCTCTGGCACCCTTGATACTTACTTCTCTCTCTCTCTCCCCCAGTCTCTGGTGCCCCCTCTGTCCCACAGTGTAAGTAATTGTGAGGAGTATATTGAAAGGGACACAGATAGCAGGTTGCTGAAGATGATATTACTCTTGTAATAGTCTTCTGTCTAAATCTCAGCTCAGTACAATGTCTCGTTAGAAGCATCAAAAACTACATGTATGTTTGTGTGTGTCTAAGAGAGAAATGGGGCATATGAAACTAGTTGTTTGTGCTGATGCTAGTATGAAACGTACAGTATAAAACTTGTGTATGCTCACATCGTGTGTGTGTTTTGTGTGGCTATTTTTGAAAAGTGTAAGGAAGGCACTGTCTCATTATTGCCTAAGGATTCTGTAGAAAAGTGAACAGACATGGTCTTTCATATTAACAGGTTAGTAAAAGGTCTCATGAATTAATATGGCACTTTCCTGACTAGACCAGTCACTGAGGGCTTTAGTGCTAGGAAACTGCTCCCCTTAACCTTTTTACCTCTTAACCTTTTCACTTTCATACAATCCAGCAAAATGACCATTTAAACCACTAAAATCCCAATACTTAGTTCAGTCACATGTGGCTTTTAGATATTTGAGCTGTACAGTACATAAGAAACTGCAGAATTGTACTGTGAGATGGTGTTTAAGCTTGCTGAGAAGCTGTGAAGGTGAATTAATGTTCTTTGTACTGCATCATTGATAGTGTTGTTGTGCATGATGGGAAAAGATAAAGGTCTTGTTTGAAAAACAGAAATTCCACTATGCTAACAGTGTGTAACTGGTTAATGAGCTCTCAATAAGAGACTTCTGAATTCTTTAATTGTGCTTTTTTTATTTTCTCTGTGTTTATCTGTTTTATAACTTAAATTTGATTATAATTATTTTTATTCAAAGGTATACACACACACACACACACACACGCTCTGCACATTTTGATGTTGGCTCTAATTGACGTGTTAGCTCTTTGACATCTAACTGAAATAAATGGCCTGATATTAAGTCTTCCTTGAGTTGGGTGTGTGTGAGCACTGCACAATAGTCAGCCAAGGTAGTCAGCTGTACTGCACAGTAGCCAGAGACCAACATGCATGCACGCATGCACATATGCACAGACATGCACACAGTTGGACTTTGCCTTGATCTGTCATGCTTTCTCTTGGTACATTTCCCTGAACATTCAGCATGCAAAACCACACGGCAGTTTGTTTCAGTGCCTCTCAGTGGTTTTGAGTGTGTAGGCTTAATGACCTTTTATTAGCGTGTGCAGTAAATGGCTGATCACGGATGCTGTGAAATCTGTGGCCTAAAATGTGGCCTTGCACCCTCACATGCTTAAAAACAGCCCTGTTTCTGGTTCTTTAGATTAAATGATAATATACTTTAGTTCAGGAAATTGTATTCCATTGGAAATTGCTTTCAATAAGATGTAGCAAAGTAGCCTTTTTAAGTAAGCCGCATATGAGAAAGCACCTGGTCTATTACAATTCCCATACAAGTTTCCCTCCTAAAGCTACTTAATCGCGCGTGCATGTACACACACACACACACACACTGCACATTTTGTTGGCTCTAATCCGGTCTTACACAACTGACTGAACTAAATGGTTTATTAAGCCCTCCATTCATGAATTAATTCTATGGGTTATATGTGTATAAACAGGGAAAGACAGGTGAACCTGTGAACCACTGTAGCGTAGTGTGTCTCACTCAGCAGTAATCTGTCCCACCGAACAGTAGACTGTCTCCCTGAGTATTTGTGTGTGTCCCCGTGTGCAGTAATCTGTCCCACTCAGCAGTGAGCTGGCCCACTGCATGTTGTCCAGAACCACTGCACACTAGCCAGAGCTGCATACTAGCTGACTAATAATCGTTCTAGCAGAGCCCTTTGTGCTCTGTGTGCCCTGTTGTCATGTTGCCAAGCGATGCTGTCACACTGTTGCTGCTGTTGCCCCTAGAGATCTACTGCTGCTATAAATATCGCCCTGGCAGCGTGAGCTTTAGAGCTAGGCAGTGCTCCAGTGGCTAAACCCAGCCAGAAATCAGCACCACTTTCTCCAGGTGAGCTTACCTGGCTGCTCACAGGTGGATTACATCCGCGTTGTTGTCCTGCCCGGCTGGTGGCTTGAGTTTCTGACCTGCAGCACAGCTTGGTGGCAAGGTTGCATTTCACCTGTTTGTGGTTTCCTCAGACACTCTGTAACTTCAGCTCGGGGATTTGGATGAATGCGTCAGATATTCTGATCAGGTTTCGCCCATGAGGAGCTAAATTAGGAATCGTTAGCAGATTGGATTGAGTTTTGTCTATTGTTGAGTTGGATCACGAGATCCCTTATGTCAGGTGGCTCCGCCTCCTCAATGACAGCAGAATGATGCGAGTACAGAGTAGCACTATACTTGGGAGCCACTGCAGTGTGTGTGTGTGTATGGTTGTGTGTGTGTATGGTTGTGTGTGTGTGTGTGTGTGCGTGCGCGCGCGTGTACTTGTGCTGTGTGCTGACACATTCGCTCTCACACCCACAGAGTCTCTCGGATCAGTTGTGGCGTGTAGCATCTTTCCCCTCGGAGAACCATGGATACGTTTTTCCGCCGCCATTTCCGCCGGAAAGCCCGGGAGCTGAGCGGGCGACGACGCTCGAGCGTGGCGGTGCCGGCGAGTAAAGCGCGGCGGCGCTCCAGCGCAGGGCTGCCCTCTGCTGGCCTGACGCAGCGACGCAGGTCCAGTGTTCAGCTGCAGGCAACACTTCAGGCCACCGGGGGGCAGGGCGGGGCCGCGGAGGTCTGCGAGCGACGCTTCGTGCGGAGGCGCTCGAGTGGCACCACGGCCTGCCTGAAACAGAGCTTCTCGCTTCGCCGCCGCCAAGCTGCCAAGCACCGCAACATCCACGCACAGCTGCTGGGGCCGTCGCTGCTGCTGGCCAGCGTGGTGCAGATGAACCAGGAGAAGGATTTGGGCGGGGCCAGCGAAGGGGGACCATCTTCTGATTCGCACAGCGACGACAGCTGGGCAGAGCCCAACGAAGTGCGGAAGGATGGGTGCCCGTTGTGGCTGACTCAGGGCCTGCTGATGGAGGACAGCCTTCGGCCCCGCCACATCATCCGCACGCCACGATGCCTGCGCCGAAATTCCTCCCACCTGCTTCCAGCGGAGGCGGTGTATCACAGTCCCGCCCGTTATGGGCTTTACGGACATTACCGTAGGAACAGCCAGGCATGGAGGATGCCCAATGCGGGGGTTGGGGGTATGTGTGTGGGGAGGCGGAGGTCTGTGGTGTCGTGGATAGGGTCCGTCAATTACAAGAAATACTCCACCTGGTGGCCAGACCCTACACTCACAGGTTCGCTCCAGGAAACCTACTACGACCCACAGACTGACACATGGAATGGGTTCCTCTCGTATGTATAGCGAGATTTGTGTGTATTGTTTGTGTGTGCGTGGAGGTGTGTGTATGTGAGATAAAGCCAAAATACTATGGAAAGCTGCAAAAGCACTATAAAGGAAAGTAAGTGGAAGGTTTTCTCACCTGCCACTGAAAGTCAGGTATTTTCTTTGCTAACATCTTTGACCTAGTTTGTGTGGGTATATGCATTCATGTTGCCTTTACAATAACAGCAGGCAGAGCTGACAGAAAGTAGAGGGCAGATGTTACTTTGTAGTTGGCGTGTGGGAGGTGACTTTCTTTCAGAATAGCAGGAGCAGTTTTTCAGTTCATCTCTCTCTCTCGCTCTCTCTGTCTAGCCCTCCCCACTCACACTCACAAGCACACCCATACCCACACCCACAGATCTTTGCTCCCTTTGGTCGTTTTTCCAGTATTGTTGTCAGTAGCTGTGATTGTGGTGTGTCAGTTTACCTTTGCCTACCTCGGCCCCTCTGGTATTTATTTGTATGTGTGGTGTATAGATGTGCGTCAGTGATGACTGCATCATCCCTCAGTTTGATTGATTGTTTTGTTCCTTTATTGGCCATTAAATGTGTGTGTGTGTGTGTGTGTGTGTGTGTGTGTGTGTGTGTATATATAGGAAGGCCATAGCTAAGTCCGGACTACAGCACCTGTCATCTCAGCCAAGCAGTTCAGTGCTGTCCAAATGTGACTTGGACAGAGATATCCGGAGTACTGTGGACTGGAGTGTGAGTTAATCTACCACACACAAAACACACCCAGAGACACAAAAATAACCCTGTCCCAAACATACACACACAACCACACACAAATATCCACCCTCCCAAACACGTACAATAATATCCCCCCTCCCTAACGCACAGACACACACAAAATATGTCCCTCCTCTCAAAAACAGACACAAAAAACAAGAGTTACTATCCTCATCTTGCCCACACACACACACACACACAATGCACTGTTTGATGATAAGAATTCCTAAGCACATTACCATAATGGACTTTTTGGAAATGCTTTCCTGAAATTCTATACAGTTAGAAGTTATTTTAGTTTAACATAGAATGTTCTGTCTGTGTGCATGTGTGCAGGAGTCAGCGCTCTATGGTGAGCACATCTGGTTTGAGACCAACGTCTCTGGGGACTTCTGTTACGTTGGAGAACAGCACTGCTATGCAAAGACACTGGTGTGTTTGTGTTTGTGTGTGTTTCTTTCAGCTAATGGCACCTTCACTCTACAGCTAAAGCTGTCACAAACACAGAAAAGCTGTCACAAACACTAAAAAAAAAAAAGCAGAGGGGAACTTGAAAGTGGAAGTCAGAGCCTGCGCTGGAGAGACAGATGCGGAGAGACACTAAACAGGGAGAAAAGCAAAGACAGATGTGGAGAAACACAGGGCAGGGAGATGAGCAGTGAAAAATGTGGAGAGACACTGGACAGGGAGACAATAGGAGATGACTACATACAAAGGGAAGGAAGAGAGATGAAGATGTCAGAGAGAGACAGGGTTGATGGTCATGAGAGGGGTGACAGAATAAGGAGCAGAGCAGTGTTTTATGAAGAGGGGGAAAATAAGACCAGGGATGAGGTGGAGAGAGCAGTACAACACTCCTATCACTCAGTCCTTTCTGATCTCCACGGAAACTGTAGAAGTGTTTTCCTTCTGCTGGACCCTCAGGCACTGTCTGGTTCTGTCCAACTGTATGATATTCTGCATAAACGTTTCTGCTGCCCTCTGGAGGTTCACTTTAAAAGTGCATCAAATAGTTGATATGGCCCAATGTTTGTCAGATTTGGAAATTCTTAATTATTTGTTTGGAATGAATAGTTATTTGGTTGCACAATGCAGATTTGTTTACCAAATCCATCTACAGTTGAATTGAACGGTACAACCCAGTTTCAGGCACATCTGAATATGTGGAATAAATAGTTTTTATGTAAAATTACATAACAATTGAGCTGAGTAAACAATGTGGAGTTGACTAAAAAATGTGTATTTTCCACACACCATCTTGTATCACTTTTGTAAAAATGTTAATATTTGTAAAAGATTTGTACCTATGAATCATTTATTTATCCATCTCTACTAATCTATTTATCTGTTTATCCTTCTCTGTGTCTGTCTGTATACATCTCTCCCTGTTTCTCCACATAGCAAAAATCTGTGGCTCGAAAGAAATGTGCTGCTTGCAAGATTGTAGTTCACACCATCTGTATTCAGCAGTTGGAGAAGGTGAGTTCTTAATCTCCTGGCAATGGGCATGTGGACCATCACTGCCTCATCGACCAATCATGTCCCTACCCTCAGTTATCTCACAGGAAGGCTCAGCTCCAGGCGGAGTGGCTTGATGAACTGCCACACAGAGATCCGTCTTTCAGAGTGAGACCATCACAGCCCCTCTCTACTTCCCTCCGCCCTTTTCACTCTTTCTGGTCTCGCATACACTCCTTGGGACTGGTGTCTCACTGCCTCTCTCAGCCTCTGCTGTGGTTAAAAGATCGCTCGTTCACACTGTCCAATCCCAGAACACAGTGAGACTGTCTGGCCTCATGGCCCTGAGCAGAGACCCAGTGAATGCAGAAAGCTAGCGTTGCTATAGCAGCGGGAGGTTGGTGGGTGGGGTGTCAGGAAGCAGCCGAGGTAACATGGAGGTGATGGAAAGGCCCAGAAACACTCTTGCAGGAGCCAGAAGACCTCAGGCCCTGACACATTGTCACGTTTAACCCACCGCAGACCTAAAGAAACACATACCCTATTAGATCAGCTTGGAAAATGCAGCCAAAATCCTCTTTCTCAATTTACAAGGGAAGAGAGGCTCACCAGTAAGCTTTTTGTATTTTTTTTAAATATTAGTTTTTTTTTCTTAAACAGATTAATCCTTCCAAGGAGCATTCATTGGACAGTAAAACATAAGTCATGGAGTCAAATGGAAAAAATACACAGCTAGTTTCCAGCAAATGTATGTAAATATTTGAGTGTGTTAAGGTAGCTATAGCTAATATATGCATTCATTAGTATTAGCTGAATTTAAGGTAGCTGTAGCTAATATATTTATTATTATTAGCTGAGGTTAAGGTAGCTATATCTAATTATATATTCATTAGTATTAGCAACTAATCTGTTTATAGTCAATAAACAATGCAGTATGAGACATAGTGGGGATAAAGGTTGAAGCTCATATATGTCTCAGAATTGTCTCACTTCAAGCCTCACTGAATACAAACCCTCTGCCTCTACACTGCACTTTCGAATGGGAAATTGCTCATGACAATCAGGGTTAGGTTGTGCTACCTGAGTGGTTTAAGTACATACTGGTGGACCTGCTATCGGTGCATGATAAATAATGCTGTTACTGTTAGAGGTGTGGATATTTCAGGGTAAAATGGTTTGATTAGGGTGTTGGGGTTCAACTAACCACTCTTACTAACATTCTGAGAAGGGCACTGAATGTGGTGGAAACAACTCCTGATTTAGCATTTCTGATTCTTCTTTTAATTGAGAATATTAAAGAATGAAAGTATTTTTCATATGTGTGTGGTTTGTTTTTTTGGGTTTTTTTGGGACTGTTTCTTAAGTATTAAATGGCTTCTCACTTGAAAATCTTTAGAATATTTCTACTATTAACACAGTTAACACATTCTCTGGCTAAAATTTCTGTTTTATCCAAATCGTTGTTTCCTTAGTTGTCAGATTTCCTTCTGGGGGATTTTGGATCTCCTCATACCAAATGAAAAGTTAAAATGAACACTAATGTATCATGCATGTTTTAGATCAATTTCAGGTGTAAACCGACATTTAGGGAATCAGGGTCGCGGAACATACGGGAGGTGAGTTTCTGAGTTTGATCACGGCCTGTCTTTGGCTTCTTTATTTTTAATTTTGTTTAGTCACTTCACCTGCATGATATTTCTTCTCTCCAGTTACACAGTTCAGCAGCCCAGGGTACAGCTGGCAGCGTTTAACGTCTGCACCGGTGCAGCTGTTCAGCTGGAACCCTCGGCTTCTGAAATGCTTTGTGTCCGTCTACTTCCTTATCTTCTTCTTCCCCTCTTTTATATTCTCTTCCATCCCGTGCCTTTCCTCTCCTCTTTCCTCCATCCATCTGCACTGTGTGCCCCGCTCCTCCTGTTTCCCATCATACCTTGCATGGGCTAGCACACATGGCGATGCAGAGCCCTGAAAGGTTGTAGGGACCTGAAGCAAATCAGGTGCTCTTCACATATAGTTCCTACACAGGTATTACACACATGTGCATGCACACACACATGCGCACACACACACACCTTCAGACTCTTCTTTTGCTGTTTTTAATGGCCTTTTCCATTACCCATTAATAAATAAGATGGATAATGCTATGTCTACTCTTACATCTGCACATACAGATATTATTAGGTTCACAAAACATTGACACATCCATTAGATTATAGTGTTACATCTATTAGATTATAGTGATGCACTGAGCTAGCTCAGCTCATGTGTGCTGTCACTGTTCTGGATTCTCAAACATACTCCCAATGGTTTATTACTGGTTACTCACCAGTGTCATTAACCATAAATCTCTCCATCCTTTTTTCACCAGTTGGTTCTGTCTTTTGGCCTCATGATTATCCTATGTTCCCGTTCTGTTTATTCATCTCTGTATAGTGAGGTCACACGCTTGTTCAGTGTTTCATATCAAATTATTTGGGCTCAGTTATGGTTTTTAGTGCTCTGAAAGAACAGAGTTGTGCTACAAGACCCACTCCTAGCTGAACATTCTTGTTCTGAAATGCTGAGTCATGTGGTTCTAGTTCTAGACATTGATGAGTACAATCTATCACTCGACTTCTTAAAAGGCATCATACAAATGGCCACGCGTTCTTGTAACCGATTAATTGCAGGGAAGATGGAAGGAGCTTTCAGTTTCCTGCAGGATTATTGAGGCTTTTAATCAGGGCGTATTTAAGTCTTCCTTTCAGTCCAGCCTGTCTGTGGTCACATGGTCAGATTAATGGGATTGTATTCGGCCTCTTCTGTTTCCATGGCAGCCCACCATAGTGCGACACCACTGGGTCCATCGACGGCGGCAAGAGGGAAAATGCAAGCAGTGCGGGAAGGTGTGTGTGTGTGTGTGTCTGTGTCTGTGTGTCTCTTGATGTGTCTCTGGTTATGTGTCTCTGGGTGCCTGTGTGTGTGTGTCTCTTGGTGTGTCTCTGGTTATGTGTCTCTGGGTGCCTGTGTGTGTCTGTCTGTCTGTGTCTCTTGATGTGTCTCTGGTTATGTGTCTCTGGGTGCCTCTGTGTGTGTGTCTGTGTGTCTTGCTCTTTGGAGTATGTCTCAGTAGTCCAGATGTGAAATTACATAGGTGAGGATGAATGTGCTTACTGATCCAGATGTTCTTAATTATTACTTTCTTTTAGTCGGCTTTCTTTTACTTTCTTTTAATATTTTCTGTGTTTATAGAATCTGGGTAACTGCAGTGTTTGCTGTGTTTATAGCATTTGGGTAACTGCAGTGTTTGCTGTGTTTATAGCATTTGGGTAACTGCAGTGTGCTCTGTGTTCACAGGGATTTCAGCAGAAGTTTGCCTTTCACAGTAAAGAAATTGTGGCCATTAGTTGTTCTTGGTGCAAGCAAGCAGTAAGTATGTGTGTTTGAGTGCTTCATTATATGCATGTACTTTGTGTGTTATAATACAAGAGAAATGTATTTTGTGTGTCGAGTCTATAATGTGCTCCTCTCTTTGCAGTATCACAACAAGGTGACATGTTTCATGCTACAGCAGATAGAAGAGCCCTGTTCTTTAGGAGCGCACGCGGCACTTATAGTACCGCCAACGTGGATTATACGTGTCCGCAGACCACAGGTACACATGTACACAGACACACAGCTGGGTGAGGGTTATGGAAGTACTACTTACAAGGTTAACATTTTATAGTCCTCAGACAACCATGTGCACACAAAAAAGAACAATCCTTGTAAGGCTAGATATGTCCAGCAGAGGGTAGAAGCATGCCTCTTTTGAAGTGTTTGTGTTTGTTCCTGTAGTCCTCACTAAAGTCAAGCAAAAAGAAGAAACGGACTTCATTCAAACGCAAACTGAGCAAAAAAGGAGCAGAGGTGGGTCACAATTTTCCCTTCAGCACATTTTTTTGGCTTAAAAACAACGTAGATTAAGCCCCTCCTCCAAACTCTCCTGATAGGAGGCTCGATGGAAGCCATTCATCGTGAGGCCAATCCCGTCTCAGCTGATGAAACCACTACTGGTGTTTGTAAACCCAAAGAGTGGAGGGAACCAGGTCAGCCTTACAGACATAACTCACTCAATCAAAACTACAGACATGATTGCACTGCAGTCATAAACCACAGATTCAAATATCGGTAGGCATGAGTTATACACACCCCCTCAAACCATATTTCATATTGTTAAGGTCACTGATCACTGAATACTGTTGAATATATACAGTCTTGAAGATTAAGCAGTATTAGTAAAAAAAAAACAACACAATTTGTATGTCACTCACAATTTTACATAGATCAAATATGGTGGTTGCATTATGGCTACCATTACATGTAAATGTGGTGTTTCCCTGGAATAGGAACATTCTACACACTACACTCTCTTTGCCCTTGACTGTATATAGTCACCCATTTTGAGTTTCTGCTCTCTACATGTACATTCCAAAGTGTGCTGGATTGCTAGCATGTTTTCATGGTGAACAATATAAAGTATTGCAGCACAGCATAGCAGGGTCTAGTGCAGTGCCTTGTCCCTGTCTACAGTGGCACCAAAATGCCTCTCAGCCAGGTCCCCTTAAGAATCAATCTCCTAAGCCCTACAGGAAATGCTTACAGCATGAATAAAAGATCACATAAGGTCCATTATATAAGGCTAAATGACTGTTGCTGGTTCGTGTGACCCTCATAGTCCGTTTCTTTGTAAATGTGAGTGTAGCATGAGAGCAGTTTTTCCTCATCTCTAGGGAACCAAAATCATCCAGTCATTTATGTGGTATCTGAATCCTCGGCAAGTATTTGACCTGAGCCAAGGCGGACCAAAAGAAGGGTAAGCTGTTAACACACGCTTAACACGCACTTAACACGCACTTAACACACACCTTTTTTTTACTTAAACATGGAACTTTGTGTGTCTGTGTATGTGTGTGTGTTTTAGGCTGGAGATGTACCGGAAAGTTCACAACCTGCGGATTCTGGCCTGTGGTGGTGATGGCACGGTGTGTGTGTGTGTGTGTGTGTGTGTGTGTGTGTGTGTGTGTGTGTGTGTGTGTGTGTGTGTGTGTGTGTGTGTGTGTGTGTGTGTGTGTGTGTGTGTGTGTGTGTGTGTGCTTTTCCATGTGTGACTTATTAAGCCCTGAAGGCTTTTCCAAGTAATGTTTGGAACTGCCCAGAACAGCTCCACACACATTTAATGTGACAAACCTTATGTTAAGTCACACTCTTAGAAGGTTTACCAGTCAAAATTCTGCGTGTGTGTTGTGTGTGTGCCCACGTACGCACTGGTTTGGCTGTGTGACGTGTCATCTCTAAGTAATTAAGAGCTGTCAAGTTTAGATGAGAGCAGGGCTCCCCGGATATTTCCTACAGTGACATTTATGCCCCCTGTGGGTTTGTGCCCCTGCTGACTCACAGAGCTCACCACAACACAGAAATATGGGAAAGGAGGCCTCCTAGAACCCTCAAAGAGCTGTTTTTTTGTTTTTTTTTAAATTTACATTTAAGGCATTTAGCTGATGCTTTTATCCAAAGCGACTTACAATTATGATTGAGTACAACTTGAGCAATTGAAGGTTAAGGGCCTTGCTCAGGGGCCCAACAGTGGCACCTTGGGGGTGGTGGGGCTTGAACCAGCAACCTTCCAATTACAAGTAAAGTACCTTAACCACCGAACTGCCCTGTTTTTCATTAATTATTCATAAGTTTTTCTTTTGGAGATTTTTTGCATAAAAGACTTGCCTACACAGAGCAATGTCCCCAAATGTCTCCACTTTTGTATCTTGTACATACATGGCTACATACACAACTGCTAGTGTCAGGCTCCTAAGGTCAGAGTGCTAGGGTCAGGACAGGGTCTTCCAGGTCAGGTAATTGAAGCTCTTCTAAAGAGAATGTAAATACATGTGAACACATTTAATAAAACCAGTTACCAATAGTTTCCAAAGGAAAATTATACATATATGTTAATCCGTGTTCCTCTTGCAAAACTCCCCACAAAAAAGTACAACAAAGTGTACACAAGCCTATACACGCACATACTCACCGGCTCACACGTACACGCATACGCACACACTCACACGCATACACACACAGTCTGAAGGGCTGTTCTCCTCTTTCAGGTGGGCTGGATTTTGTCCACTCTAGATCAGCTGCAGCTGAATCCACAGCCTGCTGTAGCTGTACTTCCTCTAGGGACAGGAAATGACCTTGCCAGGACTCTGAACTGGGGTGGGGTGAGTGAGTTCATACTGAATGGACACCACAGACCTACTGTTTCTCTCCAATCAGAGTTGTAATAAAGATGGGGGAGGTTTGTTTTGTTGTTGTTGTTGTTGTTGTTTTTTTTTGGGGGGGGTGGGCTTTGTCATGGTTTTGTGCTTATATGGGGTGTTTGCTGTTAAAGCTAGATTTATACATTGGAAGTATCATATTTTATGAAAGACATGTAAGCAAGAGTATATGTCAAATATTGGAAAAAAAAAAAAAAAACTACTAACAGCTGTGTGTGTGTGTGTGTCTTTGTTTGTGTGGGCGTGTGTACGTGCAGGGTTACACAGATGAGCCTATCTGTAAGATTCTTTCCCACGTGGAGGATGGCAACATTGTGCAGCTTGACCGCTGGAACCTGCATGTGGAGTCCAACCCGGAGGCGGGGCTGGAAGAAAAAGACGAGCAGGTGACGGACAAGGTAGGAGCCCCCACCTCCCCCGTCTCCACACGACTACACAGACTCTCTCCAGACTCTACACCCACTCATCATTCAGGACATATACAGACTCCACCCACTCCTCACTCAGGACATATACAGACTCCACCCACTCCTCACTCAGGACATATACAGACTCCACCCACTCCTCACTCAGGACATATACAGACTCTACCAACTCCTTACTAAGGACATTTACAGACTCCACACACTCGAAAACCACACTCAGGAAAACACAAGCAGTGATGTATGCAGAGAGGTTTGGTATGTGTGAATGCGAATGTTGGTGGTGTGTATGGTTATAATCAACTGCATGTTGATGTGCATGTGGGTGGAGTTGTATGCAGTCATGGATATGCAGTGTGTCCTCTTCTCCACAGCTGCCCTTGGATGTGTTTAATAACTACTTTAGCCTTGGCTTTGATGCACACGTAACCCTGGAATTCCACGAATCACGAGGTCTGTGTATCAGTTCTGCTTGGCCTTAATGTGTTATGTTAACATTCTTTTGCCAATTTCAGAGTACATACTGTCATAGTATGTGTGTGTGTGTCTGTGTGTGTGTGTGTGTGTGTGTGTGTGTGTGTGTGTGTGTGTGTGTGAGAGAGAGAGGGAGGGAGGGAGAGAGAGAGAGAGAGAGAGAGAGGGAGAGGGAGGGAGGGAGGGTTCAGGTTGATTGGCAGTAATTAAAATACTGGCCTTTCTCTCATTCCCCAGAGGCGAACCCAGAGAAATTCAACAGTCGCTTTAGGAACAAGATGTTCTATGCAGGGGTAAGTGGGAGGGACAGAGAGATACCCCTGCATCACCCACATATGCACTTGCATACAAACACACACACATGCCCACACAAACAAATGAGGGCTCTTTGTAGAACAACAATCCTTATTATTTTGTATCATTTTGAAACAGTTTGTAACAATGCTCGTTATTAATTTCACCCAATCCCTTAGAGTAGAAAATGGCTAATGCATTTTGCCCATAGCAACATATTTTGAATTAAACACCAATTACTCATAATCAACAAATAATGGCGTGGAGACAGACTCGGCATACAAAATGAAAACAAAAAATAATTATGAAGACTGAGCCCTATTAGGTGAACTAAAAAAATTAAAAACTCAAATTTAATTTAAAAAATGAAAGATACAAAGATGCATCATTCAGTAAAATGTTGATGCTGTAAAATGGATGGTGGTTAATTACTATGAACAGTGAAGTCAGACATTAAATTATGTCTTACGATGGAGGCTGGGAAAGTATTGAGCTTAAGAGACATCACGTCATTGGCACATCATTGGCTACATACCAGAAATTTATTATCAGAATGTGTCCTAGACAAAAAATTGTCGCCCTTTCACGTGTTGACCACACACACCCACACACACACACACACACACACACACGCTGCGCATATTCTGGAATGCATTAAAGAGACCCATCAAGCAAAATGATTAATTCTGTGTGTAAGTATACTAAATAATACTGTAAGTATACTAAATAATACTGTGTAAGTATATTAAATAATACTGTGTGACTGAAAATAGCTGTGAGGAGTATCATTTAGTGTAACTTGCTGCTTTGCTTATTGCAGACAGCGTTCTCAGATTTCCTCATGGGGAGCTCTAAAGATCTGGCAAAGCACATCAAAGTGGTGGTAGGTGAACTATAATTTACACTTATTCTTTCATATAATAGTTGTGTGTCTGAAAGAGATAGATTATTGTTAGTTACATTTATATGGGGCCTATCTTGTTCTCAAAGACGATTTACAGAGAGATATCAGCTTTTACAATCACTCATGCCAGTGAGAAGCAGCAGCCAATTTGTGCACAGCATAATCTCAATCAGAAAACACAGCCCCCTGGGGGACTGCACTGAGTGCAGTGGAAAGGGAGGAGGTTAAGACCAGGTCAGAGCTCCAGCCATCACTGGACATACATGCACACATTTCTATCTATACATATCATCTTCATACAGGACAATTTAGAGTACGCAATGAACCAAAAAACACGCCCTCATCTTTCGCAGAGCACAAAACATCATTGTAACTCCAAAAATTTATAAGTAGTCAGATCATTCATAGCAGAATAAAACTTAAATTCTAACACAATACAACTCTTCACCAGTCTTTTAAACACATTTACAATACTGCTGTCAGTCTGGACGTCAATCAAACACTTCCTACTGTTCCACACTGCCATCTTAGTTTGCCCTAAAATGAAATTCAAAAGTTGACATTGTGCTTTCTTCTTCTGTGTGTAATTATACCCACAAATAAAGAAGTCTGATGTGAAAACAACGCCAAAAAATAATTACTAAGAGGCTAAACAAAGAGGTCAGCCTGGGACGTTCCATAAAACGGTGAAAAATCTTTTCCCTTATGCCACAGTACAGACACTCAGGACTCGCAGCTGGATGTAAAACTGAAACAAAAGCATTGACCGCTGCTATACCATGTAAAATTCTCCACTGTAAATCACTATAAGGCCTCAGCAAAGGTGGTTTATAGAGCACTCTCCAGGCTGGATTGAACCCCCCAGAGCCATTTCTTTAGAAAGACAGGTCCGTGTCCCAGCCCCAAAGCCTACAGCATAGGCCAAAGGTCTCCACACCAGGTATGCTGGCCCAGTGAAAAGTCTCTGCAAAAACTGAATACAAAAAGTTGCAACCCTGCTGGCAAGGTGTACAAGGCCCTGTCCACCATCTTTAGATAGAAGCAATACACTCTGAGGGAGCCAATGTAGCTTGTCAGTCGAAACATCGTCAAACTGCTCGCCCATTCCCATAACTCTCCGTTCACTCTGTGTTTTATGCTGCCTGAAACAGACCTTCTTCCTCTTAGTAACTGGAACTTTATCATCAAAGCTAATCAGCCATTATATCATCCACTCAGACCCCAATTTGCCTACTCCCACTGCTGCACAACTGACATCTCTAGACTGACTATTATCGATTCTGTGCCTATTACCACCTCTGTTCTGTTCCACCATCCCTAGACTGACCGAAGTCTTGCCCATCGCCCTCCTTACCTCCAACATTTATCCACCACAATTCTCGAACTATCATCTGGCCCTTGCACGGTTCTCCTGTCCTGCTCATCTCCCAACATCCAAAATTGATTTACTCAAGCTCTCGGTACACGGTGATTTAGCCACCTTTTTCGTAAAGGACTGTACAAGATGGCCCTCACCTGCACACCCAAAGCACTTCATCATTTCCATTGTAGCAAAGACCATATACTTAAAATGATCGATTTTGAATTTAAATGCAACATTAAGATCAGTCGTGTTATCTTTCAGAATCATAAAAACATGCCTGCTAAAAGACACAGCATGTTTTAATAGTGGTGACTTACATCTGAGGGAAATTTCTTTAATCAGAAACATTAGTTGGCCAAATCGAGACAATTCGTGGTCTAGAACATCATTTTTTTATAAACAGTGATGTTAGACAATGTGACTCGCTTAGCAGGGTAGGGAGAGAGAGCACTAAAGAAGCTCTCATTAGTAATAACACCACGGCCTAAGACATCAGAGACTTTATCAATGCTATCCAGAAACAAAACAATCGAACTATTAATTCTGGATGCAAATAAGATACTGTCCTCCCCCACATTATCCCCCACAGCCAGACTGCCCTCCTCTACTGAAACGTTTACACCTGCAGCCACTTTCACTGCGTGCCATCAGCTCAGCTGCTCAAATGCCATTTAAGAGATGCCAACCCTACTCACACAAAGCAAAACAACAATCAAAAAACTCCAAAAGCTCCCTCAAAAGCAAATCAAAAACAACCAACAAGCAACAAAAACTAGGGGGGGGGGGTAGTAACCAGTTAGTGACAGTGTATGTTCAAGCAATTTTGAGAAGGTAAAGTTGAGCTCAACTGAAAAATCATTCTCATTCTCTCCATGTGCAAATTTAATACAC
Organism: Electrophorus electricus; assembly: GCF_041902795.1. Taxonomy (NCBI): domain Eukaryota; kingdom Metazoa; phylum Chordata; class Actinopteri; order Gymnotiformes; family Gymnotidae; genus Electrophorus; species Electrophorus electricus. Next base: position 1,541,209 of record NC_137519.1, read on the forward strand.
TATCAAAGTGAGTATTTAATTTAATAAGGATACTTTACACTTTCTAGCCTCCAGTAAATATTTCAGGAATCTCCCATTTCTTCATGTGTAAAAGAACATTTCTTGGCTTTCATGCTGCTAGACTGTTCTTTAAATCCCACCAAAGCATTATGATGGGAATGAAATCTGGGGACGGTGGTGGTTCCTCATGTACATTCCAGGACCAATCCCTATGTAAAGCTTTGGTCCACCTGGACAAATGTTTGGATGAACACTTGGGATTATTGTCAAGATGGAAAGTTGCAGTGATCACCAAGGTTTAGTTTATACACTGAATCATCACAATCTTCTTCTGTAGAAGATTGCTGTTTCAGTGTCTGTCTGTTGTTTCAGATAATCCATAATGCTAGATGCAAGATTAAGACTGCCAGTTCCTGCACTAGCAAAGCAGCAGACACATCGAGATAGATAGTTCCAGTTTAGTGTCACCACTCCATAAAACTCTGACGAGCTCCCACAGCTCCATAGGCCTGTCCACATTGTGTTACACTTTCAGATAGATGGACAGAGTTTTTAACACAGTGCTTCTGTGTCAAGATTGGAGTGTGGCTACGCATCTGGCTTGATGTACTTCCTATTGTAGAGTCACTTCTGTTCATAGTGTCATACTTCTGTTACTACCCTCATCAGGTCACAAGCCAGGGCTTTGACAGTAATATGGCTGGTTTTCTCCTCTCTGCTGTTGTAATATCTGATTCCTCTGGTGGAAATCCCTCTGTCTTTCATGCTGAGTGATTAGCTAATTAGCTAATGATAATGCCAACAGTGTTTCTTGAAACTCTGAATGTCTGGACACTGTTCTTGTAATCTTCTTCTGTTAGCTTTAGCTTTTGCTCAAGCTCATTTTTCTTTCACTCATTTGCTGATGAGTTTGAACGCATGTATGGGGCGGGATTCACGTATTCACACAGCAAAGTAATTTAAATGCCAGTGCAGTTTGTAGCCAACTAACAAGAGGTTAAAAATCAGCAGTATTGAAAATTGGTTCATTAATTATGACATGACTGATTTAAAAAATATCATTTTACTCATAAATATGGCATCATACATTTTACTATGAATTTAAATAGTTCACGCAGAGCATGCATAGGTAATTTTAGATTATTCTAGGTCTTCCCAATTCATAAACCCTTACAGTTTAAGATGAGCTTGAATCGTTTTGAGTTCAGCTGTATTATTATACTGATCAGTCGCATGTGTAGTTATTGCTCGGCTTCTACTTGAGGTCATGACCTCCACACTAATCTGCTGCATTACTTGTGCCAGTGTGATGGAGCAGATTTGACCTCTAAGGTTCAGGAACTGAAGTTGCAGTGTCTGGTCTTCCTCAATATTCCCAGGTAACGGAGAACTCCCAAACCTCTGGTCCTCTCTCTCTTTCTCTCTGTCTCTGTCCTCCCTCACATTCCCTGATCATTTGCTGTTTCTGTCTCTTTAACTTTTGCCTTTCTGAATATGTGTGTATTTGTACATTTTTGAAGTAGGTATAGTGTATGTGCTCTGTAATATATGTGTGTGTGTGTGTGTGTGTGTGTGTGTGTGTGTGTGTAGGTACTGTGCTGGCACAATGCCATGGGGGAATCCCAGCGAGCATTACGACTTTGAGCCTCAGCGCCATGACGATGGCTGCATTGAGGTCATCGGCTTCACCATGACATCACTGGTATTCTCTGGCCTGTTGATTTAACATGAATCAGAAAGAGCAAATCAAAATTCATTCTGCTCAAATATAAATGATCTGATGAACCAACAAAACCTGTAATAAGATGATTTGTTCTGGCTATACAGTGATTTTGTATATAGTTGTTTTTGTTATCATTGCAGGCGACACTGCAAGTTGGAGGTCATGGCGAGAGGTTAAATCAATGTCATGAGGTCACGCTTACAACATACAAGTCCATCCCCATGCAAGTAGATGGGGAACCATGCAAACTGGCCCCATCGACCATCCACATCTCCCTCCGAAACCAGGCCAACATGGTGCAGAAGACCAAGAGGCGGACATCTATACCGCTGCTCAATGAGTGAGACGCGCACACTGCAGGGCTCAAAACACTTCCTTTCTCTCTTGTCTTGCTGTCTCTTCTTGTTTTCTCCATTTCTCTTTATATCTCCAATTTCCTTCTCTCTCTTCTTTCTCCTTCTATCTGAATCTCCTTTTTCTTCAGCTTCTCTGTCTCTCTCTCTCTCTCTGTCTCTCTCTCTGTCTCTCTCTCTCTCACTCTGTCTCTCTCCCTGGCCTAGCTCTGTCAGCCCTGCTCTGTGCTCATGTTCAGGGACCATTTTAGACCCATTTGACTTGCCCTGGCCATAATAAGAAATGGTTGCTAAATACAGACGAGCCACACCTAATGAGATGATTACTACTGCATTCTTTTCTGCCTTTTTGTTAATTTCACACCTGACTGCATGTGTGATGCGTGCAGCATCAACAGCTAGCCCCTCCACAAGGCTGATTTCCCCATTTAAGAGGGAAATAATGGAGATGGAGGAAGGGCCCAGTTTAAGTGGGTGTAGCGGCCTCTGTCACCTTGACACTGCTAACACCCTGAAATATCTTAGAAAGGTTGATATGATAATGGGCTCATATTCATAGTAATTAGGCTGTCCATTTCCTTTTTGTTTTCCTGAGTACTGAAAGGTTGTTCATAAATATTTTGCATTGCTTCGGATGGCGATTCAACATGTTAAGTTTGTGCATTTGTGTGTGTCTGGGTATGCTTGTTACCCTATTTTATGTATTTATCAGAGGGGTGTGTGTGTTTGTGTCTGTCTGTCTATCTGTCTATTCTAGGGTAGTATTTGTATTAGTCAGCAAACCTAAAGGTGTGTGTGCGTGCGTGTGTGCGTGCGTATCTAATCAGACTCTTTCTTCACTCTCTCAGTCAGCAGCCGTTCCCAGAGAGGTTACGGATCCGAGTGAATCGCATCAGCATGCATGACTATGAGACTCTGCATTACCACAAAGAGAAACTCAAAGAAGCCTGTGAGTGTACACACACACACACAGACAGACACACACAAACCAGGCCTGTATGTACCTGGCTGCTGTGACATACCTGACTCAGCCCAGCAGGGGGTTCAGGCCTTTCATAAGCTAAGCAGAGTGGAGATGACACAGTGATGAAGCCGCTGCCCCAGAGATACGACCTGTTCCCTTTTACAACACTAGATGTCAGCACATGCCAACACCATGTCTTCTGTCCATCACTACACCAACACAAGTAGCCTGTGTTCCTATGTAGACAATAAAATGCATTTACACAATGCCATTTTCAACAGTGTCTTACACAAAGAGCTCCTCTGCCAAATTCTGCATCTCTGCTGATAGTACTCAGCCTAGTTCTGGCCTCTGTTTCCAGACAACAAACACCTCTGCCTCTCCTCTTTTTGCGATCACACACTTTTCACACCTCTAAAGAGCTTATACAACACAGGCAAAAAGCTGAGAGAGAAAGGGAGGGATTGAGAGAATGAGTGTGAGAGAGCGAGAGAGGGAGAGTGGCAGAGAGAGAGAGTGAGCGCAGAAAAGAACAAGCCTGAATTGAATTAGAGAATGACTGTTCTGATGTTGCTAAGCAACGAAACATTCCTCAATAACGACCACCCTACACCCACCCACCCAGCTGTCGAAACTCCCACTCTCTCCCTTGAGTCCACACACTTCACAAATATTACTGCAATGCTGCACAGGTCATTCACTAAAGATGTGGCAAAATTGATCTGACTGTGCAAGATCCTGTTACTCTGATAGCGGCATCACACCAGGAGAGAACTAAATGCAAGCTAAACTTCACCTCCAGAATCCTGCCTTCACTACTGCTGCTTTTATTGGGAAGAAGTCTACTTTCAAATGGTTCAAGAGCTGGAAGAATGTTGTCTGGTCTCCATTTCGGCTGTGTGCCAGAAGGTCCGTGTTGGTTTATGGCTTTTCCTGCCTGATTTGAATTTATTGACTCTTCCTACATTTTCCAAAAAGATGATGGTGATAGTGATGATGGTGTAGCTTCTGCCTCAACAGCTTCTCCCTCTCAATAAACACACACACAAGCTCACCTCAAAAAGTCCTCACATGGGGTCACATGGGGTCAGTGTTGAAAGTCAGAGCTGGTTCAACACCTTGCTTGTATATGCCTGTAAGTCCCTGTAACCAGACCTGCATGTACCTGTATGTCCCTATAACAAGGCTTGTATGTTCAGGTAACCAGGCCTGCATGTACCTGTATCCCCCTATAACAAGGCTTGTATGTTCAGGTAACCAGGCCTGTTCCGGGAGCTGATCTAATGGGGAGGGTCCACTTGAGCATGAAAGCATAATAGCCTCAGAGAAATGAAGAATCACTTTGACTCACCAATACAAAACAATAACTATTGATTAGAACATTGTTTACTGGCTGTGATGAGAATTTGAGCTTACAGCTTCTGTGAGCCATTTCTTGGCTGTTAGTCAGTACATAGCTTTTTTTTCTTCAAAGGCTCCTAGCTGAAACCTCACCCCCCAAGATTATGAAAAAAGCACCATGTGGACATGTTTTTGTTCCAAATGCCACAGAGCAAACGGAAGAAGGAGGAGTGGGGGGGGGGTCCTGCATCCTTTGCTCAACAAAAATGGTCCTTGGAACTGTCAGCAAGGACGGCATGGTCAGAGAGAGCTGGTCTCATTCTGGCTCTTCCTGCATGGAACTGCGCAGATTTGTGATGAACTTTTTCACTTTTTCACGGAATTCTGATGCTCTGGGACACTGTGCCTGCATACCAGGAGCTTTCTGCTCGGCTGAGTCGGAGATCCTGGCTCTGGGCTGCGTGCAGCGCTTCTCCACTGCAGGGGTCATTAGCAGGAATGTGGGTCAGGTGTTACAAAATGACAACCTACTTTATTAGAAAAAGAGAATGAATCTCTTTTTGACTCTTTTTTTTCTTTCACTCTCTCTTTTGCTCTATTTCACTGTCTCTCTTTTCTTCTCCTCTCTTTCATTCTATCCATCTCAGCAATCCCGCTGGGGCTCATCGTGGTCCCCGGAGACAGTGACCTGGAAACATGCAGAGTGCACATCGAGAGACTGCAAGAGGTACAGTGGGAGGGATGGGGTGAAAGACGGAGAGAGAGAGAGATCAGGAGAGAGATATGACGAAAGCTGGCGGTGTGAATGCGAAGGGAGAAGAGGGTGTAGAGGGGAGAGAAGGCGAGGGAATGGAAAAACGCAAAGGGTTAATGGAGCAGAACAACAGAAAGGAAGGCAGACATGGAGAGATGATCACCCACAGGAGGGAGACGGGGAGTGCAGGGAGGTACCGGTCAAGGAGATTAAAGAGGGGTCCTCTCCTCTCCTCTCCTGTCATGTCTGTCTGTCTCTTATGATGGTGTGTGTGTGTGTGTGATGTCTGGTGCCCAGAAAAGCATTAATGGTGACTCCAGACTAAAGCACATCCACAAATGTGTGTCACATGCAACTGCTAAATGTCATAAATGTAATACCCGTGAATGTGTGTGTCACATATCCGTGAATGTGTGTCACACAGCCACCGGTGGCAGCCTTAAGCTGGAAAAATAGGACTTTTTGTTTTTGTAAAAAATGGTTTTGGTTTAGAGTAGAGGGTGTAGAGGGTTCACACACCACTCACTCACACACCACTCACTCACACACACACACACACACACACACACACATACTCACTCACACACAATCACACACAATCACACACTCTCATACACACACACACGCCTCCCTTCAGTTGTTAATGAAGCACCCCAGGCGGTAAATAGGGCATGAAATGTGTTACGATTAGAGATCTCTGCAGTACAGCTGGGTATTTATCTGGTAATTCATTTCACACACACACACACACACACACACACACACACACAAACAAACACTTATGAACACAAAAAAATCACAGTAGTGTCCCCTCTTCAAAACTATTCAGCAGTGCTTAGTGAGAACAGCGTGGGTCATGCATGTCTACTATGTGCAAGGGTATACATACAAGTGTGTGTGTGTGTGAGTGCACGCAAGTGCGTGTGCACGTGCATGCATTAAGTAAACTGACCTGTAAACCCCTGTTCCACTGTTGAGGGTGAGATTCCGATGTCTCATCAGACTGTCTGGGTGCGTGTGTTTCGCACTCTCTTAAATGCTGGGCTCTCCCACAGGACTTTGTGTCATGTCACCCGTCTCTCCAGCGACTGACATTTCAGGTGGGTGAGACAGCTGGGAGGTATTCCAGACATGGAGCAATCACAGGAACAAGCCTGGGAAACATAATGCTCACACTTGTTCTTACCATGGACACATACAGACACACTCAAAAACGCACACGGATACACAAATGTTCACATAAACATATGAGCGCACACACACAAACATGAACACATGAGCAGTAGTTTTATCAAACTAATAGAAAGAAAAGAACTAAAACTAAAGAAAATAGCTGTTCTCCCCCTACTGTGACGGATACTGTGGATGATGTTTCTCCCCTGCCTGAGTAAGAAACTGAATTGGGAAGTAGATGTTTGTCTTTTGGGGGGGGAAAAAAAAAAAGTTTCCTTTTCGACTGAAGTGAAGCGCTTTTGTTTATGTACCAGTCTCTCCCTCTGTTTATGTATCAGTCTCTCCCTCTGTTTATGTATCAGTCTCTCCCTCTGTTTATGTACCTGTCTCTTCCTCTGTTTATGTACCTGTCTCTCCCTCTGTTTATGTACCTGTCTCTCTTCTTGGCCTTCTCCTGGCCTCCTTTCTCTCAGGATGACCCTGTGCTGTTCTCGCACAAACATTTATTGCGCAGGTCTTGCTTATATTTCTAAACCAGGAGGATTAACTATGCCCATTTAATAATATGCCACCCTTCTATGAAGACACCCTGTCTTGTTCCTAATTGCTCCTCAGATGTGTTTAGTGTTGTTTTATGGCCCTAGATGTTTGATTATTTATTTGTGTTAACGTGGTTTATGCATGTATGTGTGTTTGATATTGACAAGCAAATGTTGTACTGTTTGTTGATCTTTGTGCTTCCTGTTGCATGGTCATGATTTCTTGTTTGAACCACCGAATGCTGTGTTGGTATAAGGGTGTGTATGAAAATCAAATATCGCAAAGGCCAGTTACCATTAAACAGGATCTTTATATTCAGTTTTATATTGATTTTAGAACAATATATCAAAGCAGGTTTTATGAGAATTGAAACTAAGGAATTATAACCGAAATAAAGATGCATCTCAGTGAATTGCTAGTCAAATTACAGTAAATTGTGATACATCCAGGTTGTATGTCTCCTGATTTGCACAAGAATATTGATGACAGTATAGCATGTTGGAGGTAAGGAGTGTGAGTAGTCATATTAGGCAGGTACTGTAGAAGGAGTCACAGAAGTCAGCCAGGCCAACAAGACAGGCAGGTCAATGGGTCAGGCAGATCCAGGGGCCAGAGCAGTGAACAGCAGGGCCCAGATTTATGTAAAATTAAGTGGGGTTTTAATTAGGTAATTTTTTATTTAGGAGGGTCATAAGGAATAAGCCCTGACTACTCCTTCTTTGTCCTGCTTACCTGTATGTTCTCTAACCTGTATGCTCTGTGCTCGCCTCCCTTATCCTAATCTCTCCTCTCTCTACCTTGCAGGCAGGTGATGAGAACAAGTCGAAAATGCTGTCGTCTCAGAGGCTGTCGCCAAAGTGGTGCTTTTTGGACTGTAAGTAATGCTCTTCTCTTTTGTGTTTTAATATCAGAAGGCCAAGGTTAATCTAGACTAAATGCCTGTTAAATTGATATTTTCTCACCCTTAGCTTTTTGTGGTATGTGTGTGGACTGGTTGGATGTTGCCATACTAGATTTCATTTTCTTTCCTTCACAATGTCTTGTCCAAGAACCAAGGTGATCAAAATCGGAAGGGTAGAGATGAATGGAGTTAGCTCTCAGATCAATGCTACAACATGAGGCTAATGAGAGAAGGAGAAAGAAAGCAGAAGAGACTTATGTAAATGTTACAACACAGCTTCTCCAGGGGTCATGGAACACGGCAACCCCATCTCACTTGCCTTCTTACCCTAGCCATGAGAAAGAGCAAGCCTGCTCAGTAGCCCAAGCGTGATTAAAGAAAGGTTAGGAAAGGTTGCGGCGATGGAGAGAGTATCTGTGCTGACATTTCAGCTCTAATGAACAGGCCATTACCATGCCTGCATTACTGTCAGAGAAGGGGTCGGGGTAGAGGAAAAGACAGGCGCATAGAGGCAGAGGGGGAGTGAGAGAAAGAGGGAGAGAGAGAGAGAGGAGAAGGAGAAAGAGGCAGGGAGAGAGAGATGCTGTTTGTGTAGATTAATTGGATGTCTGACATGATGGACCCATAGGGCGGTGTCCTGCCAACTCTCACATCCAGACTGGCTCTGATTCTGCTCATTTCTCATAGAGCAAAAGCTATGAAAACACACACTCATGCACACACAATGAGAAAGTATTAGCTACTGAGCTTACAGCATGAAACAGGATTTGCTAATGCCATGGAAACAGACCTCAGATGAACTTGCTTGCGACTGCACCAACCAAAACCATTAGAACTAAACTCCACCCCTCTTTCCAGAACCATTACAGCCAAACTCCACCCCCTGTCCAGAACCATTAGAGCCTAACTCCACCCCTCTGTACAGAGCTATTAGAGCCAAACTGCACCCCTCTCTCCAGAGCCATTAGCGCCAAACTCCACCCATCTGTTCAGGGCACATGTCATTAGAGCATATGCCACCCTGTGCTCCTGAGCTTCTACAGCCAAAAATCCCTGCTGCACTGAACCATTACCACTAACGTCACCTCACCCAAGAGAATCATCGGTAGCAGCCCTGGCTGGAGCTCTTTACCCTCTCCGCTCTACAGATCATTGCAGACATTTCCACCTTTCTAAGCTATCACAGTCTGTACTGCACTGCAGCCTATGACCCGCTAACATCTATAGCAATGGGATGGGACAAAGCAAATTTAATAGAGAATCTGCAGTTAGTTCTTTGTTTTAGAGTCCTCATTTAGTTGCAGGTTAGGATATATTTGATGCAAAATATAAGATACAATACAAAGTAAACTCAAATCCAAATATGCATATATTTATACATAATGTATGCAGTATAGAAAATACCTCACAACCACATATACAATCTGACCTTTATTTGACCTCAAAATACATAACACCTGTAACACAGCAGGGGGTGGAGAGCGAACACACGTGCGAAGTGACGCCGCCATAACGAACCAAACTGATTGACAAGAATAAACAAATAATAAGTTTAATAATCAACACAGACTAGCAATACAGAATAAAATGAAGAACAAATAGACTAATAAAAAAATAATATGATAACAGGGTGAGAGCGAAAAATGGGCAACAAGGGAATAAAACATTAAAGAAAGACTAACGGAGAACAACAATAATAAGACATAACTGTGAGCATAAAGACAGACAAACGGGAACAACGCAGAACCGGGCTACGTAAGATGAACAAACAATACTGAAGACGAAGATACAGAACTAAACAAGGAAAGCAACATGCAACAAGGGTAACCAAACAGGGAGAACAAACAAGATCGGACTAAACACGGAGAACAAACGAGAACGGCCTAAACACAGAGGAAAAAAAACGAGATCGAACCAGAAACACAATGATTGATAGAAACACTTTAAGACAAAGACAATGACCAACAAACAAGATACGTAGAGAGAGGGTTTTTATAACACTACAATTAGGAAGAAACTCAAAACAGCTGGAGACTAAGGGGAGGAGACAGGTAACCACAGAGACTGATGTAAACCCGGAAGTGACTAGGTTGCCCGGGAAATGGGGAACGCTCCAGGTCTGTGGACGTGACAACACTAATTAGCAATGCAGCTAAGCAAAGCAATAAGTTGTTTACAGAAAATTACAAACTGAATAAAATTAAAGCAAACTATCTTTTATACAACATAAAAAATAAAGAGTCTATAAAAACTAAAGAATGAATTAGTATCAAACATCAGAAATGAACTAAAAATAAAAAAGCAAAAAAACAACATTGAGTATAGCTGAGTAAAATTAATTATTTTAAAATGAAAACTTTAAAATGGCCAAGTGAGATGAACATCTAGAGCTTCAGTGCTTCCTGTAATACACTCTAGCTGGTGTACTTCCTTTAAAAGCTGTTTTAAAAGCTGTTTTTTCAGTAAGAACTCCTCTCTTACAGGGTTATCCACTCTTACAGGGCTGGGAGGAGAACTCAATTTTTTTGTGAATTATGCAAAGATCAATATTGTAGTGTCAGCAGCAAATCTCAGCGCAGAATGTTTAAGGGTCTAAGTATAGTAACAGGTACAAATCTATAAATGACATCATCAAGGATAGATAATAATGGTGCGTTGACAGTCATTTTGAAAATATGTTTTCATTTGAGACAATAAACCTAATGTGTGGCTTAACTACAGTACTAAAAGCTTACAGATATTCTATTTAAAGGTAAACATTTCATCCAGCCTAATTCCAAGATATAGCTCAGTGATTTTCAATAACTCAGTATTGTCAATATTGTCAATATTGGATCCGTTCTGGGAGGTGATGCTTACAGTTTTAAGAATAATATTGAAAACTCTGAAAAACAGCATGAATTTAGTTTTATCAGCATTTAAACTAATTTATGACTGTGGAGCATGAGTTGTATGGGACTAAATAAGCATGTGGAGATTGTAGAGAAACAGCAGAGTAACACAGAACAGCATCATCACCATAAAGATGCACTTCAGAGACAGAGGCAGCAATGTCATTAATATAAATATTGAGTAGAACTGGTTGTAGTAACAGGCCCTGAGCTATTCCCTCTCTTTTGTAGCAATAAGTCTGATTTATGAGGTCCCAATGCCACACATTGCTGTCTATGCGAAAGATAGTTCCAGAACCAATTAGTGTTGTATTGGTCAAAGCCAATGTTTAAGACTCTTAGGAGTAGCAAATGATGAACTGCAATGAAGGCTTTAGTGAGATCAATAAAAGGCTGGCACAATGCATTTTCTGTTAATGGCAGAGGAAAGCTCATTTAAAACAAACATGGTACCCAAACATGGTATTTTGTCCTTGAATTCATGGCATTAAGAGTTTAGGTCTTGATAGGATTTGTTAGGACGGACTGCGGTGTAAAATGACCTGGATTTACAGCAGGAATTATATAGTAAGCCCACTGTAGAGAAAACCTGGTTTAGCTTAACTACTTAGCTAGTTTAATTATCCTTTTGGTGAGGAGCTAAATTGGGACACATCTGTCTATTAGACTGTTTTACAGTCTTGGCAGCCATTTGGTGAAGAGCTGGATAACTTTCTTTCCTATTTTGTATGGTGGTAAAGAGGATATGAGAGCAATTTTGAGGAGCACGTTGAGGGAAATGATGTAGGAGGGCTGACAAGCAACATATCTCTTTATGCCTCCCATTCTCAATCCTTCATTTCTTCTCCTCCTCCTCTCTGCTCCTCCTCTCTCTGCTTTTGCTCTCTGCTTCTCCTCTGTCTGCTCCTCCTCTCTTCCTCTCTTTTCTTTCCCTCTATGCTCCTCCCCTCTGTTCCTTTCCTTCTCTGCTCTTCCCCTCTCTGCTCCTCTTTCTGCTCCTTTTCCTTGCTCTTACCAGGGCAGCCCCCAGCTCCATTTTAAGAGATGAAACATTGGCTGTGCTTTTCATGCATGTGAGCAGAGAAAAAGGGCAGGGAGACCTAAAGCAATATGGCAAAGTTGTGTTGGCCTGTGGATTGGCCTGGGTGTTGGACCCGTGTGGGCTGGACTGTGTGTGTTGGACCCATGTGGGCTGGACTGTGTGTGTTAGACCCATGTGGGCTGGACTGTGTGTGTTTGACCCCTGTGAGCTTGGCTGTGTGTGTTGGGCCCATGTGGGCTAGACTGTGTGTGTTGGGCCCATGTGGGCTAGACTGTGTGTGTTGGGCCCATGTGGGCTAGACTGTGTGTGTTGGGCCCATGTGGGCTAGACTGTGTGTGTTGGACCCATGTGAGCTAGACTGTGTGTGTTGGGCCCATGTGAGCTGGGCTGTGTGTGTTGGGCCCATGTGAGCTGGGCTGTGTGTGTTGGGCCCATGTGAGCTGGGCTGTGTGTGTTGGGCCCATGTGAGCTGGGCTGTGTGTGTTGGGCCCGTGAGCTGGGCTGTGTGTGTTGGGCCCATGTGGGCTAGACTGTGTGTGTTGGGCCCATGTGGGCTAGACTGTGTGTGTTGGGCCCATGGGGGCCGGAGTTTGTGTGTTTGGCTCATGGGGGTTGGAGTGAGTGTGTGTGTGTGTGTGTGTGTGTGTGTGTGTGTGTGTGTGTGTGTGTGTGTGTGTGTGTGTATGTATGTGTGTATGTATGTGTGTATGTATGTGTGTATGTATGTGTGTATGTATGTGTGTGTGTGTGTATGTGTGTGTGTGTGTATGTATGTGTGTGTGTGTGTGTGCGTGTGCGCGTGTGTGTGTGCCCGTGTGTGGCCCATGGGGGCTGGAGTGAGTGTGGCCCATGGGGGCTGGAGTGTAGTTGGGCATGCGCTTTGAATAACCCTATCCCGTTATTAGATTGTTAATTTTTCGCTTGATCACGCTGTCTCGTCTCTCACCCCCCCCCCCCCCGCCCCCGCCCCCGCCCCCAATGAATTAATTAGTGGATTAATCGGTCTGTTAAGCCCATTTGAGTTAAAACCAGACCACGCCCTTCTTTCATCAGCCTTTATCGCATGAGTGCCCTGAACACAGTTGTGGTCCATCAGTGTCAACATCAGGGCACTACACAGGAACCACACGTTTCTACTGACCAAACGTCAAAGATAGGAATACACATTACGTGAACATTCTGAAAATAAATTCTTTGAATATTTTCTACTCTTAGAAAATTAGGAATCTTGGTTTCATTCCACTTCCAAAAAAACACAACAAAGGAAGCTCTCTCCCTCGCTTCCCTTAACCACAAAAATTAAATGAAAATTTAAGATAATTTAATTTAAGATAATGCCTTTTAATGTACAACGTTTTAGACAATATTACTCAGTGGTCACTCATGAAAAATAAAACAAGTGGAATATTAAGTACTATTACATTCAAAACCAAAAGCTAATGTAGCTAAAAAAAAAAAAAAAGCTAATGCTTTCCAAACCTTTTCTGCAGTGCCCCCCTTTTGTAGATAAGAATAAGTTTGAGCCACCTGCTCCAAATTGCATGTCTTTTGTTTCATTTGCCAGGGGTACCTCAGTGCTTAAGGTCCTGGACCAGTAATCAAAACATTGCCAGTTTAAGCCCCACCACTGCCAAGTTGCCACTGAGCATGGCCGTTATCCCTCAATTGCTCAAATTATATTCAGTCATAATTGTAAGTTGCAATCGTAAATGTAAATTTGCCAGGCTCCCCACACCCCCGTTATAGAACCCCTAATTTGCAAACCACTGAGCTAATGCATGCCTGTATGATGGATGTGCTGAGTGGGTAAGAGCTAATATTTCCATTAGGTTGGATGGGTCAATCTGTGCTGATGTCTGATTCAGACCTGTTTGTGTGGTGTTTTTTTTTCCCCCAGCAACAACGGCAGACCGTTTTTACAGGATTGATCGAGCTCAGGTAAGGGAGCTATACACTGACTAATGGTGCTGATTCAAGTGTTGTTTTTAAGCACATCCAGCCAGCATGAAATAGCCACATGCTCATTTGATAGGTATTCAAACTCAAACAGGCACTAGATTGCAGCCACATGTGGTTTAATTTTTTGTGGGGATAAAATATCCTCACAATGGTAGTCTAACATTTGATTTTCCTGGAAAATATATTTCTTATACTTCTCACTTGGCCAATTTCTTATAGAAAATTGAGTGTAGGGAAAGTAGTATTAGCTACAGAAATAGTTCAAATGAACTTACTCTTAAAGATAGTAATGCAAGTGTGTGTGTGTGTGTGTGTGTGTGTGTGTGTGTGTGTCTGTGTCTGTGTCTGTGTCTGTGTCTGTGTGTTAGGAGCACCTGCACTATGTGAATGAGATCTCTCAGGATGAGTTGTTTATTCTGGATCCAGAACTGGTTGTCATGGAGAATGTAAGCACGTCACCAGGTGTGCCTGACCTGCTAGACTCATCAGATATCTCAGCATCCCAGCGGAAATTTGCCTTCCCATCCTGCTCCTCCACTCCACCCCCCTCTCCACCCACCAGGTCAGACATTACTCATACGCCCATATGCACAAACGATCTAGTTTTGAAGCTTTATAGGACATATGCTGTTAATTACAACCCTAATAATGTCTTGATTAATGAGATGTAGTACAGGGTTTTTACAGTATTGGACACCTTTATAGTCAGGTAATTATCACCACCATTTTAGCAATAAATATGGCATTACTGGTGTAGAGATTTACACAAGGTTGTATGATATGGAACATTATGCCCATTTCACACAGTAATATATTGTATTTCACACTAACATACTTTATATCATACTGCATTACATACAGCAATGTACAGTATATAATACTGCATTGCCTTTTCAGACCTTCCTCTTGTGTACATATTCAAAATGTATACTCTAAATGACTTCTATTTTAGAATACCTCTATTTGATCAGTTTTAGCTTTAGTTTATTCCGTGTTATTTATTATGGATCTCTGTAAATAGTTCAGCGTAACTTACCTGGTAAAGAACCCATTCTCACTGAGAGTATGGCGCCATAATCAGTTGTGCGTGTTGCCTCGTTGTTTAAATATGAGCAAAACCAACTTACTGGAGTGCAACTAAAAGTGCAGACTAACAAAGGGTGAGGAAAATGTCCAGTGATGTGGGGAATGACTGGTCTAGGAGGGACATCTGAATATAAAGAGGGAAGATGGTGAGAACAGAACAGAAAACGAGAAGCTTATCCATGAGTTTAATGCTACAGCCTATTTTGTAGCTTAAGAAGCACTTTTTTTGCCTTCCAATTCAACAGCTTGAAGCCATTGTAACCGCCTCCTTCCTGACTTTAAAGTTCTCTGTAAATCGGCCATGGCTGAAATGTGAAGCAGCTCGGCTGTGTGAAGAGGCTATAAGAGCAGAGCAGGCAAAGGTGGAAACAGGAAAGCTTCTGTCATTATTAAACATTCGCGATGAGAGCATAGCTCGTTATCTCATTTGTACTGGTTCAATGCGGGTAAATTCACCGCAGCAAAACTCTGCATATGCTGTAAGCTTAAACACACATGCGCACAGAATTTTTGGAACCTTTACTATTGAATCTAGTGAACCTACTGAAGTCAACATGTACACGGGTGACGAAATGTGTTTGTGTGTGACACACAGTACAGAACACAGAATTTTCCCTCTAAAAGTGTGCTTTATCTATTTATAAAATCCTGAAAAATCTGTGCAACTCCACAACTTAAGCCGACCTCCTCCTGCCTTGTGAGGGTTTGTTTTGGTTTGCGTGTGTTTGTTCAGATCAGTTTGGCTTTTTTTTTATATGTAATAAACAAACAGGTAGATGTAAAGGTTTTCTCTTTATATTTTCTGTTCATTTCTCTTTTAAAAAGACACAAGCAGCTGTGTGTGTGTGTGTGTGTGTGTGTGTGTGTGTGTGTGTGTGTGTCTGAACCTTTCAAGGCAGAGCAGTAGCAGTGGGCTAGCCTCCTGCTACAGCTTAAAATGGAATGTCTAATAAAAGCCCACATAGCAAACAGAGCAACCGTCCATTGGGTGTGGGCGTGCATGTGAGCCTGCCTGTCTGCATGTATGTCTGTTGCTTTTAGTAAGGCAGTGTAAGGTCCAGGTGTGTATGAGTGAGTGTTTCTTTTTAAGACTGGTGTAAGGTCCAGGTGTGTATGATGATTAAGGTCCTCATTGCAGTGTGGTGCATAGAGAGAAATGAACAGTCACCAGCTGTTCATTAGTTACCATCATTTATTGAAAGAATGACTTGAATATACTCTGCTTTTCAGAGAGCTATACGGGCCTCCCAAAGTGGACCTTAACTGCTTCACAACTGCAGACACCATATTGTTTATAAACCAGGGCTCACTGCCTGAGGGCTGTCAAGATGTTGAGCTCAATCAAAAAAATGGGCAATACATTACCTCATCTTGAAACAGTCTTTAAAATCACATAATTCCACCGTTTCCTGTCTCTGCCTTCAGGAATGAAAAGGGTCTGTGCTTTTTGCAGGATGTTAAACAGCACAGCATGTGCACAGAGTGTTTACTGGAGAGCTACTTTCTAAGAAGCATACAGACTGCTAAGACACCCCAGGTGGACAACGAATCCACCCAGAAAGGGGTGTGTGTGTATGAATGAGTGAGCTTAGTGTGTGTGAGTGTATATAAATGAATGAGATTAGTGTGAGAGAGTATATAAACAAGTGGTGTGTGTGTGTGTGTGTGTGTGTGTGTGTGTAATAATTTGTGAGCTTAGTGTGCGTGATGTATACTGAGTGAGCTTTATGTGTGTGAGTGGATTTGGCCCTGAGTGGCAGTCTGTGTCTCTGTAAGGCCTATCAGGGTTAAACTAGCCCAGTGGTCCTTGGCTTCTCTCCATTACATACGCAATAAGTGCATTGTATCTCTGTAGTGTCAGCTCATTTGAACACATACAGAGTACTAAAAGATTCTCATTTACTAGACTACATCATTGATCAGGAATATTTATCTAATACTGTATTAATTGCAACAACTTTGTGTAATAGGCCTTAACGCAGTTAAACAGAGTCCTTGGTGTTCAGAGGGAGATGTGATGTATGCATGGATGACGGCTCCACATTGTCGGCATGACAATGACTCAAAAACCCACTCCAAGCCTAAATGAGCAGTGGTGCTGCCTCTAGCCCACATGTTAACCTGCATCGCAGTGTTGCATCATGGCTGGGTTGGGAGTTGGACTCACTTTCCCTGTCTCCAGCTGACTGGTTACAATGCCATTTACCCTAGACCCCTGGACATGGGTACTGAAACCCATGGTTGATTGTGTGGTCAGTGTTCTTGTGCTTGTCTGTCTCTCAGGCACAGTACAAATTCCTAGACTGTGACTCTGGTTCCTAGTGTAATTGTAGTTCCTCAAAGATCAAAACCAAATGTTTTTCTTGTCTGAGGCAGTGCTGTCTTCATCTCGTCAACATCTAAGCCCACAACTGTGAATTATTAAAATGTTAGATGTGGTTGCTATTGTGTGGCTTGCTGTGCTGTTGCCTTGGTGTTTGTGATATTTTTGTTCTTTTGTTGGTTTGCTGTTGCAGTGTGAGACACTGTAGATGATATGAGTAGATAGCCCTGTGCAAAACCAGGAATGTCTACAAGTCATTTCTCCAGCCTAAATGTTACATTCATTAAAACATGTGTTGGCTGCGTTTCTGTTGGCCAGACATGAAACATCTCCACATATCTGCTTTTATCCACAGCTCTGGCCTTTTTTTATTGTTATTCTTTTTAAAAGCAAGACTATGACCTTTTTTAACTTTTATCTTATATTTATTATCCTCTTTCATTTTCTCTCTGTATTCTTGGGCACCATTTTGTGTGAGCTTGCTGTTTTTGATGCCTGCACACATGCGTACACGCAGGTCTGTTTTTGATGCCTGCACACATGTGTACACACAGGTCTGTTATTCAGATCACTGTACTCTTGTTCACCCTGGGGGATGAAATAACGATTCCACTCTGAGTCAACATAAACTTTTCTTTGCCCACACTCAAAATTGCATTTAAAAAGACAATGAATAGAAGCAAGTTTTGCCTTTGGGGGCAAGTGTCTGTGGTACACAGAGAGTGGGAGCTGGGTCCGATAGAATGCCATATTATATCTGATTTATAAAATAATAAACATTTGTCAGAGGTTTCCAAATGGAGTGATAAGGTTTATAAATATTTACATTATTTGTATAAGAGAACCTGACTACTGCAGGTTAGTGTGGTTTCATGACGGATCAGACATTATCAGAATGTTTTGAAAGAGAAGTGATGTAGGTTGAGATCACCCAGCGATGGGAGAAGGTAGAGCTACAACTACATCAGTGTCCAGATTCTTCTGTCACCTTTCACCTGTGAGAGACACTCAACAGATCTTGAATGGCTTGAGTGGTTGACAGGAGTTTGTTTCTTTCACTTCAGGTGATTAGCTTGCAATTTAACCTTCAAACAACCATAATGATGATCATAGTTTTTCAACCTCTCAAAATATGTCACTACTACATACATTAGGTTTTTTTATAAAAAATCAGGCTAAAGCAGTCAAATACACATTGTGCTGGTTATGAGATAGTCTTCTGCGCATGAGCATGTGTTACTGTCTTCTTCCAGGATTAGACTGTGAAAGCGAAACTAATGCATTTTACATGTCCCGTTGCTTTGATCGCTGTCTCAAAGCTTCCCACTGAATGGAAAAAGAAGAAAAAAATGTAGAAATACAAGCAAAAATTAACAATCAGTCCCCTGTCGCAGATTGTTTCTTGTATGGTATCAAATTCACTGTAGAAAAGCAGTGGAACTTCACTTGCTCTTGTTGAGGTACAGGTTGGAGCAGTGATGTCCAACCATGATCAAGTGGAGAGGAGTTGGATGTGTAGTTGAGCATAAGCAGTCCCACTTGGGGAGCCTGTGGTGTGCTGAATGGTAAGAGCTGTGTCTCTCTGCCTGTGTGCAGGGTCGGCGAGGACCAGCGAGCCTCACAGAGAAAGCGTGTGTCCAGTGACAGCTCTGTCCCTGAGGTCCAGGCTCACAGTGACTCCCTACGAACAGCCAAGCCCGCGCTCAGCAGGTGAGACGTGCGCACACTCTCTCACACACACACACACACACACACACACACACACACACACACACACACACACACACACAACAAACAAACACGCACACAGCCAAAACAATAGAAGCACAGTTGCACAAACACAGTGTGCATAAGGATGTCTCTCAAGTTGGTGAATAAATTCTGATCGTTGAAGTAAACAGTGTGTGTGTGTGTGTGTGTGTGTGTGTGTGCGTCTGCATGGTGTTAGAGGCTAGAAGGTATTTTCAGGAAGCAGCTGGAAAAACGCCTGAAAGGCATGGAATTTCATTTACCATGAGTACATTCATCTTCCAATCCCCACCCCCCGATGTGTGCGTGAGTGTGTGCGTGTGGGTGGGTGGGTGGATTTTTGCGTACGTGCTTGTGTGTATTTGGTTCCATTATATAAAATTCAGGCTACATTCCATCTTTGTATAGTCTCTTTGCTTAGAGTCATACATGGTAAAATGCCCTAAAATGAGTCCTCTTATTTAGCTTAATACCCTGTGTCAGTTTTGCATGCTTAATAAGAACTTTGTCTGCTCATCTTGCCATTTCAAAATATCTTGGGATTAAGAAATATTTGATGAATTCAGTCTGGTGAAACTCTATAGACGTTATTGCCTGTCTGTCCATGATAGTAACAGATAATTGATTTTCTCGCTGGATCACAAGGCAGGAAGGAAATATCAGCATCCCAAGGAATCTGCCAGTCCTCAAAATGGAATCAGCCGTGAAATATAAAGACATTAGGAGGCTTTGATATTGAGGTGGCAAGTGTGATGAGGATGAGGAACTGGCTGACTATGACAGTTTGAAGGTAGCCAGTCTCCAGGTATAATACAGATCCTCAGAGAAAAAGCCCAGTCTTTAGGGGTATTGAGGGGAAAATATGCGACAGAAAATCAAATGGGAATGGGAATGCCCCAAAATGGCTCACTCCTCCTGTTGTCCTGCATGGCTGTGAGCACAATTCGGCATGTGGAACGGTGTTTGGCATCCTTCATTACTGGAGATGTGCCTGTGTAAGGCCAGTTAGCTTGTTAGAAACCATTAGCTTTAAATAGGCCTGGTTAACGTTGCTCTACTGATTAGATTTGCTTGCCTTGTCAGACCCCATATTATAACTCATCCATTACTAAGTCCTTCTGAATCATCTTTTATTTGATTAGGAAGGGAATATCCCATATTAACGTAGAACAGCAGAATTATTAGAACTGTTGTGCTGTCAGTCATTGGTCTGCTGAACTCTGTATGCAGTGATCTTTCTTACTGCTGTATTAGGATCTTGCTTGTACTGATCTTTCCTGTACAATATTACCTCTGAGGACTCTTAGTGCTGTTTTAGGATCAGTTTACTGTATAGTATTAACCTTTATGTTTCTCTCAGTGCTGACCTAGGATCAGTAAAATCTGCTGCACAACACAGGATAATTGGAGCAATGTAGTCAAAGTGCTTTCACCCACACAAACTTAAATGCATTTACAGACCAGACATTTGTTAAAATGCTTATTACCCATTTCAACTAATACAAATCCATTTTCCAAATTAAATGTTGCCAGAGTTTAAAGAATGTTTTAAAATGATTATAATCCTAATTATTTTAATTAATATGACATTATTCAAGTATTCCTCCCATGCCCCCCCCCCCCCCCCCCCCCCTTAGGCTTTCTGGTCTCCATCACCCCACCCATGCAAGCTGATGTAGAGTTAGCTTGTAAAGCAGCACCCAGCGAGATGCAGCTAGCATATGTGCCATCACATTCAAGCATCTTCTGATATTTTTATGTCTAATGAGCTAATGTCTCAGCTACCGATAATGATTTTCTGTTAGTTCTCTTCTAATGATCCAGATAAGCTGGTAGCTAAGCACTTTAATTTGTTCTGAATATGCGAGCTCGATTTTGACTTGATTAAATAACCATCATCCTCTTTCTCTATACTCGTTTATCAATTACGAGATGAGGCAAAACACAAGGTTTTACTTTCAGGACCAGGGGACTGTAAGTAATTAGGGGCACAAAATGGCCAGCATCCACTTCCACTTAGAACTCTGCTGTTTAAACCAGAACAACTTCCACGTGTTATGAAGGACATGCTTTAATTAACCCCTCAACCACGTTCTCAATATTCTGTCCAGATGTGCTTGCTACCATGGTGCTTTGCATCTAGTTTATACTCACATTTCATTGTGTTAATTTTACACTCATCTTTTTTGTAATTTATACTTTCAGTATAATAAAGTATTTTTTCTTTACACTTTGTTCACAGTATGACCTCTTAATCATTTTTGTGTTTCATGATTCTCTCGTAGTGTAGTTTTGGTTTATTCTTTTGTGGTTTGTTGCTTTGAAGGGCGGGGGGTGTCCATCGCTCAAACACAACCGCTGCAGATTTCAAACCAACAATCAGGTGAGGCTGCCATCCCATCAGCTCCTCTTTTCTCCTCTCTTCATGTTAATGTACCTCTCTTTCCTCACTGCCCTGTACATTGTGGATGTTAGCGTTTAAAGTTTAAATTAGCTCACAGATGAGCTCCAATCTTATTCCCTGGGCGGGTTGTTATTGGCCAGCAGCAGAGCGGCCCATCTCTGCCCATTAGTCCTGTGCCCCTGCACCAAGATGAAATGAACTTTCACTGCCAGCAAAGACAGTAGGGGACATTTTTGTGGTTATTATTTTTGCTGGAATGTTCTGTCCCTCATTAGAGTCCAGCTGTTTCTCCTGGCACAACCTCAGAGAACATCACACGTGTACACATGTGCGCACACACACAGGAATGCAGGTCAGAGCCATTAAAAATGATAGTGATGAGCATGGTGCTAGGGTCTGCATGCCAGCCAGTGTTTTTGCTTCATGGGCTCCAGGGACCTTCCACTAGAAGTCCACAGAGTGATAGAGTTGCTTACAGCGTGGAGAAAGCCCAGAGCCATTGTTTTTCTGTGTATTCCCAGTGTCCATTCTACTAAACATAGCCATCTGAAAACTCCACTGAACTTCAGCACTCTAACAATGCATTTTCTGCTTCTCTATGATCTCTCTCTCTTTCTCTCTCTCACTGACTCCTCTCTCTCTCTCTCTCTCTCTCTCTCTCTCTCTCTCTCACTCACTCACTCACTCACTCACTCACTCACTCACACACACACACACACACACACACACACACACACACACACACACACACACACACATACAGATATGTTAATATCCTAAATTCAGTCATTTAATCTGGCTGGCACGAGCAAGCATGCAGTCTGCTGTGTGTTGTCCCAGTGACTCAGGCTTCTCTCGTCTGCTTTTGCCTGATTATTCTTCTGAATGGAGGGAATAGTGCTGCTTTGGATTCTGCTTCCTGTTGTATAATAAAAGCAGTTTCATAGCATCAAGTGCTCCATTTGTTCTTAATGGGATTA
Source organism: Electrophorus electricus (assembly GCF_041902795.1). Classification (NCBI taxonomy): domain Eukaryota; kingdom Metazoa; phylum Chordata; class Actinopteri; order Gymnotiformes; family Gymnotidae; genus Electrophorus; species Electrophorus electricus. The sequence goes on from NC_137519.1 coordinate 1,563,392, forward strand.
TTAAACACTAATCATCTTATTTGGCCCAGTCCCATGTGCGAGGGCCAAAGGTGCAGAGAGACCAGCAAACATCTTATCAACAGCACACAAACAGCCATGGGAGGAGAGGGAGAGACAGCACAGAGAGAGGAACAGGAAGAGAGAGAAGTGATTTAAGTAATATCGGTTTTGTTGTTTATTACTGAATATCCTTTGGGATGTGGAGTCTGAGACTGGTAAGAACAGAAGTTGGTGGGAGCTTGAGCTAGAGACAGAGAGAGAATGAAAGATATAAACAGAGAGAGAGAAAGAGAGCTAGGGACAATGGGTTACTGAAGCAAACAGATATGTTGCAAATGGATTTGAAGAGCACATCAAAATTTTAGGACCCGATTAGTCAGAGCATTTCGTTTCTGTGTAAAAGCACTTATTAACATTAGCCATCGATGCTAATGTAGCTAACAATGAGTGCTCATGCTAACTGCTGGCACTCATGTCCTGCTAGGGAGCATCATCGCTTCTAGTTGAGCAATGCCTGAAAGCTCCATATAAAGAGTTATCTTCCATTCAGATTTGAGACAGGTCAACACTCTCATCTCTTCTCTGTTCTCATCCTGCATCGTATATCATTCACTGCCACTGCAGGCACTGGGGGTCATTTCCCAGATATAGTTTATGCTTGCAGTAAATTACATTGTCAATGGTGATCCTTTACTGAAAATTCTTTCAAGTTGTTGCCCATGCCTAATCTGTGTCCCTGTGTTCACGCAATACATCTCTAGAGTGGTCATTGACTCTCACTGGCATAATGTGTTTGTGCTGTGTGGCTCAGCGATAGTAGAGGGGGCGTTACTGTACCTGTCATCAGTGATGGCTGGAGCAGATGCAATTTCACATGGTGGAATTGAGCAGGGTGGAGAGGCCTATTGGTGGAGAAGACTCTGATTGGTGGGGAGGATTCCAATGGGTGGAACAGATTCTGATGGCTTCCAGACACGCATAGATGACAGACAGAACCATCTGCCAGTGGCTATCTGTCATGTTACGAGACACGCCTATTAACAATAAAAGACTTCCGTTGGAGAACAGAACAAACTAAAACACACACTTAGGAGGATAGCTTACACAAGACATGCCTTTTTATTAAACTAATATTAAATGACCCACTTTTAAGATTTCAGCTTTTGATGTCTACTAAATAGCAACCACTACTAAATTTCCCAAGTTTGAGATATAAATTTAATTTAAAAATATAGAATTTAAGCCATGCATGTAATATATGTTTAGCTATCTGCTAAAGCCCATGGACAGAACAAAAACATTTGCTTTTATTGTCAAGCAATATTGAATAACAATGTTATTGACCAAATATCCCTTTAAACCCTTTGAAAGTTTAGAAAATGATCAGGAACCACTGCTATCAGACAGAAAGACCTGTGAGGATGGGTGTGAGGATGGGTGTGAAGATGGGTGTGAGGATGTGTGTGGGTATGATTGTGGTTATGACTGTGAGGATGGATGTAAGGATGGGTGTGGGGGTGAGGTCCAGGCAAGTACACAATCAACAAGGAAGGCCTTAGATGTGTTAAAACTGACTGTGTTCATTTAGATGGAAGTGGGGATGAGTTTGTGCCAGACACAGTTGACCAGAAAGAGACAGAAACAGAAGCAACACTACTCGGAGAAAAAGAGGAAGATGGAACACATTTTCTTGCTTACTTTTAATTGAAATAATATTTTTTACTCGAAAACATGTATGGTTTTGTAAATTTTGTTTTAAACAGAGAATATGAGGGAAGCTTTTGTTTTGTGGTCATTTAAGGTTTGAATTCTATAGTCTTGAATGTACTTTCTACTCAAACCGGATTGTCAGTACACTTATACTGAAATGTCATTCACAAGCTACTTACTATGCAACATTCTGCCTGAATCATTATAATGTTGTCTGAAGTTATTGCAGTCTTGGATAGGACTGTGTTCAGGAAGGAAATCTCTCATCTTGTCAGGGACATTCAGACAGTGAAAAGGCCTTAGGCCAACAGAACACTAGAGCTGTGTGTGTGTGTGTGTGTGTGTGTGTGTGTGTGTGTGTGTGTGTGTGTGTGTGTGTTGGGAGGGTTGGGGGTAGTCAGACCCGATTTATGAGTCTGGAGTCTAAAAGCTGTTCTTAATTATGGGACAGTCACACCAGATTCCTGCACTGGTGTATGCAGCTTCCTGTGTACGAACGCATGCGCACACACACGCGCTCACACACACATACGCACACACACACACACACACACACACACTCACTCAAAGAGACTCTCATTACAAACCATACGGGAGCACAGAGCCTGTTCCACCCCTCCACCCTCCCATGCTTACTCACGCTCTCTTATTCTGTCACTCTGAAATGATGGATGGTTGAGGTAGACAAAGGGTGAAGATCTACATTGCAGCAACGTTAAATCCAGGTGGTGTGTAAGTTTTAAGGTTTATTATTTCTGACTTGACCCAGATCTGACCCTGCATGTCTGCACTCAAGCATGACCCCTCTGGGAGCCCTGTGGGGTATATGGACCATCTTTCTCGACGGTCACTCTGGAAAGGGAAACAAGTTTGACTTTGCTAATAGATGAAAGATCAACTGTTAAAAAGCCGTTTGTTTATAGTATGTTTATCATGTGTTGACATATGCTGCACATTTCTAAGTGTTCCATGTTCACAAAATACCTGATTCAACTCAGTCCTTTCTCTGTTAAAATGATCTTTTAAAAACTTTACTTCTCCCTTACTTCTCCTCTCTGCTCTTCTCCTCTCCTCTCATCCCTTCTCTTTGAGGTTTTTGGTTTTTTTTTAATCTATACCTGTCTGTCTGTCGTCTATCTCCCTCACTCTTACTCTCACTTTCCTTCCTTTCCCACTGGGGAGCAGATTACTGCCACCACTGTCAGTGTGGCTTTTGAACCGATGCTTTTGACAAGTCAAACTGCTACTTTGATCAAATATTTATCAAGATGAATGCCCCGTGCTCAGGGCTGATGGAGCAGTGGGGGGGCAGAGACCCTCATGTTAGCATGTGCTCTTTCTCTCATTAATCAGCATGAACAGAATGACACTGTCTAAACTGTTCCTTGTGTGTACACACGTTTTTTCTAAAGCTTTTTTCTACACATTTTCTAGTTATTATTTACTTGCAAATGCAATTTCATTGTCTTGTTCAGTCAGATAACAAGTATGCAGAGGTAGCAAAATTAATGGATACCCCACAGTAAAGGAAAGCACTGTGGAGATTTGTTTGAGCTGCACAGTGTGTTGTGTTCTGTGTTAATCATCACCCTGGTATTAGGCTCTGTAATGTGTGTATATGTGTGCGTGTGTGTGTATGTGCCTGATGCGTGTGCTGTATCCTGACCAGATCACTGAACAAATTTATTTTGCTTCCTGCAAAAATATACTTGTCAATTATGTGTTTGACACAGAATCCAAATATGTTTTCAGACATTCTCTATTACCCATAGCTGTTTAGTTTAATTGCCTTGTCACTTAAAAACCATTCATGTTAGAAAAATTCTAAAATAGTTTCAAATTCAGCATAAAAATTACTATAATATATTTTAGTTTTGGTAGCAAAAAAAAAAAATCTAATTTTGATGCCCAGTGTAACACATTTTTCTGTAACACTTTACTGAAATGTGGATTAGGGCATGGTTTAAAAGGTTACATGACACCCACATAAACCCTTCATAACAACTGATTTAAGCATACATACACATTTAGAAATATTTACATAAACAATGCTTATTACAACAAGCATAAGCTGTCATAAAAGCTGCTTTCATCAACTTCAGTATCAAGTTGACATAACTATATCAAGTGACAGACAGAGTTTTGCTGACATTAGGATGTTATGACAGGTGAAATGGCATAGTTATGACAGGTGAAATGGCATGGTTATGGCTTGTAGCTCAGTAGAAGTTTTTGGTATGTCTGGGTGACAGTGCTTTGATATGACACAGCTTACCAATTAATGCTGTTGGTAATTTATTTATTTATTTTTTCAGAAGTGAGGATTTCAAACATGAAAAAAACGAAAGTGTCTTTTTAGTGAAGTTTTTGACACTGGCCGTTTTACGCTGTAGTGACCAATTTCAGTGTATTTTATTTGGCCCTTTGTTCCGTTTTGCCGTTTATAAAAATCCTTCTGCATTGTAATGACACTGTTATAATAGTTATATATATTTTCTGTTTTTTTGTGAGGTTCATTTTGCGCTATAGAAGATTTTTATAATTTTTTATGTATTATACATTTTTATAAATGATGATGCTGAAATTACACTGTAATGCTAGATTATTCTCTATATCCCTTAAGTAAAATGGATGTTTGTAAGGCCTTTATGAATCCTTGTCCAAATCGTCAAATTATGATATATATATATATATATATATATATATATATATATATATATATATATATTCTCTAGCCCATAAGTAATGTGTGTAGTGGATATTGGTGTTCTTTTGCTTTGATCAAGAAACACACAAAGTCTTAGTGAAGTTTTAGTACTCACAGCCAGGGAACATGTGTTTTATTCAGCAAGAACCATCTCCAAAGAAGGACCTTCAGACGTGAAAATTTAAAAGTCCTAATATGGGTGTAGTCACCCTTCATTGGTCATCAGAGACTTGGCCACAAAAAGTGACATGCGATACTTCATTTACATTTCTGCCTGGTCACAAAAAGGTGGGTTGCTACTTCTTTCAGGGACTATCAATCCTTGCATTATCTCTGTTCCAGTGGAGTGAAGGTCAGGCCTACCATACCAGAGTGAACTCTCTGTAAAGGATGGAACAAGTTAAGCACCCCCCCCCCCCCCCCCCACACACACACACACACACAGCCAGAGAATGAACTTTTGATGATACTTAATGCAGATTACATGAGTAATATAAAAGCATCACTACCACACATGAGTTTTTGTTGGCTGTTGGATACAGTTTTAATGAATCATTATGCAATACCATGACAGTGTAAGTGAATGTTATGTATACTGTCTCTAGCCCTTAAGGTAGTTGACTGAGCTAGCTATACTTTTCACAATTAAAATTCCTTGCATAAAATTAATAATACATGGCAAAAGTGTTTATTATTAAAGTGTTTTAATAATGTCATAGGGAGGTTTCCCTCTACCGGCTTGCCAATTATGAAGCCTGTAGTGCTTTAACAGGATGTCTTTCTGCTGCGTGGGAAATTAGCAGCACAGCAGGACGTTTACACCATGTTTGAGAATTAAGCACCTTGAATGCACAAAAAAATTCCCCAAAAAATAGATTACTATATTAAGCACTCAGTGGCAAAAAGTTTTGTTATATAGTTTGTTATATAGGTCTAAGGAATAACCTTAGATAGTAACTAAAGTTTGCTAGTTGATTAGCTAGCTAACTAACATACAGGAATCCTAGTTGGTTTGACAAGCCAGACAGTGAGCTGGATAGGCAGCGTTAGCTAAGCTAGCTGACTAGCTAGGCACAGAAAAGATGGTGTTGGACAGCAGTTGTTCATGAGATGACCACAATGACTTCCTTGCTAGCTAATGTGTTTTACAGAAATAGTTAATTAATTCACATTGCTTATGCGTCGTTAAGAAGTAGTGACTTGCGGATTTTCTCGTTATTTCATTGTAAGTGACTTCCAGTGAAACATTGCCCATGCCATTGTAAGATAAGCTAACATAGTTTCTTGATATGTGCATGGTCAGTAGGTTTGACATACCCGTTGCTTTGTTTAACAAACATTATTTTTCATGATCAACTTGAAAGGTTAACAGTTATTCTCATTCAAAAGTAATATTTTAAGTTGAATGTTTAAAATGACAGTGACTGACGTTTTTCTGTTTGCAGGCAATTATTTCCGTATGAAATGTGCTAAATTTGCATTCTTAACAAAACCTTTTAACAGTATGGCTAAAAACTGAGTGTACAGTAAAAAGTTCACTAAAATTTCTGTTGCACGGTAGTTTTTTCTTGTCATTGTTACTACAGAGCATCTCTATCATTCTTGTTACCAACTTCACTAAGCACGTTTTGTCATGTCATAGCAGCATTGTCACCCTGACATACAGAAAAAAGATATATGCTGAGCTCCAGTTGTCATAATATACTCTCATTTCACCCCACAAAGTGCCAAGACGCATCTTTTTGTCACCAGAAATCTCTTTCATTTGACATGGTTAAGTCAACTTGACATCAAGCTGACAAAAGCAGCTTTTATGAAAGGTTATTCTTGTTTGAATAAGCATTTATAAATGTTTATGTAGATATCATGTAGCCTTCTAAACCACACCCTTCAGTAAAGTCTTAGTGGTATTTCTAATGCTTTATGGGTCTTTTCATGATTCAAAGCATTGGAAGTATTTCTACCATCTAACATAAATAACTTGGGTCAAAATTACACCAATTCACATTAGGTATTGCTCAATGTCTTTTGATATCTCATAGAGTGTGTTGCAGTCACAGTATGCAGTAGTGTAATCACAATAGAATATGCCCTACAGGTTGCAAACACATGCCCTGACCAGTAGACAAGAGATACAGCAGCTAGAGCACCTATTTTTGAGTCTGTCACATACATATTGGTTTTTTTTTTTTGTTTTGGTTTTTTTCCTTGATCGTGAAGCTCCTTAGATGGTTTCAGATGAACTTGCTGCACTTTCATTGTGGCATAGCCCACATAGCACCTTGCTGTGAGTTTATAATGTTCAATGCCATTTAAATTCTTCACCAGCATGGTGGCTGTAGCTCAGATAAACACACCAATTGTCTTGTCTCTCACTCTGAAAATAGTCATCAGCTGTATAGTTGTAACAACCTCTTTATTCAACCTATGCTGTGTGTGTGTGTGTGTGTGTGTGTGTGTGTGTGTGTGTGTGCGCAGGCATGAGTCAAAGTCCCCCTAACACAGAGCAGCAGGGAATACAGCAGTCCCCTGTTGGGGGAATGAGAGGATAAAGGGTGGGTGTGTGGGTGGGTGGGTGTGTGGGTGGGTGGGTGTATTTTTGTTTGTTGGTTTGTTTATATTTGTATGCACCACCTTGCATATGTCACCCTGTTGTATGTGTCAGACTAATTTTAGGGTTGAGTTTGAATGGACTCGGAGTGGTTTAATTTTGAAAAGACTCCCTGGATTAGTTTTGGAAAGACTCTCTGGTTTACTTTTGGAATGATTTCCTGGCTAATTCATGGTTGGTTGTTTGCTGGTTGTTTAAGTATATCTTTCCATGTTTCCTTTTGTATGTTAATGTTGCCTTTTGTCTCCTGCAGGCCAGAGATGAATGCTACAAGCAGCAATAACCCAGGTAAACATTGCAGTCCACATAAATCAATAAGCAAAGACAGCCTTTAAACCTCTGCTGTATTTAGGAGGTGTGTAAGGCCTAATCACGGCATTTCAGTTCCACTCCCTTTCTCTCTCTCTGAGTGTAAGGTCAGAAGACAGAATAAAGCATCTTTGGTGATAGGCAGCAGAATGATTTTTTAAAAGACAGTAAAGAAGGTGGGTGTTGAGTGTTAAACGCTCCTCGTCTGTCTTTAATAAGCCACTGGCAGACTGGAGGAAGCAGGTGCCAAGCTTGCTAGGTTCTTCCCGTGCCACTCCACTGGAAAATAAGGAGATAAGCGGAGAGAAGCAGGAAACAGCTTGGGTGCCCCGTGAGGCTGAACAGATCAAGGTTACGATGGCTTGTGCTGATCAGGGTTAGCAATCTGTGCTAGTGCATCCTGGCAAGAGGAGCGAAGGAGCCTGGCACTGTTCAGGCTCTCTGCTGAAATGAGAGAGAAGGATCACCTTTAGCTCCTGGAAGCTGTGAGTGCAGCGCTGAAGCAAGCATGTCTTCAAATGCAGGTGCAGGACCTATCCCTTGCTCTGCACCTAAGTCCAGTATCTGAGCTGGACCAAAAAAATATTTTCAGATTTTCCCTACCATTTTATGAAACAAACAAAAAGGTCTGGTACACAAGGTTGGGTAGCCTGCAAAAAGCATCCTAAAGCTTTGAACCCAGGGTTGCATACTGAGACACAAATAAGCAGAGGTAGCATGGCGTAACATGATTACTGGGTCTGATTCATATATTTTTTCCACCTCTGCTTCCAAGCCTTGTGCCTCCAGAACATTAAACAAATGCCAATGTGCTTGAGAAACTCAAAATAAGTAAATGTATTACAAATGCACATTTCTACTGGAACCAATATTGCAGACCATGAATTTGGCTTGATTGTTACAATTCTTTAGCTTCATGATCTGTCAGGTAAATTAAATTACTTTAGTTTTTGGGACTTAGCCCTTAGCGTCTAGGCTGCTTCCAGTTCATTTACCTTGAATCATTAATTAGCCAAGACTAGCTTTCCTTAATAAAACTGAAAGAACTAAAAAAAATTAACAGTACTACTGTTCTGTGCTTGCAGTATCAGCCGATGACCTAATTGACTGTGTGAAGAACAAAGACCTTCAGAAGGTAAATGCAAACAACAGAAACACATTCATTAGTCAGAAGCTGCAGACCTACTAATCAACAGGATGGCAATCACCAGTTTTAGTGATGCTGCATTGTTGCCTGAGCTCCATGAGCTCTTGCACCAAGTAATCTCAGTTATCTGTAATAGCCCTACTGGAGAAATAATTTAAAATATAGACAGAAAGAGGAGGTGCTATTAGATAGCACATAAACTTCATGACAGTACATGATGTAAGCACATAAAAACAGAACAATGAAGGAACAAAGAACAATGAGGAAACAATGGTTTCTTCCCACAAATCATTACAGTCAGGCAGTAGAAAGACATTAGCAACAATGTGACTACCACAGTGAAACTGGCAGATGGCAGAAATACATTGCCAACAGTGGCATTTTCAGCATCATCATTTGTAACTTTATTAGTATCTTTAACATCAATGACACACCTGAACCTACCTCAAATAAAATAAGCTTCATAATGTAGGTGTGGTAGTGCTGATCAAGTCCTTAAACTTGAGGACGTTAGGACCTTGAGGAAGAGACATTACAGAGATATTAAGGGCATTTCAAAGTTTGAGACAGTAGCATTAAGGACCTTGTGTGAACACTTTAGTGTATGGAATGTAAAATAAGACAGTTCCAGAAGTGCCAAGTGCATGGGATGGTATGTAGGCACAAGGAGGTTTAGAGAGAGATAGGAGGGCACAAGACCATTAAGTTCTTTGTATGTGATAACAAGGAGTTTGAATTGAATACAGTCAGTTATAGGAAGCCAGTATAATATGAAACAAGCAGGAGTAATATGTGCAGAGTAAGAAGAGTAATTCTTTGTATGAGTAATTAGCAGGGCTGCTGAATTATGTATTGATCAGTAAGGAGATGAAGTAATCATCACCTAAGCAAATAAAGAGGTGATGTGAGGTGATGACTGCATGGGCTAGGATAGACAGGTATGGAAGGATGGTGTAACGTTGGCACATACCCTGAGAAGAGCAAGTTTTATTATGGGCAAATCCAGAGTCGTAATTGCTTGAACAGTCCAGGGTCATAGAGCCAACATGGAGAGTCTGGGAATACATGGCTAACCGAAAGTAAACAAAACACATGATGACAGAAGGGAAGCTGGCTATAACAAAGATGCTTGGAATTAAAAACAAGGACTAATATAAACACACAGAGGTTTGGATTAACACAGTGGATAGAAATAACACACAGGCTAGGAATCACAAAGAAAGCATGGATTGACACAATGGCGACTATAACAAACGAAGGCTATGTACATGACATCAGCTAGGAGAATGACCAGCAACAACACAGCACAAACAGGGATTAAATACATGGTCTAATGAGCACTAAACAAGACACAGGTGCAAATCATGAGGTGCAGAGAAAACAAAACTAATGGTATGGAACCACAAGAAAGTAATGGAAAACAAAAACACGAGACTGGCCACCCTCCTAGCGTCCCTATCATGACCGATGGACTTGGATGGAATAGTATGGACTAGGATAGACTGCTATGGACTAGGATTAACTGAGATGGCTTAATCATACAAACATAGAAGACCACTGCTGTGCAGGTGGGAGACTGCTGCTTTAGTTATGGAGGTAATATGTGTTTGAAGTAGGATCAAACCATGATCAGAATTGTATTTAAGGAGACCACTAACATCATCTAAGGCAAGACAGAAATCACAGTTTATAAATAGCTGCTACAGACAAATACCAATTCTGCTGTGTATGTTATGTCCTATGCATTCTGTAAGTATTTGGACAGTGGCATGCAGTATGTAAGTATTTGGACAGTGGCATTGTTTGTTTGTTTTCCAGTCCATTATATTGGATTTGAAACAAAAAAAATATAACTAAATACATTTTATATATTTTTATATACGTGACCCATCCTATGACTTGCTTTTGTCTGCTGATTTCTTTACTGAGCAGTATGTGTTCTCAAACAGATTCACATAAAGCTTGACCAGCAAAGAACACTGAAAATACCTGATTTAACAGTATGTTTCGGGATGTTCTATTTTACAAGATAAAGCACAATCCAGTGAGTTTTGAGGCATTTGGTTGGCTCTAAGATATTAAGATTTTTCTGAACACATCAGAATCCTGCTTCTGCCATTGGCAGTTAAATCACCAATAAGCACAAGTGAGCCAGTTCCATTGGCAGACACACAAGCCCATGCTGCCATACTCACAGATGACGTGGCATGCTTGGATCAAGCAGGAACAAGCAATAGGAACAAGCAGTTCCTTTTACCACATCATGCTCTTCCATCACTCTGCTACAGGTTAACGTTTGTCTCATATGTTCATTTGTCCCAGACTGGTTTTTGATGTTCTTTTTTAGCACACCTAACCTTTTTGTTCTCAAGATGCAGGCCGTCTTCCAAACCCTCTGACATTAATTTGGGTAAAAGTCATTTTTTACACATCTTTGCCTTCATCTTACACTGTTCTTAACAACTGTTCAGACAGCTTAAGGTAGCTCATTGTTGCTTACATTTCTAGCATTTGGCAGACACTCTTAATACAGATCTACTTTAAAAAGTATGACAGTGTTTGCTCCCTGGAAATCAAACCCACAATCTTAGTGTTTATGTAGCCTTGCTCTACCAAGTGGGCTGCGTGAGCCCATCTCTGTTTGCTTATGTGTTGATTTTGTTAGACCTTATATGTTTAACAGTTTCTGTAATTGATTTGTGGTGACCTTTTAGTTCTGTAATGTCCTCCTTTACTGCCATATCTATAATGCCCTCCCAATATTTTGTTATTTTATGCATAGTTTATGCATCAATTAATGATACAATGATCAATAGATCCATAGGCCAAGAGCAGCCCATTGAACAATTATTTTTAATCACCTAAAATGGAGGTATTCTCTATAAAACATGCTATAATATAGCCAATATGAACATATATGGCTTCAAATTAACTCAACTTTAACATTTTGTATCATGGTTTCATTTCAATGTTCTAGAGTCCAAAACTAAAACAGAAGATGTTTATGTATCAGAAATGTTGACCTGCACTGTAAACACTTTGACCAGACTGTCTATAACAGCCTCTATATGCTTAGACACCATGGTTTCCATGCACACCCTGCTATTACCTTTTCTGCAGATTTCTACATTTCCCGGCAACTCCTAGCTCAATAATTAGTCTGTGGGTTGAACCAGACTTGTTAGATTAGTGGAAAAAATGTGCGGAGCCTGGGGTCACTGGCATTGTAGCTAAGAAGCACTGGTCGAGCTACAATCTGTTCACAAGCTTACGAAAGCCTTATCCCCTTACGGATGCTTTCCTCTGCACTCAGTTGCATTAAAAATAATATACACTTACTATTACACTTTAATAAATTATTAATCAGTCTGTTGTGAAAGTCCTCAGTTTTCTTCATAAGAAAGATGGCCTTGAACAGTCTTACACTATTTCAGCACTACCTAGCTTATTATTGATATGGACAAACCTTTGCTTGTAGCAGTGAATTGTCTTCACATTGTCTCATAGGTAGTAGACCTAACCTGAATTATGCTTTTACTCCTATTAGACTCCATTATCAGTTACTTTGTGCTACTGAAGTGGAGCTGTAAGGATTTCTTCTCATGATGTATTACCAACTCATCACATATTGAGAAGAGTTCCTTTTGTAAATTATACCCTGGTGAGAGGGGCTACAAGAGGAATTACAAGGTCTAGTGGAGAAAGTCTAACTGACAATGAACAGAGTGAAAGTGAGGGTGCAAAATGTATTAGTTTTATCCTTAAAATGTGCTGACACCTTGGTGAAAATCTTCCCTTATGAAAACAATATCGTCTCCTCTTTTTTCTTGCTTTGACCTTGTTATTAAGTGTCAAGTTTCTCTAAGCATAGAGGCAAAAGTATTAAAGTCTCCGCCCTTGACCTTCCAGTAGTTCTTGGTTTCCTTGGAAATAAATAAGGCTTTCAACAGAGTGAGATCCCTCTCTCTTTTAATGACCCGCTTCCTTTTCCTGGGGTACTGAGTACTGGGAGTAAAGAGAGGTTTAAATGTTAATCAAGATGTTTAACCTGTTGCTATGGATAAATTGTGCATAATAGCCTAGAAGAGGGCCCGAACTTGGCCCCCTGGGATCTGTGCTAATCACGAGTGCTACCCTGCTGCTTGTCATAACTCATGAGCCCTTAGCCCAAATCTGACCTCTGCCAAAGAGAGAGCTCTTAAGTTATTGCTGCTGTCCAGACGCTTTTAATAAATGACCAGGAACAACATGAAATGTACATCAGCCGCTGAACACACGCAAACACAGAGCCATGTGCCTACAATTACCACTGCAAGGAGTACAAATGGTGCCCCACTTCAAAGGGTTAGAAATGTCTTTCCAGCTTTTCCTCAGCATTCAGCTTCCAGCACTGTCTCTGCTTCCATGTGTACCAGGGATTAACCAGTAGCGACAGGATAGCTCAGGCTTTTGTGCTTTATTCTGGCTGCTTTGCTGGTGCTGGCTACAGAAGAGCTGAACAAGATGATACACTAAGCTGACCTGTGTAACCCACTTGTCTGTAGGACCTATCGAGGGCAGAGATGTAATGTGATGTCTAAGCTATAAACATTACAGGAAAATGTGAGAGTGCTGAATGTTGGAGTATATCTAACAAATTGTGCATGGAAACACAAGCTCTTTGTTCTACAACTGTACACCTACAAGGTAAAATAAAGGTAAATAATTAATAAAGAAAAGTTTATTACTCTGTGGTTATTATATAAAGACGTAGGTGTATATCAGGGCAGTTCCTTTAAAACTGCTGTGAAGCACTGGTTATGCTAGAATTTGCATAATGCAATTCAATGGATTTAGTGAATAGTGTTAAATACTCAATAAACTTGTTGCAGTTTATTAAGCTTCAGCTTTATTTGTTAGACACTATAGTGTGTATGGATTTGCTTGTGACAGTGGTGGAAGCCAGGCTTCAGTGGGATTTTATGGCAGATTTAAATACATGCAAATCAAAGATCCATGTTTTGATGTTATTTTGGGTCTCAAGCAGAAGGTATAAAGTCTCTATGTAGGTATCATGAGTGCTATTTGCATATGATAATTATCTAAGCATAGGCTTTTAAGGATGTAGATTTTGTCCCAGGCTAACACTTGGCTTGTGTATGTGATGACTGGTAGAGCTCTCAAAGCAGTGGAATATCACAACAAACTACCAGTACCAACACTGTAATGAACATGACTGACATCATCCCAAACTGCCAGTACCGAGCATGATTATGAGCATCGTCCCAAGCTGACTTTTTGTCATTGCCATATATATTGTGAATAAGTTGTAAATATACAGCTCAGCAGTTCTTTATTTGCCAACTTAACTGCTAACAGCAATTAGAATATTGCCAAATGTTCTTCCTCTTACAGCTGTGGCACTAGTGGGTATGTAACTGAATGTCTTGTCTCTCTAGCTGAAGGAGCTCCAAAAGCAGGGGGCTGACCTCTGTGTGCAGGATTCAGCTGGCCACACCCTCCTGCACCACGCTGTGCATGTGGCCAGCAAAGAGATTGTCAAATACATCATTGATAATGGTGAGATGTTCTCATCACCCCACTAACCCCTGCCTGCACTGCTCTGCCCCACCCCTTCCACACATCACAGTCTATAAAGTTCTACAGCAAGACCTTTCCAGCCTGGCAGTGAACAATATTCCAATATACCAATGTTCCCTGTGGAGCGTCAGGCACTTATGTAGCATAATATAAGGGGAACTCTGCTATGTGTAATTCTAGCATTTCAGTTATCTCTGTGCCTTTCTTCTGTTTTTCACCTGAAGGATTGATTCACTGTACTGTTGCAAACTAAACTGTCTTATTGCACAGTGCAGCAGAGGAGATTAGATGATCTTATTGAGAAAATAATTTTCTTTTGTTAGTCAAGCCTGCTGTAGTTATGTTTGCACACAAGTTATTACACTCTTTCATATTGTGTGCTGCACCATATGTTTGTGTTCTTCCTATAGGTACCCATAGAAATTATCCTCCCTCCCAATTCCAGGCTGTTCAATTTTTAATCTCCTGACAAACACTTCATAATTCAAACCTGTGAATAATTATGTCAATCTGTACAGCCTCTCAATTGTGGAGTGACATTTCGGAATTCCAAAGTAAATTAAGATGATAAGACCTGAATTATCTAAGGTGGCCAAGCATTACTCTCCTAAATATCTGAAATAAACTGATGTATAACCAGTTACTTTTAAATTATAATAGCGTTAGTTTTAATGCATCTGTGTTAACCTGTAGTAATTAAAGTCTTGCCACTATCACTGCTGTGCTTCCAAAACTCTGACTATATTCCATATCATATTTCAAAGCAGTTAGTCAACACCCCCTGCCAAACATGCATGACAGTACTCGGTCTTCCAAACTTGAAAGATGCCAACCACGGACTTGTGACCAGTCTGTGCTCTCAGCAACTCATGTTGTTTGTAAATATCACATCTGAAGGATGTGTTCCTCTTTTCAGCCCAGCTGAATATTTACAGCAACAGCTACAAAAAACCTCTGTTAACCTATGGACATCCAAGGCTGTTTACTGTTTAGTAACAAACTTTGTTCTGTCAATTTTCTTCTCTCCGACAGCCCCCACTGACATACTGGATGTGACCGAGAAAGAAAAGTAAGTAACTTGTTTTCTTTTTTCAATTTCACTTCTACTTTTTGTAGAGATCCCACTATAGTTCACATTTTGCTTTCATCCTTTCCTTTGTTAAGGTACTGTTTGCCAGTTAGATTTTGAGCCTTCCGGGGGTCAGTGTGCTGTTCTCCTTCAGCACGCAGGCTAATGAGCCACAGCACTTTCTCAGCACATAGCTCATGCTTCTTTTCTCTCGACTGCAGTGATCTTTTTGCCTGGCTAGCCAAGCTCTCTGGTCATGCTTTTATCTCTTGCAGTGGGGAGACTGTGTTGCACAAAGCAGCTTCACTGTGCCAGAGGACCATCTGTCATTACTTGGTGGAGGCAGGAGCATCACTTATGAAAACAGACTTACAGGTGAGAGATTCACTGCCGGGTGCAACCAGTTGAGCAGTGTGACAGACAATTGTACACTTATTTTAAAAAAGCCATCAGTGCTTATTTAAATCAGTGTCTGAGGTTCCACAGCTCCGTTTACATTTATGGCATTTAGCTGACTTTTTTATCCAAGTGACTTACAGTCATGGATGAGTACAGCTTGAGTAATTGAGGGCCTTGCTCAGGGGCCCAACGGTGGCAATTTGGCAGTTGGGGGACTTGAACTGGCAACTTTCTGCTTACAAGTCAAGTACCTTAACCTCTGAGCTCCACTGTACATAATCTGGGGAACTAAGCAAACCTTGTCTTCACCCCTTTAATCACATCGCAACTTCCCTATATGCGTCACTGGTATGGGACTAATGCTATTGGAAAAAAACTGGCTTTACGAGAGGTCTACCGTTTTGGTGTTAGCCCCAATGCTGTCTGACAGTGAAGACCCTGATTAGACAAACAGACTTCAACTGGTAGCCACTCATGTTGGGCTTGGTTGGGCTCCCTGAGTCAGCGCCACATGATAGATAGCATCACGTTCCTTTGCTTGTACCAACAGCTCTTATTTTCACCGGGGCAAGCCTGGCCGTCTCTGGCTGTCTCCTTCACCCTCCCTCCCAACCCCACCATCATCGCTTTCAAATGGCTTTACCATACATAGCTATGGTTAATGCAGAACTACTCATTACTGCATCAGATCATTAAAACTACATCATTACTGTCTCTCTCTTTCTCTGTCTTTTTTTATCTGCCCTACCCAGCAAGAGATTCTTCTTGCTGTCCCCCGACTCTCTGGATCCCTTTCTCTCCCTTTATATTCCCCCTTTGTCTCACTCTTTCTTGCTCTCTGTCTGCTCTAATACCTATCTTAGTGTAATGAGCATTTTTCTCTGTCTTAACATTGTCACTTTGGCTCTTTTTTTTCACCTCAAGTTCTTTCTGAGTTTCAGCTTAATACAGTAAAATACAGTAAAATACTTAATAAAGCAATGGACAGAACGGTGTTCTGCTAGTTAGGAAGGGTACTTCTGTCTCAGCTCACCATTATGCTGCTTCTCCCTTATCAGGGTGGCATGAGGTTTTTTTTTTTTCTCTTATTGTAAACATTTGCCATTGTTTTCTCTTTTTGTTATTTTTGTTGCTTTCACCTCAAAAGCTGATGAGCACTAAAAGACGTCTTTTTATTTTTAAAATTGTGGGGGAAAATAAATTATTAAGTGTATATAATATACATATAAATATATAAACTGTAGCCACACATATGAAAAGAACTTCAGGGTGATATTTAGGCAGGTCTGTGCTTTAAAAAGAGTCTGGAACCTTCTGAAACCTTAGAGGAGTACACCTGTGAGTACCCAGGGTTCAGTAGCTTTAGCATTTCAATTTGATAAATTGTCAGTGCCCCATAGAAAATAATGAAAATAATGAGGGCAGCTGCGTGATCCACATCCAGCTGTGGTCTTGGAGTCCAGGGAAACTCTGCTCTGGGTGCTTCAGGATTCGACATCTATGGCAACTCAAGTCTAGGACCTTTGTTGAAACCAGTATGTAGGCTTATTATGTTTAGTAATTAAACTGTTTTACAGATCATGTCGAAAGATCTGCAGAGGAAGCAAATAGCTGCTTGCAATCAGCATGTGTTTGTGGCTGGATGCAACAATGTGTGGAAGAAGAACTTAAAGGTTCCAGATTTTGGGTTGCCAGATGAGACTTAAGGAGACTCATTACTAAAGAGTTTTTCCTTAGCAGCAGGGACTAATTAAATGTGATGTGGAGGGGAGAGTAGCTGGATCACTGGATAATAGAGGAAAGTAAGTCTCAGAATTCTCCAGACAGCATGTCCTCACCCAAAGAAAACAGTGATTCTGGTGGGACAGACTGTGTGTTTTGCCAAAATTAATTTTTGACTGCAAACTACATTTCATTGACTGTCAACTGCATTCATACTTGATGCTATAGCTCTACTTATAGCATCTACTTATAGCATCTTATTTGTATTAAAACACATAGAGACAGTATGTCTGTTCCATGCATGCAAGTTTCAAACGTTTATATGATGTGTAGAATGAGAGTCACTTCGAGTGTGGGTTTGTGTTTCCAGGGCGATACACCCAAGCACCGAGCAGAAAAGGCCAAGGACCCGGAGCTGGCAGCATACCTGGAGAACCGCCAGCACTATCAGATGATCCAGCGTGAGGACCAGGAGACTGCTGTCTAACCTCTCACCTTTCACCTCATTGCGTCTGGAGCCCTCTCCTTGTGCCAAACTAACAACCAAGGCGATAAGAATTGACTACTAAATAAAGGAGGGCTTCACTGTGTGGGGCACATTCATAAGTCCTAAGCATCTTGAGATCTAAGAGAACAGGCACATGTGCACACGTAAACACATTATGAACGCACCCACACCCCACACATACACACATTATGAACACACCCACACCCCACACGTTATGAATAGACCCACACATACACATATTCTAAACAGATTCACACATGTACACTTGTTATAAACAAGTACACACCCCACACGTACATGTGTTATAAATAGGTCCACAGGCCATACATACATGTTTTATTAACAGATCCACATGCATTAGGATCCCAGACCAAGCCCCCGCTGAGAAACATGACTAAATGTATGTCCATTACACTGCCAAAACTCTTTTTTTTTTTTTTTGGTGTGTGTGTGTGCGTGTGTGCGTGCGTGTCAGAATGTAAGTCCAAGGGGTGGGGCTCCTTTTCGGTAATGCATTCACTGATGAGGATAAAACAGACTTTGTTGAAAGGTGTCTGGAGGGGTACTGAGTGGGCTTTAACTGTATGATGCAAACAGAAGAACTGGCCACATGGCCAGGAATTTCAATTTAAATTGTTGCTGTTGTTGTTGTTTGGAATGAGGCTAGTGTTACCAGTAAGGTATATTGCAAACAGCAAGCTTCATTAGTGTGGTTAGTGGTGGGGGACGCCACTGTGGAGCTAAAGGGCATTTCAGACATTTAGAGACTGAGTTGTTTACCCAAAGAAGAGTAGGAGTGTTACGAGTTGAAGGTTTACAGGAAATGGAGTGGTGACTTTGAGCTAGCACTGCACTGAAAACATTTCGGGTGATTCAAGTAAACATTTGACTGTTGTAGCTGTTTCGTAGGAGGGTTTAGCTTCTTTCTTTGCATTTTTTTCTGTCTACAAAGGTTTGCTTTTAATAAGAATGTTTGGTACTGTAAACGTATCTTAGTAGGTTTTGGTCAGAGAAACCTTTGCACTGTAGCTATCATTGCCTTCTAAAGTTTTTGGATTTCCTGATTTAGAATTGTCTATTACAGTTATGGCATAATTCTTATTACTTTTTTAAGTAAGTAGATGTTTATATAATTTGTAGTTAAAACATCGGACATGTATTTGTCTTATTATATTATATAAGACACTGTATATTTGATTTTTGTTTCTTCAAAATACAGATTTGATTTTGTTGTTCACAATTCTCTGCTCTTGCATTATTATAAAAGGTCTCTCTTTAGCCCACTTTGAAAAGTGTTCATCATTCTGATTGATTGTGTTAATGCACCAATAATTTAAAGTTGCTATTTATTCTTCATAATAGTTATGTTAAAATTAAATTGGGTTTGAAAGTAAGCAATTCATTATTAAAATATTTAATTTGCAATAAATGGATTTTGGTAAATTGTCAAAGGAAAACATTATTGTGGCTTAGACACTAATTTTAATGCTTTAAATTATGATGTGTTCATTCCTTTACATCCTGTTTTATTCTATGGATATAGGTATTCACAGCACTGTATCTATACACACACACACTTTTGCCTTTCAAAACTCAGCTGTTAATAATGTACTCTCTTACCCTGCTTTTCGTCATTCATGCTCATGGTTAGTTCTTTTGAATGTTTACATATACACCTCTACAAAGTAAAGAACTAACTGTAGTACATTTACTTTCAATAGAAATAAAGTCTCATTATCTCAGTGCCACAAAACCAGAAGGTTTCATATACATTTGAGGGAAATAGTAAATTCACATTCTACAGGACAGGTTACTGATTCCTTTTTTATTTGTGTTGTAACTGCTTATTCATAAATCTTGTATGAATGTTGTATCATTCTAAAGTAGTACAGTGTCATCTCTACTGAGATAATATATTGAGTTGAATCACAGAATTTTTCTTTCCACATTTTTGACAATCTGTAGATAATCATCTTCAGTTTGGGTTACCTGTTCAGAGAAAATCAGAAGAGCAGCAACTACATCACCTGATGGGGTGTGGAATGATGACTGATGGTTGTTTTAAGGTTTACTGAAACTCGGTTAACTACTGTAGATCACGTCTGTCTATGACTGAAAGTTATTTTGTTTTAGATTTATGGTGAACAGTACAGTGTTCCTCACAACAGAGCAAAATATATTATTGCTGTTAATCTGCTAAGGCTGTGACACTTCTACAGGAATTGATGAAAATGCACCAGTGCAGTACCTTAGCAACAACACTGAGACATTTCCCTTAATGTTGTGTGATTTGTCAAATTTAATTTCTTTTTTAGAGAGAATTCATACCCACACATTATGGCGGTATCCATTATGATAGCAATGGTGATGATATTCATCTGATATTAGAAATCCATGGACATTTACAAACTGCTTATCTTAGTAAAACAACATTTTCAACAGGAAAGAGAGCATGTAACACACTGACATTTAAATATCTTAAAATATTAAGATTTGGTGTCTTCATCCAGCATTGCATTTCTTTCAGTAATGTATGTGCCATTTATTTTATTGCAAATTAATTGGAAGATTTAAAACTTCATCCTTGCTACAAAACAAAATAGTAACTACTGATGTGGGTTGATTGTGAATATTACTATTTTACACGTATACAGGTTATAAAAGCCTTTACTGGCTGTTGTGCCTGTGTCTGTCTGTGAGACTGTCATTTAAAGCAGACAGAGTTGAGCTGCACACAGTGCCTTTGTAGACAGTTTTCTTTTCTAAATAATTACATTCATAGATCTGGAGATTTACTAGTTATTTTCATGCCCACTTGTTTAAAGAATGGCTTAGTCAGACATAATGTGTGGTGAAAAGGACAATCCTCCCTCACGTATACAAACACTTTTAAAACCCTCCAGGGAAGAAGGCCTCACGTCCTGATACTTCCTTGTTTCCCATGCATCCCAATTGTTATCTCCATTATGGGTATGCTTTTCTGTATATTTGCTATGAAATTACATTTTTGTAAAGTTGTTAAGATGATACCCTTGAAAACATGAATGTTGTTCTGTTTTCTATGCCTTTGAGGGGGATTGTATATTAAATTTCATTTTAATTCTGACTTCTTGGGGGATTGCATTTTAGATTCAGATTACAATATTTATGGCATGCATGTACCTGTTTATTCCAATAATCACCATGCAGTAGGTGGTGAGCGGGCGAGTGTCAGGTTAAACACTCCCAGTGACATGCAGCTGTCTGCAGATAGACCAATCAGTGCTCTACATCTTAGTTTGTTTAGTGTCTGCATGCCTCTCTAATGGATCACCTATAAGTGGGGAACAGAGCATGAGTGTGAATGTATACATCACATCAGCTCACCATGCACTGACTGAGTTCTCAAATGTAAGACGAGATTATCTGAAGAGATTCAGAATAGAACTAGCAGCATTTACTGCTGTGATCCATGTGATTCTGAACCAAAGGTGCTGTGTATGAGTGTACAAGTGTTGATCATTTGATATTATTCTAACAGGATCAGATCAGAGAGGTTCTATCCAGCCATGTGATGTGGAATAGTGGTTAGACTGGAGGGCATGGAGCAGATCTTTCCTCATCAGCAGGCTGCATGAAGCAGCTGTTAACCAGACCCCATCTAAAACTGTTTTACCATGCTCCTAACATTGCCCACCACCACTCGCTCACCCGCAACTCTTCATACCTGCTTTTCTTTTTGCAGCCTGTTTTTGGAGCAGGGGGACAAATCAGTCTTTTGTTACCTCACCTTTTCCAATACTGGTTGCTTGTTTTCTGGAGTGATGCATAATTCCATAAAATGACACTTCAAATTGTGGATAAACATGAGTTGTTTTGGCTGAGGGTTTTGCTTTCTTTAGGTACAATGAGCTTCTGCCTCACAGAAGATAATTCTGTCCAAGATGCTTCACACTGTGGTTTTCCTCAACAGTAATAAAAATATATAATGTTTATAAAATGGCTGAAAACTACTTTATCAAGAATAAATTTTATTGATTAAGGGACAGTACCAGTAGGTTGTCATAGATGTTTTACATAACTTCAGCATTAGTTTTCATCATATTTTTTCAAAGGAACTGCACTTTTTCTTCTTTTAATGCATTTTATAAATAGGCTCGTCATTATATTTTGTACATCCTACAAGACATATCAGTGGATGTGTATTTATTCACTTCAACTAAACCTGTATGGAATTTTTAAATCCAAAAGTAAAGAAAAACCCAGTCACTCAGGTTTAACCCTGTGTACTCCATGCTCATCAGTCCTCATTCTTGTAATTATATTTAATGTTATTTGTAATATAGTTCCAAAATAATTCAAGTAAGATACTGAATAATATGCCTTTAGCTTAATACCTAAAAAATAAGCCTGGTGTTTAAGAGTTTAACACACACACTGCTTAGCAGTGGTAAGATGCAAGGACACATCTGCTGTGCTGCTATGTGCTCCAAATATCATTAGTCATCAAGTTTCTGGAAGCTTTCTCTGCCTGGGAGACCCACCCATTCGTTCACATACAGGAATAATTGTTAACATGTCCTATACAGATACCAACTTCTTCATTGTCTCCTCGGTGGCATGTGTTTGTGGGTGGGTGTTGTTATTAAAAGTTTATAAAAAGAAAAAAACTTAAAAGTAAAATTAGATGCGGCGTGCACTACTCAAAATCCAAAGCGTTATTCACTAGATAAATGTATGCGATTGTCCCAAAGTTGCAGCCTTAGCACCCCAGCTGAATGCTGGACACGTGGCGTGTGATGTCACGAGGGGGCTAATTTAAATGTGCCCCAGGGGCAACTAGATCGTACTAGTCTGTATTTGGGGAACAAAGAGCCCGTGCAGTCAGGGTAGGCAGAGATTGGGTGTCGGAAAACAACTGACGGACATAAGGTTTTCTCAGTACTGTTACTGTGTGTGGACTTGGACCAGAGTTATCGAGTAAGTTTTAAAAGTTCGGTTCGTTTTCCACATACGACGTAACAAAGAAACAGTGTTGGGATTTTCTGTTTTGCCACACTGTATGTTAATTTACAAATTCTCGAATTCTTACGGCAAAGAAAAAAACTATTATGGTAAATTCTAAAACTAGTTTTAATTTTCAGAATAGCCTATGGCAAATTATTATTCATATTTTCACTCCTCAAGCCATCGAGTCTACCGAAATCAATAAATAAATGTACATATGTATTAAGTTTCTATTTTCGATTAAGATGACATTTTCACTTAGAGAAAAGTGTTTCTCTTTTGAGGCATTAAGAAAGACAAAAGGCAAAAGTTGTCCACTAAACACATGAATAACTACGGCAGAGAAGTGACATGATGACAGTTACGTTATTATTGCCATTTTGGCTTGATGTCTTTGAGAGTTGAATAGCTTGTGAAGAATATACATCATGTGCGTGTTTAAGATACGCTTCCCCATGAAACAGGTTTCATCTCTCCCGCTAATGATTTTATATTACGGTATGGGAATAATGCTTTTACATTTTTAATCGTGTCTGTAGTTTTGCTGTTGAGATTCTATTTTTGAAATACCCTATATGTATCACGTTCAGTTTCCTTCAATTAATGATTATTACACATTTTAACAGAGATAAATACCAATGTACATAGTAGCATAGTTTGGGATAAAGTCATTTGGTTTAGTTTATCTCTGAAGCTGGCGGTGTCCTGTGTGAATGGATTGATTCTATTCTGTTGGCCCTCAGAGAGCGCGTTTGGGTGCCACTCCACTCCTTCTGCGCTACTCTCGGCTAAGGTGTATTCGCTTTCAAAAGATTGCATTTTATGCAAGGGTGCGACAATTTACTTTAAAGAGCAACTTTTCTCTATTTTTTAATTGTCAAGGTTTCCTTTCACCTCCTTTGCGTGGGATTGCTAAAAGAGGAGCTCGTTGAGTGCCGAATCACACAGAAGGCTGATATAACGTACCAGAAAGATGCAGTTCTGTCATAAAAGAATGGTGGACAAATGCATCAGGGATCCTAAAGGACTTTGTTCTGGGTTTATTCTGTATAATAAATGTTATACAGAACAGCTTTGTTATTAATTGTTTATATCTCAGATTTGTTATTACTGTTTATATCTCATATGAAAAGATAATATAGTGTGTATAGTTTCATGAACATAGATATAGATATCATGAACAGTGACTGTTATGAGAAGTTGAACTGAGTCTTGGAAGTACTGAAACTACAGGGCTGGTGCTGGAATAACATTAGTGCTTAAGCTTGTTTTCTTAGAATAATTAGCATAATGACCTCTCTGTACAGGGAGAGAGAGCACATTGTTTACAGCAAATGTGGAGTATGAGTCCATTTTTCAGTTACTCTGGTGGCTCCATTATCTTTCTTAAGATAAGAGTGTGCTGCTTCGTGTGTGTGTGTGTGTGTGTGTGAGAGAGAGAAGCCTACTGGTTCTCATAGACCAGAGAACATTTACCCAAACCTGCCAAGCTTTTTGAATGTCTTTGTGTGTGTTTGCACAAATGTGTGTTTACATTTTTGTGTGTACTCAGGACTAACGATATGGAGGAATGGTACCAGTTAATCACAGACAAGATCTTCATGAACTGTGGTAATAAGATTGCTGCAACAGCTGGTTTATGTCTGCGGTCTATTTCCCGCTGCCCAGACTCGTCTCTTTCCTTGCTCATTATGTCTCCCTGCGTCTCGTTGGTGGTCATTTTTTTAGAGCAGTGAGCAGACAGGGAGAGCAGTCTGCTCTCTCTTTAGTAGAGAAGGCCTTTGCTATTAGAACATGCTGTGTTAAGCTATTTTTCTTTGCCAGCAAATCTACGTTTAACCCTTACGGCTGTCACCATGCATATTTGCTTCTAAAAATTCATGGGAGCATTTGACTTAAGTGAAGTCTTGACACTTGAAGTAAAATCTTATTGGCAGTGAGAAAGGGTTTCATGCCTCTGGTGACCTCTTTTTAGACCCAAAGCCATCCTGAAGAGCATACAACAATGCCATCTGGCCCAAACCTAGCAAACTAGGTCATATCTTTGTGTTATTTACTCTGGCATGTAAGTGAGTTTTCATGCCAGCTAGCCATGCAGAATGTTTTATACACACTAATCCACAAAGGTTCCTATGCTCTGAAGTAGAGGAAAAAGAAATTGGGAAAAGAAGATTAGAGAGAAGTAATTGTGCATGTGTACACATGTCCATCTCATTTTGTCTGAAAGGAGTACATGTCCAGTTGGCTTGCATACCTCTCTTTCTGTGATAATAGTGTGTGTGTTTGTGTGTGCACGATGTACATACTGAGTGCAACCCAGACACACATACACACACACACACACACACACACAAAACCAACCAACCCTATTTTTGCTTCCAGCTAAGATGGAGTTCAGGATATATGAAGCAAAAGAGAAAAATAATGGTTGGTTATTCTTATATAAAACACAGGAAGCAAGAAGGTGAGAGTGTGAGGAGAGCAAGGTAGTGGTTGTGGGATTAATTTAGGAAAAAGGAGAAAATGAGAGAATAAAAGGAATTTTGAGACTTAGAAAGGAGGAATTGGCAAAATAATTTGGGGGCCCAGAGAAAGGTAAGGGAGTGAGAGCTTTAGTCAGGCTCCAGTGAGCAAGTAATACTTCGTTAGTGTTGTGACAGGAAGTACTAGATTTAGTGGGTCAATAGAATATATTTATTGACTCTTCCAAAGGAGCACCAAGCATTAGCCTTGATGATTACTGGGAAGAGAGGCTTTTGATGTCTCTAGCTAGCAGAAGCCAAAAAGGTTTGGTGCCACAGTGATTAGAGAGGTGATGGAGCATTTTCTGCTGGAGTAGCCCTTTAATTAGGAATTTAAATAGCAGGCTGGGAAAGGGCTGAGCATCCTGCTGGCTGGGGCCAAAGGTGAGAGCACCACTCTGCTATTGTTAAAGTATCAGCCTACCATGCCGAAAGGGTCAGTCGTGACCAGTGAAAGCCTGCCGTGCCGAATGACCTTAAGGGGCAGTCATGACCAGCGGCAAGGAAAGTGTTTTGCAGGTAAGTGGAGGTGAATTAGATGGAGATGGGGCACCAGAACTGGATAAGGTTGATGGAGAGGGAGAGAGAGTTCAGTTCTATCTTTCAGTCTTTTTTCAAGTCTCATATTTCCTTGACAGTTTTTCCCCAGTTTCTTACACCTAGGCACCACCTTGGCAAATGAAAGTTTGTGAAAACAAGCATCAACACCGCTAACCAACTGACACATGCATCAAAATTGAAGTGTATTTTCAAAACCTTTTTATCCTTACATGTACACTTAATACCTAACTAACATTCCTAATAATTAAATTACACATATAGAGAACAAACAAATATCTCTACAATTTACAAAATGATTCAAAATGTTCCTTAAAGCTACAACTAAATACTACTGAGCAGGTTTTGTTGATAATGATTTAGTCTGGAGACAGAAGTGCAGTATAGTGTGCTGTGTTCAGTGCTGTTCCAGGAGGAATTGTGTCCAGCAGTGGCAAGTCTGTCCAGCTTCAATGATTCTCCCCTCCCATCTTCCATCACATGACCTGGTCATTGCCATGGAGATATAAGTCGTCGCTAAAGTGTGCACTCATTCTGTCAGAAACACACAGTTCTGAATAACAGCACTATGTGGGAGTGATTTTAATCACTTAATCCACGTGAAACACAGTGACTGTGTGTTCTTGGAAAACTTGATAACACTTTACTGATGGGCACTGTATTGAAGGCTACACTATGCCTACATAAGCCCTTCATGACAACTGACATGTTAATTTTTATGTCTAGTCGATGTAACTGTAATGACAGATGTTTGGTGACATTAGGACGTGTCATAACACATGGTGAGGTGAAATGACATTATAACAACTGACTTTGCAGCTGCCATGTAACAGTTATTTAGTAGAAATTGTGACACTGACCCTCAGTTAAAAAATTACATTTAGCAATGTGAGTGAACTATGATATGCTGGAACAACACAAGATCTGGAAATAATGGCCCCCAAACAGCAAAATGTGTTTTAACCTGTAGATTTTACCATTTAAGTGAAATTGTTTTATTTGGGGAATAACATAGATGTTATTTAAACTTGACATCAAAGTTGACAAATGCAGCTTGTTGGATAAAAGCATTTAGAAATGAGTATGTATGTCAGTTGTCATAAAGGTCTTATATAGGTGTCGTAGCCTTCTAAACAGTGCCCATCAGGACCATTTACCGAAAACCACAAACTCCTTAGAATGCAACTACCACATTCATCAAACATGGCACCAAGTCTGTACATACATGCTTGCACATTTGCACAGTACTCTTCAGAGCTTGGAAATATCAGAAACTATCAAGGAGGAATTTCTTCTACCTTCTGCTATCTAAAGCACTTTGTTTTGAAGAATGGAGGAACTGAATTAAATCTGAGCTTTTACCTTGTGTAAGAAGTTGAAGAAAAAAAAATCAGGATATGCGGTACTCACAGTCTGCTCTGGGGTCGAGTGTATGGGCCTCTTCTCGAAGCTTAGAACTGTAAAAATGTGAGATTCACAGAAACATTGAACTCAATCAAATCAACAATGTTTGTGTTTGTCTTTGTGTTTATCTGCATGTGTGTCTGTGTGTGGGTGTGTCTTCCAGGATGCGTGGCTTGTGTTCCACCCTTTTCCTGCTGCTAGTGGCATTAATGATTGTCACTACGGAGGCTGGAAAACATAAGAAAGGTGACCTCATCACTTAATGCCACATATCGTTATCTCATATTAAATCAGATTTAACACAATAGGTCACCACAAAAATAGCTCCAAATCCGATTCTGAAGTGCATTTTTTTTTTACCATGACAAGGCTCTGGCTGCTCATACGATAAAACTTTATGTAATAGTTCTGTGGCAGAACAGGTTAAAACAGTTATGAAGAGTTTCATCAGATTTCACTACTGTGCTACATTGTTGTAAAAATTAGGATGTTAAACAAGTGTTGGCATATGAAATCGTTACCCTATGCTGTGGTAGAGAAAGGTAAAAGAGCGAAGGGGAAGTCTGACTGTACAGAATGGAGCTATGGCAACTGCATGCCCAATAAAGGCAACTGTGGACCTGGCCTAAGGGAGGGCACCTGCGATGATCAGACCAGGAAGCAAAAGTGCAAAGTGCCCTGCAACTGGAAGAAGCAGTTTGGAGGTGAGTTCCCTTATATCAGCTTCCCTTACACTGTGTCATAGACTTTAAAGTCAGAATCATTTGAATAATGTACTATATACTAATGTGTTATATACTAATATACTACATACCATTTTACTGTACTATACTATATAACTTCTAAGGTCTGGAATTCAGCTTTGTCTCGTTATTCTGTCTATAGGCTTGAATTCTAAAGCAACATTGTGTGTATATGTATGTGTGTGTGCATATGTGCATATGTATTTGTGTGTGAGTGTGTGTGTGTGTGTGTGTGTGTGTGTGTGTGTGTGTGTGTGTG
This sequence comes from Electrophorus electricus, assembly GCF_041902795.1. NCBI lineage: Eukaryota > Metazoa > Chordata > Actinopteri > Gymnotiformes > Gymnotidae > Electrophorus > Electrophorus electricus. Next base: position 1,591,626 of record NC_137519.1, read on the forward strand.
TGTACATTTGTGTGTATATGTATATGTGCAGTTGACTGCAAGTATAAGTTTGACAGCTGGGGTGAATGTGATGCGACTACCCATACCAAGATCCGCACTGGTATCCTGCTGAAGGTTTTCCACCAAGCCGAGTGCCAGAAAACCATCACGGTCTCCAAACCTTGCTCCACCAAGAGCAAGTCCAAAGGTAAAACCAGCTAAACAAAAAACACTGTTTTGTTTGAAAAATTTTTAATTACAATTGTAACTTCTGGACATATTGGAAATGCTGCTGGCTGTGCAGTTTTGTTTGTTGAATGGTAAATTTGACATATTCTAGATCATAGGGGAACTAATAATCACACTAACATGTTACTCTGTCAGGACCTCTTCCTGTTTTTGGTTGTTTCTAATTGCTTTTGGTTTGTTTTGAAAAGCTGTTTCCTGTGTTACCATAAGACTTAGCAAGTTTAGTTGGGCTTTAGAATGAACATGAAGCACTCTCACTCTCCCCAAGTAGACAATCACGGTCTGTGCGTGTTAATTCGGCCTGTGGTAGAGGCTTTTACGCATGAGTAATGCGAGCTTTTTGTCTTTGCGGGATCACAAGGTCCTCTGTGGGTGTTTTGAGTAGGTTGATGAATCGATGATGAGCCAGAGAAGCTGGAATGGAGAGAGGAAGCTCAAAAGCCCTGCATGCGCACAGTCAGTGTGACAGCAGAATGCCAGTTTGGTGCTGATTTTATGAGAAGTTTTGTTGGAATCTTAGACCTGAAACAATCATATCAAGACACAAATTTATCTTTATCCCACTAGCATTCTAATCTTTGTCATGTACTCCCCAAATTGGTTCAGTCCAGAAGTATAAAATGCCTGGTTTACTTAAGACGGGGCAAATGTGAACTGTCTCTTAGCAATTATCATGTTGCAAGGGGTTATATGCAATTGCTTTTAACAACCCTATATTCAAGACATGAACAATGCATGCTTTCAGTTTTCTGCTGTATGATCATTCACTGTGCTATAATGACAGCCTGAACTTCATACACAATTGCCTAGGCCTGAGCTCACAACTGGGTGTTAATAAATTCCATGATGACGCCATGTTGGGAAGACATTGCATGCATTCAGTCCATCACTGATATTAATACAGTATGATTATAGTATGATTCCACACATAAGACAAAGAGGAGTTAAGTTATTTGAAAACAATGAATGTTTAACAAAAGAAGAATTTGAATGCAGCTGCAGACAGATTGCTAACATGGCCTGCTGGTATTCTTAGCTATGGTCTCATTCACCATGTGCCACTAAGTGTAACTGAGGCTTCACTATCAGGGCTATGAGCTAAATGAAACTTTGTGTTCTATCTAATCACCAGGCAATAAAGGCAAGAGAAGAGGAAATTAGAGAGAGGAGGATGCAGGAGAGGAGGGAGGAGTCTTTGTGAGAAGACCAGCACCCTAACCCCCAAGCCCCCAAACCCAGCCCTCCAACCCCCAAGTCCCCAAACCTAGCCCTCCAACCCCCAGGCTCCCAAATTCCAACCTTCTAACCCCCAGACTCCCAAACCCAGCCCCCCAAATTCCAGCCTGCAACCCCCATCCCTCCAACCCCAGCCATTCATTCCTCTCTTGCGTTGTCTGCCGATTGAGTTTGAGACAGGATGTGATTGGTCTCAGGCATGAGAACTTTGGTCTTCACCTGTAAACTCACAAAATTCCCTTAGTCCATATTCTAAGAAACACAGGTATAGCAACAATGATACACCTGACATGCTGTATGAAATGGCTATTCCCAAGAGAGTGAATTGCTGATGTTTGGAGAAGACATTGCTGTCCCCACCCCTAGGGCACTCTGTGCATGATTACTCTGTCATTCTCTGACAAACATTATATTTCATATATGATGCAAGAAACCTTTTTTCACTTACCTATCCACACACACACACACACACACACACACACACACACACACACACACATAGACCAATCTGTGTGCTTTACTTCTATAAATCCACGTTTGTAATGCAGTTGTGTGCTAATGCAGTTATCTGAATCTGAATAGCAATTTGAGTAGTGTCTGTTTTGGAAAATCTTGGCTTTTTTGTAGGTTGAAAGTAAGAATCATGGAGTTGCCATTTGAAATAAAAGCTATTTTTAAAAGTAATTTTAATGCTGCATTGTCATTCATATACCAGAGAGAACCTTTGTTACAGTACAGGTTTTAGTGGGCAGATAACATTAAAACTTTATGAAAGTTGACGCCGGGCTGCACTGACAGATTATAAATTACACGGATTCACCAGCTTCCAAGGAAACCTGTCTCTGTGTGTGTGTGTGTGTGTGTGAGAGAGAGAGAGAGAGAGAGAGAGAGAGAGAGAGAGAGAGAGAGAGAGAGAGAGAGAGAGAGAGAGAGAGAGAGAGAGTAAGTAAGTAAAGACATTCTTTTTGTATATATAAAGTGTTTGCATGTGTAACTCCTCGAGCAGTGCTTCATTTGGGTGTAGCTGTGGTGGTGTATTTGAGAATATAATTTCCTCTCATTCATTCTAGCTTACTCTCCCTCATTCTTTGTCTCTGTCTCTAACACAGTTCAGACATTTGAGCGCTGAAAAGACTGTGACCTATTCATCATTTCAGGTTGATCTCTTAGGAGAAATGTGTCAATGATAGAAAACTGTGAACTAGCAGTCAAATTTATGGAAATGACAGAAAATGTTGCAAAAGCAAACACAAGCATTGACAACCATTGTAAAAGCAAACACATCCATTATTTGTACTATATAGCTACACTGCATTAACAATGTTCATCATGATAAATAATTTAACAATTTTAGAGTCCACTAAAATAAAAGAAATATCTGTTTAACCATTTTATAGTCCGTTGATCATATCTATGTACAGATGAGTTTGTATCATGATACAAAGACCTGATTACCATAATTGCTCTGTAGGAACAGGATCTTTATTAAGTTTTATTCATTAGAAAAACCCCATACAATCATTTGTACACAGTTTTAGAATGACTTGGGGAGCCTTTTCTGTTGATAGTCCATAATTACTAAATATGAATACTTTCAATTTTCTCATAGGAATAGAGGACCATTATCTATCCTGCAGCGAAATGACTACTTACTGGCCATAGACCCATTTACAATTTAAACATGCTCCACTAACGCAGACATGAGGTTTGACGAACCCATTTGCTCTCGGGCATGATTAATCATAGAGACAAATGTCTGATAAAAGATAGTGTCATTCATCAGGGGACCACCCCATTTTGTAGCAAAGGGTTAGAATCTGTGTAATAATCTCGTTGGAAAAAGGCCAGATGCAAACTGAACAAAAGGAAAACTGGTTTTTGACATGCTTTCTGCACGAGAGTCCATATTTATGATGAATATTCTTTGCGCAACATCAGTCCAGGAATCCAAGCCTCCACCATAAGAGAGGCTGGGGCACTGAGCTATCAGTTAGAGAAATTACATTCAGATTGGCAACTTCACTCACTAGCATAAACAAAAATCCCATTTGAAAATAAAAAAAAAAGATTTTCGAATGACAGGAAAATGCACTATGATAAATTTTATGAAGGAAGGTCTCCTTTTCACATGAGCATTCGGCTCGCGAGCATGCCCCAGGTACTTTGGTTCAAATAGAAAAACAGATCTTTCCCAATTTTTTCAACATTCTAGACACCCCTATGTGGTCTGTGTCTTACAATGATCTGAAGAAATATACAATGCCTCCTGTATAGCCCCGATTTCTCTTGGTTTTATCACAAATTAGAAACTATTGAATACATTTGCTTACAGACATCAATACATCTCATAAACTACATACAGATCAACAATTAAGCACTAAAGAAATAGAAACATCCACACATGAAGTGCAGGAAGGACTTTTGAGAATCATATATTCAGCATGTTATACACTATTTACACTTTCAGAACCAAATATATACCTCACTCTAGTTAATGTTGACATGAGTTTGTTCTACAGAAGTGCCCACTACAGGTGGACAGCTCCTCCAGTGAGAGGAGCCACTGCCTCGTCTCATCAGCGTCCCATAGTGCAAACTTTATGAACCTTATGAACATTATGACAGTTGTCTTAGTCACCAGGAGATGGACACTGCTTTTGTTCTTAATATTAGTGAGGTTGTCTGGAAGACCTACAATGCCAAGGATCTTGATGGATTAAAGGAGGTCAACCTTTGAGCATATGCACAATATTCCATCTTAATTTTGGAGAGCTTCTTTCTAGCAGTGTGAATCAAGTAAAACCAGCCTCTAAACTCTCACAGACCTTGTGCAATGGTTAAGATAGTGCTGCTCTGGGGTGTGTTTCCCAAACACGATCAGTCTTAGCCAATAACAAACAAACTAACGAATTATGAGAGAAAGAAATGAATGAGTTCTGGGGGTGTTTACCAAAGGCCTTTGTAATGCAAAATTAGCAAATGAGTTTAAAGTACTTCTTATTTTACTCCACCCCTAGGCCACTTGGGGGTGAGAAATGTTAGTCAAAAACTGATCGATCAATTTCGCTGTCTAATATACAATATGTCTTCACAGTTACACCGAGAAAAATGTTTATACCTTCTAAAAAGCAAAATTATAAAAAGCAAATTATACAGATTTGTAATTAGTTGAGTCATGTTCCAAGCTGCCATAAAAGAAAACTTTATATGCACATGATTAGAAATCAAATTAATTTATATTCACATGTGATTACAAATCAAATTAATTTTGTACTACTGCACAACCATTAAAACCAGCAAACAGTGGGGAAAAAAGGGAGTATTTGTCATACTTATGGATGCGCACAGAAAATCCCTTAGTCAATCAGTCAGCTAGTATAATGTAAAAATGAGGGGAAAAAAACCAACACAGGTCCAGTTCTACGGGTATGCAAAAGCATTACACCCTCAGTTTGAATTTCTGCACCCTCAGTAGGGTGTTGGAGCAAATGCTGTTAAGCAGTCTGTGAGACTGGGTACATGCATGTGAAATGTCTCAAAGATTTCTATTATATCTGTGACTGACAGTTAAATTCAAAATCATTAGCCCCCCAAATAGAAAAATCTTTCTAAAGTTCTGTCCAATAAAACATTAATGTAATCAATGAAAAGGTTTTTATAAGAAGTAATTTCATCATTCAAAAGAGCAAAGAACTAAGTCTGGATTGCAGAAAAAGGTAGTGGATGCTCATCTTAAGGGGGACATCTATACTGTCATTTTCAAATATTTCTTGGTGTCCAGAGCTGCTGTATATTACATCATCGCAATAAGGAGAACCATACTGTTAGAAACAAACCTGGGTGTGGTCACAAGTGCAGGATATCAAAGATTATTAAAGATGATGAGTCAAATATGTCAACAAGAATCCCCAGGTCTCTGTCAAGATGACTGTTGCTGAACTGTTCTCTTACGAACATGATGTTTCAAGAAAGATTGTAATAAGTGTTCTTCATCATGGTGGGCTTTGAGGTCATCATAGTGGGCATCAAGATCATTGCCCAAGGAAAACTCAATTGCTTACTCAGTGGCACATCCAAGCAACACTGAATTTTACCTGTGACCATTCAAAACATGGGGATGAGTCTTGGACATCTTTCCATTGGCCTGATGAGACTAAACAAATGCTTTTCAGGCACATGGATGCTGTTTTTGTTTGGAGATGGAACGGTGAAAGTTCAGCACTAAAAATGCCTTCGGGCATGAACCTTGTTCATATGTATGGGATCATTAAGAAAGATTATGTTGATACTTTAAAGGATAATGAGAAGAAATCTCCAGCCAGTCTGTCTTTAGGTTGCCTTTGAGTCTTCCACCAAGACAATGACCCTGAAGTACACATTCAAAATCAAGCTCTCTTAATGCCAAGATCCTATTGAGAATCTATAACAGGAGATCAAGATTAAGGTCCATGCTTGAAATTAATCAAATATTCCTAACTATTCGATGGAGGAATGGACTAAGATCCTGCAAGAGACATTTACTAACCTAGTTTTAGGAACTCCAGCATAAGATTGCTGTCAGTTGTGAGTCAGAAAGGTTATCCTATTGATTAGTAATGATCAGAGGGCTAATAATTTTGACCTTGTCATATTGTTTTTTTCTTGTTTCATCAGTGCATAAGCAAAATATCTTCAAACTTTGTGGAGATTTTGTCTTTGTTATTTTGGAAATAATTATACTATAAACACATTTGATACTGGTCATTTCCTTGGAAAATCTATAGGTTTTGTTCAATTTCATAAAGGGAGATAATAATGTTTATCTTAATTATAGGCATGAAAAGTGAATGAGGGGTGCATGTGCACCTGTCATCCTGCCCTGTTAAACCACACTGCTATACTGATTTATTTATGGGTTTCCCATTTAGACACTGCTTACTAATGAGTAGCCAGTCACCTTCTTTGGATGGACACATATGAAAAAGACAAAGCCAAACCGATCTTTGCCTCTTGATGTAAATATGCAAATGCAGAATAATTTGTGTATGCATTTTATGCCATTTTTCTTCTAAATTAACAGTAACAGTTCTTTCAAATCCATTTCAAATATGTTCACACCCATTTATTTGAAGTGCTATTTTTAAAGCTTAACTTTGCAAATGGTGGCTTGAGAGCTATATGCTGTGAGTATGAGTATAGTTGTAGCTGGATGTGTAACTAGGTTCTTACACATGGTTTTCAACCTGCACTGCTATAAGCTATTCGGATAGTAATGTGAAAATGCCATCCTGTCATTAAAACCATCTCTACTACTCTGTATCAAGGATCTCCCAGCATGGGTTCCAGTAAATGAGATGGAAATACGATAATTTTTCCTGACATTCATATTTTAAAATGAAGTAAAAATAAGACATGGGATGACACACTAAACAGCCTAAACAGCCTAAATGTTATTATTATTATTATTATTATTATTATTATTATTATTATTATTATTATTATTATTTTTCAGATTTCATGCATAGAAGTTCATTGTTCCTTTTTAGCAGAGTTTGGCTTTTTTGGTGCAGAACTGCAGGCAAAATCTAAATAAAGAAGCACTATGAATAAAGAATGAGTTGTGTTAGTTGTTATGAGCGAGTTTATGCAGTACTTTAATTAAGAAGGGTTTCAGGAAACACTTGCTAATTAACTACCCTTCTTAAGATTAAGTTAACAAATTTCTTAGTGTAATGAAGCTTTTGGGAAATGCAACCCTGAAAATTAAACTAAGATGCCTGTTTATGTGGTATACATGGAAAATCAAAATAGTAGCCATACCATATCATTCTATTTGTCTGGGTTCTATAGTTTGGAGAAAAAACAATTTCTCTTTCCCAACCTATTGAAGATGATGAGACTTATTGAATCTAATAAGCAACTATATATAAGCAAATCATAAGATCTGCTAATTGGACTGGCAGAGCATTAAACAATATTTCACATAGAGATCTGTTTGTCAAAGAGATGTTTGTCAGCAGCAGAATAACTGTAAAGACCAATCCACTGTCTGATGTTCATGTCACCAAGTGCACTCTGCAGCTTTCCAGTTTTTTCTTCAGAGTTCCTTATTGTTTCTTAATGACACAATGCCTTTCCCAACAAGGAGGTTTAAAGCCCCATGAGGTTTTGAAAGATACATTCCAGTGCATCAGAGATATGCTAGACTCTACTTAAAGCCCAATCCCAAGCTCTAGTGGATCTCTAGCTCACCTAGTTCCAATGTTCTTGTACTGGCACATGAGAAGGTTCTTAAAGGTCTTTTTGAAGGTGGCATTGCAAAGCGCATAGCAAGCTGGATTTATGGTGCTGTTGACATAGCAGAGCCAGTAACCAATGGCCCATACAGTGTCAGGCACGCAGGACTGGCAAAATGTGCTGATGAGGACCATCACATTGTATGGCGTCCACGTGATGATGAAGGCCAGGAGGATGGCAAAGATTGTCTTTGTCACTTTTTTCTCACGTGCCGCCATCTGACGTTTCCTCTTGACCTGACTGCGGGCGATGCTGGCAAACTTGCGGGCCACCGTGCGTGGCCGGTTGATAGGGATGGAACGGCCCTCTGTACCACTCTCTGGTGGGACGATTTCGATAGCGGTGATGCACTCGTCTCCTGCCTGCTTGGTGACGATCTTGATCTTGGACCATTTGGAGGCTGGGTTGAGCTTGGTCACTGGGGCTGGGGCAGGGGCAAGGCCCTTCTCAGAAACGACCTTGCTGTTAGCCCTCTCCTTGGGCTCTTTGGGTGCGATGCTGGCTGTGCTGGAGTCATTGGAGCTCTCCTTCTCCTCAGGCTGTATACTGGAGTCAGCTTTAGTGGACACCATCGACTCGTCCAACTTTCCATTCTTCAGTGTATCAACGGCGCTGCCTGCGTCCAGGCTGGGCTTGGGCGGGGACTGATGGTTGTTGTTCTGCTTGAGGATATGGCTCTTCAGGCCCTTCTTCTCCTTCTTGGCCTCAGGCTTCTGCTTGGCCACACGGCTTCGGCTGGCCAGTGAGATGTGAACATACAGCACTGTCATGATGACTACAGGAAGGTAGAAGGCGGCGATTGCTGTTCCAAACGTGACTACTGGGTTAGAAAGAAACTGAATATAACATTCTCCAGGCTCCACGGTGCGCTCGCCCACAATGAACTGCCAGAAGAGGATGGCAGGAGCCCACAGGATGAAGGAGAGGATCCAGGCTGAGGCAATCATTAGGCCAGCCATCTTGGTGGTGCGACGTGTAGGGTAGGTCAGCGGCTTGGTCACACAAAAGTAGCGGTCAAAGCTTATGATCAGCAGATTCATGACTGAGGCATTGCTGACCACATAGTCCAGAGCCAACCAAAGGTCGCACACTACAGGGCCCAGTGGCCATTTGCCCTTTATGATATATACGGTATAGAGATTCATGGAGAACACACCAATGATGAGGTCAGCACATGCCAAGCTGAAAAGGAAGTAGTTGTTGACGGTCTGCAGGTGTCTGTTGACTTTGATTGACACCATGACCAGAATGTTTCCCACCACGGTGACAAAGCTGAGGGATCCAGTAACCAAGGCAATGAAGACCATCTCCACCGTCTTATATGGGCTCCCAGTCGCCTCAGCAACTGTACACGAGCCATTGCCGCTGCCTCTGTCACAGCTGACGGTAGCATCAGTTGACACATTGCTCAATGAGCCTGAAACAGACAGGCACAAACTAAAATTATGAAAGGTAAGCATATTTCAGCATCTCAGATTTCTAGTATTATCATTAATAAAAATATTAGTGCAAACCTGTTCCATGCATGTTATCAGAGATTGTAATGTGGTACTGAATGCACATTACCAAAGTAACATTTGACTGTCTTGTCTTGTTCAGACCTTGAGATGATCTGAATGTTCACTGATGAGCACAGTAGGACTAAGAAATAAGAACACCGAAGGCTCACATAAAGTAACATCTTAGTATTGTTAATCTCTGGTGAACAATTAATTAATAATATTCTCTAGATTAATAAAAAGGGCTACAAGAGTCTCCTTTTATGTAGGTTTCTGGGGGACAATTAAATCCTGGAATATTAGAGCAGTATCCTATAGGCCACATTTGTTATTGGACCCCAGTGCTAAGACAAAACAAACAGTCAGGGCTAGCCACACACAGTGTGGCAGTCAAGACTCTGTCTACATGACTAAAACAGAACAGTATTCACATTCAATAAACATAACATCTATTGCATTTTAACTGTTAGTAGTGTCTTGGTTAAGATGTTTGTAAAATATTGGGAGTCTTGCTGTTTGTGTGACTGAGCTGCATTTCAGTGGGTTTCGTCATTATGAATACACAGTTGGTTAATGTTTTTAAGAATAGATGAAATCTCAACACTGTAATTCAGGAACAAGTCTATCAGTCAAATCTATTATTAGCTACATTTGGATTCTATGCACATGTATTTTTAAATGCCTATACCTTTGCTCATAGAACATCTATAGACCAATATGACCTGTTGACAGGAAAAGTGACAGTCTATAACTGACTAAAATTCAGAGTTTCTTCAGGGTCTTACATGAAATATTCTGCAGTGTTAACAGCAGAGCATCCACAAAGGAAACAGCCTGACGACTACTTGTTTGTAGCCTAGACTTACTAAAGGCAAAGGATTTCTTTTGAAGGTTGCCCTCTTGTGGTAATAAACTAAATTACGAGCCCCATTACAGGGGTTACATAAAAGCAGATTTAATCACCTACACCCATGATTTCAGTACATGAAGGACAACATGTAAAAGCAAGTCTGTCAGAGAACACCACAGCTAACCTCAAAGTGAAAAATCACTAAGCCTACATGAAATTGAATGATGTCTTCCTTGTGCTCCTTTCTTCTCTGCTAAACTACTTCATAGACCATCAGCATGCACCTGAATCATCCCTTGCTTTATATCCAGCCTGTTCTTTTTGAATCATCTCTGACAGACTCCTGGCAAACACAATGATTACACCTCCTTTATCTAGTTTTATGCTTGGGTTTCAGTCTTTCTGCTGCTTAATGGATCTGGCTACTGGTAATCTTGACTCCTTATCAAATCTGAATCTGCAATTACTCAGTTGTGAATTTGTGAAGTTGTGAATTAAATATCCAACAGAAATGGAACAGAAGGGGGAAGGATTATGTGGAACTAAACCTAAGTGTTTATATAAATACTGTGGAACTAAGCCTAAGCATTTATATAAATATTGTGGAACTAACCCTAAGTGTTTATATCAATATTTTGGAACTAAACCTAAGTGTTTATATAAATACTGTGGAACTAAGCCTAAGTATTTCTATAAATACTATGGAACTAAGCCTAAGTAGTTATATAAATCATTTTCTGTTTCTTGATGCGGTTTCTATACATATTACATTCCTTCTTATTCTCTTTAACTTACTCCTATTCTTAAATGTGATTATGGCAACTTATTTATAAAACATTTTCCATTGACAATCAGAGGCATTTGGTCTTTAGAGAAATAAAGCTCAGTACATTTTGTAACTGGAATCTAGCATTATCTAATACTCATGATAATATTCAGAGGTTAATAATAGTGAATTTACTGGCCAATGGCAGTGTTTATGTATAAAATATTTGCCTTAATGACAGATTTTCAACTGCAATGCAAACACAATAGCAACCTTAGAGGGCTTTACAGACAGTGGAGGAAGGCTGATTGTGCAGGGCAGATCGGGCAGTGTTGCAGCTACCGATCTCCTGTGCCTCGGGAGCACCAGTTCAGCTTTCCTATAGTCAGCGTATGTGCTGACAGCAGCAAGAAATACACACAGTGCCAGGTTTGCATTCATACACAAAAGTAGAGCAATATATGACACAATAGATAGCATGCTGTTGCCAAATGATAGTTGGACTATTGGGAGCAAAATGTATATTGTAGAGGTAGTAAGGCTAAGGTTGACCACATGTGATCTTCTCCGAGAGATTATTATCATCCGCATTCATTCTGATTATATAAGACAACTCCTCTGCCTTAGTCATCTACCATGTTGCCTTGCAAGAGTTAATCCTCTCTTTACAGCTATGTAATATATATATATTCCCTGTTTTGCACTGTATATTTACCAAAATAGCTCACACTGACCTCTAGCCATCTAGGTGAGCCAACTACAGTTATTACTGTCCATCAGTCTATGCAGCCAGCACTCCCAGCTCCTGTGGCTTCAGTGCAAACAGAACATTATCCATTATTACCTCTGCAGCTCAGCCTTCAAATGGAGTGGCCATACTGTCTCTGAGCACCTTGCTTGTTGTTTGTTTGAGGGGTTTTCCCCACTTCAAAAGTCTGGTTAGTGTGGGATAATAGAGTATGACAGCGAGCATACTCTTTGAGCCCATAGTGACATTTATGGGCTGTGGGGGAGTTCGAGCTTTGAACCCACTCGTGACAGATTGTGGAAGGGGGATCATTTCATCTCACCTCAGTGCCCATAGATAAGGCTGGATCAGCTCATTAATATGCTACTTTTAAACATTTGTCAGATTTGTCTAATGAGTTTTTCCCATTATACTAGTGGAATAAAATGGGTGGGAACTTTGGCATGACCTTAAAACTCAATTCCCAATACAAGATATGAAAAATAAAATAAATTACAAAAATTAAATGTCTAGTTTATGAAGCATCCAGTTTAGGAATTCAACCTACTGCTTTATCCTTCTCAGCTACCACAGAATACAAGTATAAGCTTCCTCTTATGTTAACCTAAGCATTTACACTAGACTACAATAAATTTGCATTAAATTTCAATAAACATACATCATATTTAACTAACCCAAATAAAACTTTTCTAGAGAACCATTACTATGCACCATGTATATACATATACAACATACTACACAGCATGCATATTTTGATAAAAATAAATAGTTTACCCCCTGTGAGTCCGAGTTGGCTAACTGTGCCATTTGCTGTGCGTGGCTAAGGGCCTCTAAGAATACAACCAGGATGGGAGTCCATTACACATAACACTCAGTCTGACAGTACACAATTATATGACAAATTACACAACATTTAGCATTATATTTCCATGAAGTCTTACTGTTATTTTTTTCTTGTCACTATTTGATAACTACACTGCACTACTCTGGTTCCCCACCACTAGTTAGTGCTCCTGAAAAGGCTCTCTTAACAAATGACAGGTTAAGTCAAGATTTTTTTTTTCATATCAGTAGATATGAACAAAACATGGACATTATGTTTTATGCAAATTTGATTTTAAATAAATATCTTATTGGTATACTATATATCCCAGAAAAAAAAATGCATCTTCATTACATTAATTGTTATTACTTGTTGATAAGTAGCAGTCTCAGTGTTTCTGCACTGTCCCATATATTGCATGTATATATTTTCTCTGCATTAAGGCAACACCATTGCTGCTACTGTTAAATCAATGGCTCCAGTCCTGCCCCTGTTCGGGCTCTGATTTTATTGGGACACTTTGTCATTAGCTTGTGACAGGAGGAAATGCGTCTCAGTAGCGACTACATATCCAATTAGCGGCAGATGCCCGTATTTCAATGCCTGATGCTTGTTAGTGACACACTGAGACCAGACCACTTACACACACACACACACACACACACACACACACACACACACACACACACACACACACACAGGCAGAGTAAAAGATACTGAAGTTAGGAACTGCTGTTAGCTTATCCTTCTGTTCATTTTCATATATGAATTGACATGATGAACCTTGCACTATTCAGTCTTAACTTCATTTTAGTTCATAATTGAATTAGACTAAACAGATATTTTGAGAACCTCCAGTCAAGTTACTTTAGTGTAGGTGACCTCATTTTTATTGTATTCATAACAGAAATTTGAATTATTCCTCAGCAATAGATTGTACTTTTTATTTAATTTAACCTAGAAATAAAATTATGTGAAACAAAGGCACAATTTCAATTTTTTTTTCTCATTATATTTATACTGTAATGAGCATCAAACTCTTTTTAAATCTGTTCCCTGACACTAAACAGACATTCCCTGTATCATATCATTCAAAGCAGATCCTTCACCTCCATTTCTTTCAGCATCATCCCTTGAAGCACACAGTCATTAGCATAGGACAGACTTCACAATTGTGCAACAGTGATGCTTTTTTTAGCATGTGAACCCTGCCATGCCTGCAGTGACTCGAAATGCTGTGTTGACTGCAGGTGGGCACTGGCAGGCAGACTGGGGTGAGGTATGTCGGGTGATCGGGGTGAAGTGTGTGGGGTGAGTGGGGTGAGATGAATGGGGTGACTGGGGTGAGGACTGTGAGGGGACTGGGGTGATCATTGGATAATAGCTCATTTCTGTTTGCATTCTGAACTTTTTGTAATACTGTAAATTATTTGTAAATAACTCCAAGAATAGACCTCAGACTTACTATTGAGGGAGTATTTAATGCTGTTTTCTATTTTGCAGTTGTTTATTCCTGAAGCTATTTAGCTGAGAAGCATAAAGTTGTTATTAAAGCAGTAAATGATTCCAACCAAACTACTTAAGAGCAATAAAAAATGTCTGCACCAAACACTTTTATTTTTTAAAAGGCTGTATTAACTGATAGAGTTTCACTGGTTCACTGTTCTAATTTTAGGTTTTGGAGCTGTGTCATCAATTTAGAAGCCAACTTGGGTCATTTCATTTTTAACAGCACTGAGGGGTAAATAAGATGTAAGTGCTGCATACTCTAGCAGTCATGAGAGACAAGCATGATTTCACTACAACACATGCAAAAGGTGTAAGAAACAGGCCTGAAAAAATGTCATGTAAACATACTATAAAGTGTCAGTTAATAAGGTATTCATCCAATGCCTTATTATATGATAATAGGTTTAAGTTTCTATTAGCATAATTTCCCCTAATTCCTCCCATACCGTTCAGAAATACGAACTTGGGAGATGGGCAGAATTCTTAGTCTTTGAGATAATAATGAAATTACCATGGATTTCAGTGTTATTCTCATGAGAGATAGTTAATGACAAATAAGTAAATGCAAAGCTACTAAAGTGCTGTGTACAGTAGAATGGCACTGAGAACTTCTTTCTTATTCTGTGAGCAGAGGTTGAAAAGAATCTGAAGAAGGTATTTGAAGGTTCATGAAATATGTTGTATGTATCACTGGTGATGGTGAAGTTTTTTTAAGAAGCTTATGGTCGGATGGTGTGTTGGCGGTCAGACTGCAGGAGTGACTGTGGGCAGAGGGTATTCAGGCACAGTACACGAGCTTAGCCATTGTCTTGTTTCCATTCGCCTCCCTGGGTTTGCTTTTTTCTACATAAATCGACCAATATTGGAATAAAGATTCACAAAGACATTTATTTGATATCTGCTCCTGTTTTAAAGCCAGTATTCACACTGACCTTGTTCAAGCCTGATTATGAAGAAAACATGAAAGAGGGACAATTGAAAATGTGGTTCACAAGGTGCAGCTCACTGAAACAGCAGGTTTAACTGCGCCCACTCCTTATGTTTGTCCACAACTCACTGTTGCCCTCTATGAATAATGTTTACATTTGGCACACTCAGTGCTGCATGGCAACTAGCTGTGTTTACATATTGAGACTGGTGCCAATTATTTAAAGCTCTTTGTGCCAAGCGGGTGTGTCGCTAAAGTCAGAACAGCATCTGAATGACTGTCATTGAGAATCCTGCCACACATGGCTGTTGATCAGAGCTTCCTAGACGTCTGGGCTATGATAGAGTCTGTCTCTTCTCTGGGGGAGATGGGATGGTTTGCTGTGCTAGCAGATTGGGGCTCTTAGATGTCACTGATTTCCTTCCTTGGATTCCTTCAGGGGTGTTGGGATGCAAAGTCCAGCAGCAGCTGGTTACATACAGCAGACTAACACCTATGTGGAGGAGACGAATGCACACGAAACCCCAAGTGTACACGGAGAAGACCAAACATACCCACAAAACCCTCTTTTCTTTTTTTTCTGTCTTCTCTCTCTCTTCCTTATACAGACACTCACATTTGCCTTTGGTAATCTGAGAGGTTAGAGAACACTGCAGTCTGTAGAGGAACTACACCCACACCAAAAGTACACTTTCACACACAAACATACCCCAAACAATCTTTAACAACGCTCTTATGACACACACATTCAATTAAGTCCAATTTTACCTATAGAGTACATTTAACATGTGAAACAATAAACTTCCCAGTATAACTGAATCAAACTCATTCTCCCTGACTGCTTCTAAGTCACACTGTGTACAGATTCCATAGCTCAGGGACATGCACAAGCTCCCTCAGGTAGCAGAAGAACATGAGCATTTTGTTTTAAAAGGGCTCAAGCTGGGCCAAGAGTACTGCAGTACACTGGGACAGTCTAGCTGCAGCACCTTCACTATCTCGCAGGTGTGCTGGGACTCGTTCTCACGTGTGCTGGGACTACCCCCTCGGGTGAGCTGGGACTCCCCCCTTAGGTGTGCTGGGTCTCGCCTGACACCCACTCACCAACAGGCAGTGCTGTACCATCTGTGAGAGACCACAAATTCCACTGGAACTGCACTCGCCTACAGGCAGCCAGGCAGAATTAATTAGGAGCCAGCCAAACACTGTGAAGCACTGTGAAACTGGGTGCGCATTCACCAGATGATGAGCGTGCGGCAGAGGCTGCCGTGTTGCTTTTGTTTGAAGTACTATCCTAAAGAAGCAAGCTCACACTGGTGTCTCTTGGGTCAGCACTGGCAGAATTCTGTGACTAGCTCGAGCTGTTCTCTATTAACAAGGCTCCTGGAACATATACTTCCGAGCCATTTGCGTGCGGGTAGGTTGGTATGAATATGCCTGCTAGATTTTTACAGCCTCGTCCTTTGATTGCATGTCCTCATTACTGGCTCCAATGTGCTGCTCTCACTCTTTCTCTCTTTCACACACACACACACACACACACACACACACACACACACGCATACATAAGTGCATATTCATATACACACATTCATGTTCAAACACAGCCATAACTACATATTTAGATTTAGTTAGATTTGAAATAAGCTTATAATTTCTTCTCCCCAAAGGACTGCAAATACCAAAAAATCTAAGGTAGCATTCTTACACATGCGTAAGCATGTATATCTGCACTGATCACACACACACACACACACACTATATGTGTTTTAATTGGGGGTCACCCAGTTATATCTCCGTCAATAGCCACTTAACAGCAAGAGTCATCAGCAATGTACCAATATAAAATATACAAAAAAATTAAAAACAAACACAAACAAGTCTTAACTATCTGTACCCACTGTGCAGTTGACTATTATGATCCAGGGCAACATTCTTATGTTACTACAGTTAAGGTGATAGGAAAGAGAGAGAGAGAGTGAGTGAAAAAGAGAGACTTGCACACAAATATAGACAGAGTGCGATAGTTGCTTGGTTACTGTGTTCTGGTGAACGGCATGCAGTAAGTTTTAATATGCTTAGTCCATCTAATTATACAGGAAATCAAAGAAAACATCCTACACCAAAAATTATCACTATAATTCTCTCCAACAGTCACTACAAAGGTGTGAGTTTGTGTGTATGCCTGCTGCACACAGCATTGTGGGTTACAGCAGCATTCAGCAGTGTTCATTACACTGAGATCCGGCTGTTTCATCATGTCTGGATTCAGTCCCCCTGTGTGTGTCTGGATTCAGTCCACCTATGTGTATCTGGATTCAGTCCACCTGTATGTGTCTGGATTCAGTCCACTTGTGTGTGTCTGAATTTCACATTTACAGTCTACTTGTATGAGTCTGGATTCAATCCACGTGTGCGTGTCTGGATTCATTCCACCTGTTCCACCTGTGTCTCGATTCAGCCCACCACTCCTGACAGGTTTACTTACAACGTGATAAATAAACATGCAATAATAATCAAAAGCTATTCAATAACACTATAGGCATCAAGTCCCTGAAAGGTATATGTCAGTAAGCCATGCACACACACACACACACACACACACACACACACACACACACAAACAAACAAACAATCAACAGGACACCCTTTCCAAGCATTAGATTCTTAGAGTACCAGTGAGAGTTGATTTTGATTTTAATTTTAATTCCACATGTAGGTTTGGTCTGGAGTGGAACCATTAGATCTTGGGGTTGGCTGAATTACTTAATTGATTCACTGCACTGAAAACCTTCGATGTGGGGAATAATTATGGAATACCTAAGAATGCATATGCTTACTAATGAGCTATATGTATGTGTAAGTGTACTAAATATCAGTAAACATCCTGTTTTGCCAAGTTAATTCTTATCTGTTGCCCTTGTCAGGCCAGTGGGGACTGGTAGTGTGTGTGTCCAGTATACTGTAAAACAGAAAGCCTACTGTCTACTGTAAACTGTGGGGGCCAGTGAAACCAGGGAGGTTCTACCTACCTCTTCATACCCATCATAGACACCACTGACAAATATCTGAGCCCAACAGTGAATCACTGCCTCTTTACCACTGATTGGGAGGAGAGTGCTCCTGGACTCCACACCATACCACTGATTGGGAGGAGAGTGCTCCTGGACTCCACAAATCAGCCTCAGGGCCTTTCTGGGAAATTGATTATTCTGTCTCTCAACCTTCAGCATGGCTGTTTATTTGTGGGGGAGACAAGATTGCTCCATATGAATATGTAAGGATAGAAAATATTAAAGGGGACCTGAAAAAGAAATTTTATTTAAATCATAGAATCCTTAAAAATGCATAGACTTGCTAATGGGTTATGTATTTCACATTTTCTACAAGTGCATGACTGTGTGTGTGTGTGCTATCAGTGCACCTCCTGTTTTGCCAAGTTAATGTTTATCAGTTTATCTTACCCCTCCGGTTTATTCACAACTCCGATTTACAAACCTGTTGTGGGGGTGGGGGGTCTGTTTCTGTGTTACTGTTACAAATAATCTTGCATGAGCCCAGTGAGTCATTCCATATGCAAAGACAGGCTCCCTGGCGTGAACAGTAATAAAGGCTGAGCCCTTGAATAGACTTCATTTGCTGGAGATAATTCCCTTAACAATAATCAATCAACACTCCCATTCTCCCTAGTCTATCCTATATCTTAAGCCCTTTTCTTTCCTGCTTTGTATCTGCATGGATTGTGTAATTTCTCCTACAGTAAGCCTAGGCTCCTTGTCTGTGGCACTGAGGTATTCACTATGGCAATTACAGCAATTTTGAACCCAGTCCATAAGTTCCAACAGAGAGAATACAGTTTTGATCTGTCCCACCTCAACCAAGCCATTAAGAATAGTGATTATCTGATACAAGTTTACTATGAGCTGGGTTAGTGCAGCAATATGGGCTATTGGGTGCAACCCTCAGGACTGGGTTGAGAAAAACTACTGTAATACTCTGTTTTAATGTTTCTACTAGAAAGAGTGGAAGTAGAAACAGACAGGGATCATCTCACTCTGAATGAGTGGTTTCTTGCCAGCAGCAGAGGGTTTGTTTGTAAACGCTAAGCAATTCATGCCATTCCAGCTGCTATGAGTGTTTCATTTAATGCAATTAAGGTTTACCCGGAAGGGTCCCAAAGAGGATTCTGGAGCATATATTCTGTGTGGTGTGTGTGTGTGTGCACGCGTGTGTGCATATACGTGTGTATGCGTGTGTGAGTGCGTATGCGTGTGTGCGTGTGTGTGCGTGTGTACATGCTCATCTGTGCCTCATGTTGGCAGGATAAAACAGGTGCTTTGCTCAGTAAAACTGGGTTAACAATTAGACACACTGGAAAGAGAGGAAAAAGGTGAGAAAGAGAGAATGAGAGGGACATAGAAAGAAAGTGGAAGAGAGAAAAAGTGAGAGAGATGGCAAGGGATTTTATCAAATATGATTCTGCAGTGCATACCGAAGACACCTAAATGTCTGAGGAGCAACAGAGAACAGGTCTGTGAGGAAGATGCCGACATTATTTTGTGTGTGTGTGTGTGTGTGGGAGCTGAGTCACCTGTGACTAAGTTTATTGTGATGAAGTTCATTAAGGTCGTTAGAATAATGTCTTGGACTGAGACCAGCAGATGCAAACACACGCACCAGAGCAGATACTTGAGCTCTGTATGTTAATGAAGCCAGAGAGCCTCTGTCCTGTCCCTTCCCTATCTCAACCCACATGAATCTGTCATTCTCCAAAGAGCAAACAAAACCTGGGGATTGGCAGAGAAAGCCTTGTCTAGTAAGTCTGAGCCCCTTAGAAAAATTACTAAATTCACTTGTTCTTTTCTAAGAATAAAGGGAGCAGTAAGAGAGCAGGTTGTGTAGGAGTTAGCTCTGTCTTCTGAAAGGGCCTAGTGATCATATTTGCATTTATTGTATATTAACATGGACATGAAAATGAACCAGAGAACAGTGCGTTCAGTCAAGAAGAGAGAGACAAAACTGTTACTTTACATTAATATTAATATCTGTCTGTTCAATTTCAATCTGACATTGAATTTCCTACAATTCTCCTCCAGGGACACCAGGTACTACTACTCTACTAAATAAAGCTAAATAAAGCTACACAAGCTAAATAAAGCATAAACCTAAGAAAACATTAGCAAGATTAAATTTGTCTATTCAGAGATTTTTCTAAACATGGATGAACCTTTATTTATAAAGGTAAGTGACTCAAAATATCTGTTATGCTTTCAAGACCATCTAGAACTTCATAAACACACACACACACGCATGCACGCATGCACACACACACACACACACACACACACACACACACACACACACGCACGCACGAGCTCCCTTACACAAAGAAAAATAGAAAAACTTAATTGAGGTAAAGATCACAGAAGCTCCATGAACCTTTTTCCACACAAGTCAGTTATTTGAAGTCCTTAGAATCTGTAAAATTTTATTTTCATTTTTAATGAAATAACCAAAGTGAATAACACATCAACCTATGTTGTTGGTATGTAAAATACAACTCCACCTCAAAACAAAAACAAGAACAAAAACCAAGCAGACTTATGGATTAAACTACACAAGATCTAGGTCACATTGTCATGAATATATAAGATGGCAATTGAAATCATATCATTTGTAATTCCTTATTTACCAAATGCACATAGGTATAGAAACTTTGCAGTTTTAACAGGAACAAGTTTGCTGGTAGTAATATTGTTACTGGGCACTGGGCTGGCTAGGTTTGTGCATTTTGCAATTTTCAAGAAAAGGGGCCATTTGTCAATATATATGAAATTGAACAGCCAATGTTGAAGTTTTTTTAATGACTATTGGCTGATTTCCTTCTCTGCTGGACTAGAATTCAGGAATTGTAATGGTGTACATTTAAATATTATGCTTTAAATAATTTAGGCTGAATTTTAAGGGATGCTCTAAAGACATAAATATGTAAATTAGACATGAAAGCCAGTACAAAAAATATAAAAATACTTTTATACCACAGACCTTTATACCTTTACGTTCAAGAGGCACTACCACTGAATGTGTGAAAAACACCAAAGGTCAAACTTACCGTTAAAGTTCCAGGGTGCAAGTCCGTCCGCTCCAGTGAAATTAGTTACATTCATGTTGCATGATTTTAAAGACGCTAATCGGGACAAAAGAAAACAATTCCAAAGGTTTCACTCTAATGTGTTTTTCCTGGTGGTTGTTAAACGTGTTGTCCTCATTTTTGCAAGATCGTTATCAAGAGTACTTTGCTTTCCACATCACCCTCTTCAAATGCTTGCGTTTCCCGCCAGTGATGATAGGCTCATTGGAACAATGGCCATTCCGTCTGACTGCTAATGAAACGCCTCGCGTTTGCATGCGCCTTACTCGACGGATTTTGGAATCCGCCAGATGTGCGACTCATCTGCGCGAGCGAGTACGATGTCTTTCCAGGAGTTTAGCGCGACTAAGAATACGGGAGTGTCAGTGATGTCATCCAGCGCCAACCAATCGTTAAACCCGCAGGTCCGCGCACCACTGATTTCCCTACCTTCTTAACCGATCAGACGACTCTCTTAACTCGGAGAAAAAACACCAAATGTACTTTTTGACTGCATCTCAACGTGCAACATTTAAATAAGTGTTATTCGACTGACGCGCACACTCATCAATTCCCACAGTCGCCTAGCAATGTATAACAACTCAAGGTATATTCGAAACTAGAGGATTGTTCATAGGAAACTAAGGAATTGATCGAGCCGTTTCCTTGTGTCACTGCTTTAGCGATATTCTAGCTCTTTGGAGGGACACATTTGTCGTTAAGCAGACCTATTCATGCAAGCGCAGGCAGGGACCGGGTTTCAGCACCGCCACGAGTGAACAGCTCCGACAGTACGCGCTGCACAAAGGGTTCTCCTCAGGAGGATCTTATCCTTAAAACAAAACAAGTATTGTGAGTGAATTTTTTAATGTATTACAAATGCATATACATACGGCACAGAGTGACAATATAGTGAGTCAGAATGAGCGAGTATAACAAACATATATTGCAGTCCGCTCTCATCTCAGTACAAACCGTTAGAAACAAATAAACGGCTATTTATTAGATAAGTGCAAAAGTGACATCCAAATAAACAGCAAGCGAAAGTTCAAACATTCCTATCAGGTGCTAGCATAGCAAGTTGTGTCTTTACGTATGAGAAGTAGTAATAAGAAAAAAAGACAATAAGAAGACAATGAAGACAATAAGAAAGAAAGAAAGAAAGAAAGAAAGAAAGAAAGAAAGAAAGAAAGAAAGAAAAAGAAAAACAAACGAGGTAAGGCTTGTCAGTTATTGGTCTGGGAAACACCAAACTAGAAATGGGGAGACAATTAGCTAAGTGACTGACCCACAATTAGTTCAAGACATCAGCTGTTGGTGATGGATAGAAAAGCTCGAACTGAACTGCATTAATCTCGCTCTGTTGCAGGAAAAATAAATGGGATTGATGCCAGCCAAAACAGAGAAGGTTCGCGTTTGTAACTCATTAAAATGGCAGCTTCAAACGGAAACGTGCCTTCGAGCTGTCAGCTATTGACCACGCGGAACGGAATACTTCAGTAAGGTACAGGCGGAACGCGCAGATGAGCGCCGCCTTTAATTCAAGTTTACAACCGTCAAGCACGGACAAATATATAATTTGATTTTACTAATTTTAGACAACAACTAATTTCTTTGTAGATAGTTTAATACCGTTTTTTTTCGGGAGTAATTTTGAACATTCGCTTTTCCTCGGCAGTTCTTCCCACTCACATGCGTTGTAACAGTACTTCACTGATCGACCACAAAGCTTTGCTGGTTTTGTAGGATACACGTTCACTGTGTCGATCACCCCCAAGCCGACCTTGTTTAACACCTGCAGTTTACAGGTTAAGATGCAAAGGCTAATTCCTGTCGTATAAGCAATGACTAGAACCAAAAGCACACAAACGACTAACAAAGTAAAAAAACAACCGAAGCCCAAGCATTGCAAAAATACTCAGCCAAACCTGCACAGGAAGAAAGTTTATTAAGGGAGGATGAATAGAGTGTCAAGGAATAAGAAGGAAAAAATATGGAGGACAAACACTAGGCAAAAATAACGCACATCATGAATTTGTGAAGCAGTCGCGAGTACGCCTCAAAGAGGCAGGCGTGTTGATTAAATAGCGGTAAAATTACACAGGAAACAAGCCACAGTTGTTCAGTTACTCGGAGCGATGACACGTGACAGGTATTTCACAAAGCTCCCTTTCCTCTTTAAATATGTTTTATTTAAATAAATCTTTAGCAATTTAGAAAGGGAGAGAAAAAGAAACACATAACATTGCCTCATTTAATTAATTGCATGACCCAAAGACACATACACCGCCAATAATGTGATCAGAGGTGGAGGCAGTGCAGTAATGGATGTGGTGTATATATATATATATATATATATATATATATATATATATATATATATATATATATATATATATATTAAATGAAGGTTTTGCATACTCATTATGTTACTGACCAGCCAGTTTTCATCTTTGTCGCTTCTGCAATTATAGCATGAACACCAAAGTATAGTGCTTGGGAGATGTGAGATAACAGTATATCTAATATCTAATATCTCCCAAGCACTGTACTGCTATCTAACATCAACCACACACTGTACTGTTATCTAATATTAACCACACACTATACTGTTAACTAATATCTTCCAAGCACTATACTGTTAACTAATATTTCCAAAGTGCTATAGTGTTATTTAGTGTACATTTCATAATGCATTATAATGTTAGCAAGTTTACATCTTTGAAGGTCAATACAGTATTTTGTCCATAAAGTATAAAATTTGGACTTAGTTGCCTTTATTGTCTATTTCTGAACAAAATATTAGATCTTTGTCATCCTAGACAGATAAACATAAATATGCATTTCCATATCTGTATAAGATTGGCCCATATCATATCTTAACGAGGTTGTTCAAACTTGTTTAAAACATGACTCACAGTGAGAGCATGGTGCTTCTAAACTCTGTCTTTTCCAGACGAGCACCCAATCTGTTTCCATTAGCTGAACAGGTACAGGGTGCAATTAGAGCAGATAAAAACATGAGGCAGTAAGTGGCCTAGCTAATTTGGTATATTATTAAGATAATGTGTGTTTGGTGGCATTGGCAATCTGCTGTGGGACCAGATTCAACATAATCACAGCAAACCGCATTACCTCAGAGGACATTGAGAGCTGAGTAGTGACAAAACATGAGCTACATTGAGTCTTGCAATTTAGTCTGTCTGCCATCAGTCAGTGTGCCATCAGTGGAGAGAGAGGGAGAACAAGAGAGAGAGTACTAAATGCCAAGACCTGGAGGCGTACAATATATTGTGCAATTACTGTGATGCTTTATAGAACAGACACTTTATCAGACAGTAAAAAAAAAAAAAGTAATGTATTTTTGATCTCCTGTACTTCTTTGTAATAAGGGAACCAACAGAGCCAACAATCACTGACCCTGGTACATAGTCCAAAATCACATACACTGAATTGACACATTCCCCAACCCTATCATACTGAATACTTTATAGGCATAAAGATGAACAATGTTCAAGGGCTCACCAACATCACAGTCATGCTTCAAATATTGCATTGCTTTCTTTCTCTTTCTATCTTTTTAAATATCATTTGCTTTCTCAAGCTTTTCCACTATCATTTGTGTACACTTTCCCTCAGTTGAATTCTTTCTACAGTCAGTTCCAGGGAGAGATTTTCCTAACATCTCTAAGGAAGCACACATTAGCCTGCCACAAACATACACTCTGACATCTTTCTGAAGCAGAACACACACCTTTCCACTGATTTATAAAATATCACAGTTGAAGCCTCCCACCAGCTCTACACAGGCCAGAGGGGAGGAACGCTGTAGTGCACGTAGGCTTCTGATTCAATTCCCTCCACCTCTCTCTCTCACCCTCCTGAGAGATGAATATAACTTTGGTGGTTTTATATAAAAGAGTACAAAAGGAAAACAATAAGGCAGAGGCATCATATAGCCAGCACCCCTCATCTCTCTCTCTTTCTCTCTCTCTCAACCTAGAGAGTTCTACAAAAAAAACCTTGAAAATAAATAATAAACTAAATAGTGAACTTTAACGGGTGCTAAAATTATAGCACAGCAGTGTGCACTATTTTCTAAAAATGTTAGTCTTGCCAAAGATTTTTATTGGAGTTAACTTCAGAGCAAATAAAGCATTTTAATCTTATTACACCAGAGGACTTTCTGCTATATGTACAGAATCTATTATGACACTTTGCAGGCAGGAACATGTTCCTCCTATAAAGGCTGTGATATGCTAAGGTCATTTTAAATCAATAAACAGCATCTTCTATCTATCAGTTGCAACTGTGGTGAACTTCCCACAACAGTGCTCTTAATGTTTAGCAACACATGTCATGCACACAGTGTGTTTTTTTCACTTACATTTCTGTATGGTTGAAATGTGTGGAACTCCAAGGGGTTTTAGAATTTTTGTAATACTCCTTATTTATTCTTTTTCATAACCAGATAACTGATTTGCTTAGAGTTCTGCTTTGAATTTTACATTCAAATTTGTGTGTAATAATAAAGCTTAATAGTAGAGGTGTTTTGCCCTCATTGGTAAAGTAATTGCAGGTCCTCTGACACTGATGTGGAATTTACATCACTTGATTTTTGATAGCAATTTTCATTGTGTACTTTGATCTGTTTTACATTTGGTGATCTTTGAAACATTTGTTAATTTTCATTTGACATACTATGGTATATAATTCTGTAAAATAACCATTATTTGATTTTTGTTACTTTAGGTTAAGGTGTACAGGTGTGGAGATTTGTAGGTCAATGTGTAGAGGGCTGTAATTCATAGGTTGTTTCATAAATAAATGTGCTCAGGGTGAGAATCTATACTCTATAATGACTTATGTCTATTGAGACATATTGAGCTGTGCATATAATAAATTACTGACACACATGCACAAAGGAGAGAGGCAAGACAGAGCAACTGAATGAGAGTGAGACATAGCGATAGAGTTTCAACACAATCAGCATTCAACTTTCAACTCCACTTTCCACAATGTCAAAAACCAGCCCTACAGGAAGTCCACAAGTAGCACTGATCAAGTTATTTAACTCCCAGAAAGTGAAAGAGAGAGAGAGAGAGTGCGTGTGTGTGTATGAGAGAGAGAGATGTCTAAAAGAGAAATAATACTTGGTATTTTAGACACTGTTTTGCGTGCAGGACCAGATGCTGGTGGCTTGCCCAACATGCAGAACTCGGGAAACAAAATAGTGCCTCCCAAAGGCTAATACTCACGTGCACTAAGACCCTGCTCCCACTGGCTAATACTCACATGCATTAAGACCATGCATTCCACTGGCTAATACTCATGTGCACTATGACCCTGCCTCCCACTGGCTAATTGTCACATGCACTAAGACCTTGCCTCCCACTGGCTAATACTCACATGCACTATGACCCTGCCTCCCACTGGCTAATACTCACGTGCACAATGACCTGCCTCCCACTTCCTAATACTCACTTGCACTATAACTCTGCACTATGACTCTCGCTCCCAGTGGCTAATACTCACATGCACTATGACCGTGCCTCTCACTGGCTAATAATCACGTGCACTATGACAGTGCGTCCCACTGACTAATACTCACGTGCACTATGACCCTGCACTATGACCATGCACCCCACTGGCTAATACTCACGTGCACTATGAACCTGCCTCACACTGGCTAATACCTACATGCACTATGACCGTGCCTCCCACTGGCTAATACTCACATTCACTATGACCCTGCCTCTCGGTGGCTAATAGTCAAGTGCACTATAATTGTGCCTCCCACTGGCTAACACTCATGTGCAATATGATCGTGCCTCCCACTGTCTAATACTCCCCTGCACTACGACCCTCGCTCCTACTGGCTAATATTCACATGCACTATGACTGTGCCTTCCACTGGCTAAAACTCATGTGCATAATGACCCTGCCTCCCACTGGATAATACTTATGCACTATGACCCTGGCTCTCACTGGCTAATACTCACGTGCAGTATGACCCTGGCTCCCACTTGATAATACTCGTGCACTATGACTGTGCCTCCCACTGGGTAATATTCACGTGCACCATGACGCTGCCTCCCATTGGCTAATTCTCACATGCACTATGGCCATGCCTCCCACTGGCTAATATTCACGTGCACTATGGCCATGCCTCCCACTGTCTAATACTCATGTGCACTATGATCGTGGCTCCCACTGGCTAATACATACATGCACTATGACCCTTCACTATGACCATGCCTCCCACTGGCTAATACACATGTGCACTATGACCCTGCCTCCCGGTGGCTAACACTTAAGTGCACTATGATTGTGCCTCCCACTGGCTAACACTCATGTGCAATATGATCGTGCCTCCCACTGTCTAATACTCCCGTGCACTATGACCCTGCCTCCCACTGGCTAATTGTCATGTGTACTATGACCCTGCCTCCCACTGGCTAATACTCATGAGTACTAAGACCCTGGCTCCCACTGGCTGATAGTCACGTGCAGTATGACCCTGGCTCCCACTGGATAATACTCTTGCACTATGATGATGCTTCCCACTGGTTAATATTCAGGTGCATTATGACCATGCCTTACACTGGCTAAAACTCACGTGCACTATGACGCTACCTCCCACTTCCTAATAGTCACTTGCACTATAACTCTGCACTATGACTCTCGCTCCCAGTGGCTAATACTCACATGCACTATGACCGTGCCTCTCACTGGCTAATAATCAGGTGCACTATGACCCTGCACTATGACCATGCCTCCCTCTGGATAATATTCATGTGCACTATGACCCTGCCTCCCACTGGCTAATACTCACATGCACTATGACCCTGTCTCCCACTGACTAATACTCACATGCACTATGACCCTGCATTATGACCATGCCTCCCTCTGGATAATATTCATGTGCAATATGACCCTGCCTCCCACTGGCTAATACTCACATGCACTATGACCCTGCCTCCCACTGACTAATACTCACATGCACTATGACCCTGCCTCCCCCTGGCTAATACTCACATGCACTATGTCCCTGCACTATGATCCTGGCTCCCACTGTCTAATACATGCAGAATGACCCTGCCTCCCCCTGGCTAATACTCACATGCACAATGACCCTACCTCCCACTGGCTAATACTCACATGCACTATGATTGTGCCTCCCACTGGCTAATACTCACGTGCACTTTGACCCTACCTCCCACTGGCTAACTGTCAAGTGCACTATGATTTTGCCTCCCACTGGCTAACACTCGTGGACTACGATGATGCCTCCCACTGTCTAATACTCCCGTGCACTATGACCCTGCCTGCCACTGGCTAATATTCACAGGCACTATGACCCTGCCTCCCACTGGTTAATACTCACATGCACTATGACCATGCCTCCCACTGGCTAATTGTCACGTGCACTATGACCTTGCCTTCCACTGGATAATACTCATGTGCACTATGACCATGCCTCACACTAGCTAAAACACGTGCACTATGACACTACCTCCCACTGGCTAATACTCACATGCACTATGACTCTGCCTCTCACAGGCTAATACTCACATGCACTATGACCCTGCCTCCCCCTGGCTAATACTCACATGCACTATGACCCTGGCTCACGCTGGTTAATACTCATGTACAGTATGACCCTGCCTCTCGGTGGCTAATACTCAAGTGCACTATGATTATGCCTCCCATTGGCTAATACTCACGTGCACTTTGACCCTACCTCCCACTGGCTAATACTCACATGCACTATGATTGTGCCTCCCACTGGCTAACACTCGTGCACTACGATGATGCCTCCCACTGTCTAATACTCCCATGGACTATGACCCTGCCTGCCACTGGCTAATATTCACAGGCACTATGACCCTGCCTCCCACTGGCTAATTGTCACAAGCACTATGACCATGCCTCCCACTGGCTAATTGTCACGTGCACTATGACCTTGCCTCCCACTGGATAATACTCATGTGCACTATGACCATGCCTCACACTAGCTAAAACACGTGCAATATGACACTACCTCCCACTGGCTAATACTCACATGCACTATGACCCTGCCTCTCACAGGCTAATACTCACATGCACTATGACCCTGGCTCACACTGGTTAATACTCACGTACAGTATGACCCTGCCTCTCGGTGGCTAATACTCAAGTGCACTATGATTATGCCTCCCACTGTCTAATACTCCCCTGCACTATGACCCTGCCTCCCACTGGCTAATGCTCACATGCACTATGACCCTGCCTGCCACTGGCTAATATTCACATGCACTATGACTGTGCCTCCCACTGGCTAATACTCACATGCACTATGACCCTGCACTATGACCCTGCCTCCCACTGGCTAATACTCACGTGCACTATGACCCTGCCTCACACTGGCTAATTGTCACGTGTATTATGACCTTGCCTCCCACTGGATAATACTCACGTGCACTATGACCCTGCCTCCCACTGGCTAATACTCACGGGCACTATGACCCTGGCTAACACTGGGTAATACTCATGTGCACTATGACCTGCCTCCCACTTCCTAATACTCACTTGCACTATGACCATGCCTCCCATTGGCTAATACTCACATGCACTATGACCCTGCCTGCCACTGGCTAATATTCACATGCACTATGACTGTGCCTCCCACTGGCTAATACTCACATGCACTATGACCCTGCACTATGACCCTGCCTCCCACTGGCTAATAGTCACATGCACTATGACCCTGCCTCCCACTGGCTAATTGTCACGTGTATTATGACCTTGCCTCCCACTGGATAATGCTCACGTGCACTATGACCCTGCCTCCCACTGGCTAATACTCACGGGCACTATGACCCTGGCTCACACTGGGTAATACTCACGTGCAGTATGACCCTGCCTCCCAGTGACTACCACTCAAGTGCACTATGATTGTGCCTCCCACTGGCTAATACTCACGTTCACTTTGACCCTACCTCCCACTGGCTAACCGTCAAGTGCACTATGACCTGCCTCCCACTTCCTAATACTCACTTGCACTATAACTCTGCACTATGACCCTCGCTCCCAGTGGCTAATACTCACATGCACTATGACCAAGCCTTCCACTGGCTAAAACTCATGTGCACTATGACCCTGCCTCCCACTGGATAATACTTATGCACTATGACTATGCCTCCCACTGACTAATTGTCACGTGCACTATGACACTGCCTCCCACTGCCTAATACTTACGTGCACTATGACACTGCCTCCCACTGGCTAATTCTCACATGCACTATGAGCCTGCAGCCCTCTGGCTAATACTCACGTGCACTATGATCTGCCTCCCACTTCCTAATACTCACTTGCACTATAACTCTGCACTATGACCCTCGCTCCCAGTGGCTAATACTCACGTGCAGTATGACCGTGCCTCTCACTGGCTAATAAACACGTGCACTTTGACAGTGCATCCCACTGACTAATACTCACGTGCAATAGACCCTGCACTATGACCATGCACCCCACTGGCTAATACTCACATGCACTATGAACCTGCCTCACACTGGCTAATACTTACATGCACTATGACTGTGCCTCCCACTGGCTAATACTCACATACACTATGACCCTCCCTCTCGGTGGCTAATAGTCAAGTGCACTATAATTGTGCCTCCCACTGGCTAACACTCATGTGCACTATGATCGTGCCTCCCACTGTCTAATACTCCCCTGCACTATGAACCTGGCTCACACTGGCTAATACTCAAGTGCACTATGAGTGTGCTTCCCACTGGCTAACACTCATGTGCACTATGATCGTGCCTCCCACTGTCTAATACTCCCCTGCACTATGACCCTGCCTCCCACTGGCTAATAATCACATTCACTATGACCGTGCCTCCCACTTGCTAATTGTTACATGCACTATGACCCTGCCTTCCACTGGCTAATACTCACATGCACTGTGACCGTGCCTCTCGCTGGCTAATACTCACATGCACTATGACCCTGCCTCCCA
Source organism: Electrophorus electricus (assembly GCF_041902795.1). NCBI lineage: Eukaryota > Metazoa > Chordata > Actinopteri > Gymnotiformes > Gymnotidae > Electrophorus > Electrophorus electricus. Next base: position 1,622,628 of record NC_137519.1, read on the forward strand.
CTGGCTAATACTCACATGCACTATGACCCTGCATCCCACTGGCTAATACTCACATGCACTATTACCATGCCTCCCACTGGCTAAAACTCATGTGCACTATGACCTTGCCTTCCACTGGCTAATACTCACATGCACTATGACCCTGCCTCCCACTCGCTAATACTCACGTGGTCTATGATAATACCTTCCACTGGCTAATAATCATGTCTGCTATGACACTGGCTCCCACTGGCTAATACTTACGTGCACTATGACCATGCCTCCCACTGGCTAATACTCCCATGCACTATGACCGTGCCTCCCACTGGCTAATAATCATGTGTACTATGACCGTGCCTCCTACTGGCTAATACTCAGGTTCACTATGACAGTGCCTCCCACTGGCTCATACTTACATGCACTATTAGCCAGTGGGAGGCAGGGTCATAGTGCACATAAGTATTAGCCAGTGGGAGGCAGGGTCATACTCATGTACACTATGACCGTGCCTCCCACTGGCTAATAATCAGGTTCACTATGACCGTGCCTCCCACTGGCTAATTGTTACATGCACTATGACCCTGCCTTCCACTGGCTAATACTCACATGCACTGTGACCGTGCCTCTCGCTAGCTAATACTCACGTGCACTATGACCTTGCCTCCCACTGGCTAATACTCACGTGCACTATGACCCTGACTCCCACTGGCTGTATTAATATATGTGTTCATATAACTTGAAATTTTCCACTCAGTGTTCCATATGAGTGAAATCTCTAAATGCTAAATGATACACCAATGCCCCAACACCATGACTGCAGAAAGGAGATGTAAAGATATAAACTGTTGATTGGGAGAAAAAAGGAGGAGTTCTGAGAGTGATAGATTCTGTAGAGGAACATCTCACTCAATATTTCAGCTTTTTCTGTGGTAATGGCCTGAAAATTATATTGTTACATAAACATGTTGGTGTGTGAACATTGATAGTCAGATGTTTCTTACCTTCCCAGTTTAGAGAGTAGGCTGTCTGCTTACCAATCAGCTTCCAGCCCTCCCTCTCACACAAAACATCTGCAAAAAGCTGTGGAAAAGCAAAAAGCTTACACTCTTTGCACACTGATTTTGTGTGTGTGTGTGTGTGTGTGTGTGTGTGTGTGTGTACTATTTACATGTGGTACAGCTCCCCTGCTTGACGTCTGCAAGTTATTTTACATTTACAATTAATTTATTCTAGCATAAATTGATCAAATGTGCAACCAATATGTAACTGATGTTATTTCAGGTGGAGTTACATTCTAGACTACTGTATTGTCAGGTAGTTTAATAAAAGCGAAAGTAAAATACAAACAAAATAACAGTGATGGTGACATCCAATGGCCAACAATGGCAGTTACAAATGAATGGAACTTACAGGGAGGAAATCAATAGTGAAATAAAGAACAGCTGTCATGGCTAATTGCTGGAACACCACACGCCTGTGTGGGGCACGATAGCAAAAGTAAAATACAAAACATGTGAAAGGGTGAAAACAAAAACAAAGGACCACATGGATGAGCTTCACCATGTGGAGGAGGATGCTAATGAGGGGGGGACCATTACATGAATTAAACAACATTCAGTTGAACATGATTTCATTTTTTTGGACTTCTATAGTTTCTATGAATTTCAGGTATGAAAAATTTATAACAAAAATTGATGTTCAGTGTATTTCATGAATTTTCCCTATCCATAATATGGGCACTGACCAGCCAGTTTTATTAGAATCACATACAATGCACCTACATATCGTGGCCACTTGTTTAAGTTCACATCTTATAGGTACATTGTATACAAGTACAATTACAATTGCAGGCCAAAATTACAACACATTTTTATAAAGCAGTTTTACAAATATATGAGTGCTGGTCCCTAATGTGCAAGCCAGAGTCTACCGAAAAACTCTTTAGGTGGAATTTAGGAAAGAAACCTTGGGAAGACCAAAACTCAAGAGGGAACCCATCCTCCATTGGGCAGCCCAGCTAGTAACCAGTCTATGCTTTATTATATTATGTTTAGTTCAAGAAGCCACTTCAGTATAGATGTGGACCCTCAGGTACTCCAATGGGTCTAGGGTGGAGTGTCAGTTATTTCAGTGGGTCTAAGGTGGAGTTTCAGTTACTTCAATGGGTATAGGGTGGGAGCCTTGGTTCATCTACTGGTGGTACCGGGACATGTTCTTAGATCCCTGTAGTCATCTCTGTAGTAATATGCAAATAAAACAGAGAGATGTAGCTCAGGTGGGTAAAAAACACCACATGAACAGTCCATATACTGTGATTAACAGATGTGATTAATACATAGCTCTGGCAGGTTTATCTGTAGCAGCAGGTAAAGGGGGGGGGGGGGGGGGGCAGAGGGTGACCACAGTGGAATGCAGTCCTGAGGGCTCTCTGAAAGGTTGGCCTCTGTTGAATTCTACCTATATCATCATCATCATCATCATCATCATCATCATCACAATCCTGAGTGAATGCAAGAAGTGGCTAGACAAATCAAAAGAAAATGCATTTATATTGCACTTTTTACAACAGTTGTTGTCACAAAGCAGCTTTACAAATGTCCAGGTCCAAGACCCCAGTGAGTAAACCAAGAGTGACAGTGGCAAGGAAAAACTCCCTAGAGCATGGTCACCACAATAATAACAATTAATAACAATTTAAAGAGAAATACTATTTAAAAAAATGAAAAAAATAAGCAATTAATGTCCAACTTTCTAGTGGTCCTAGTCTTATCCTGTTGGTGTGCATGTGTCTGAGACCCATTCCACAAGAGAACATATATTAAGGGCAAAGGAGAAGTAGTAGTAAGTAAGAAGTAGTAGGAACCATGCTCAGCCCAAGCACAGCCATGCCTACTTCTAGGACACGCCTCCGATCTGATTCGCTGGAGTACTAGTACGCACCTGATCATTGTTCGCCCCCCTACTTAAGCTCCCCTCCCTCGCATTCATGTCACAAAGTATTGCTGACCTATTGTTGCATTCTGAGCGTTCCAGATTCATACTTGCTTTTCTGGTTTTCAACTTCTGCCTGTTTTCCAGACCTCGCATCCTGCCTGATTTTGGACACCTCCCGGACTCTGCCCTGTGTTATCAACCTTGGAACAGCCTGACTACGAATACCTGCCTGACCCCACTGATCTGTTTGATTAAAAAAATAAAACCTCTTGTAACTGGATCCTCTTCCTTGTTTGTGTATGCAATCATTACAGCTAGGGATGCAGTGTGGTGTGCTACAGGAAAGGATATCAGGGGTGGTAGGAGTAGCCATGGCAGCTGAGACAGGATGATAACAGAATCATAAAATCCCAGTTTACCAACTCTCAATGTCCATGGACCCCCAGATCTACACCTTTACCTAAAATGGGAAGTAGTTATTAAAATGTCTGACTGTACAGATAGGTTTTCAGCCTAGTCTTAAATATTGAGACTGTGTCTGAATCTTGAACATTTACAGGAAGGTTATTCCATAGTGTGGGAGCTTTATAGGAAAATGCACTAGGAATTCTCTAAGGTACTGTGGGGCAAGACCAGTATATTATAGTCAAAAAAATGTTACTGAGATTTTAATTTTAAACTTTTACTGGGAGCCAAAGTAAAGTAGCTAAGATATGAGTGATGTGATCAAATTTTCTAGTTCTAGTAAAAACTCTGGCTGCTGCATTTTGAACTAGCTGGAGCTTGTTTAGGCACTTAATGGTACAGCCAGGTAATAAGGCATTACAGTAGTTCAATTTGGACTAGCTTTTCTGCATCACGTGAGGAGAGCAGGTGTAACGGTCTGAGTGCCACAGGGCAAGGAGCAGGACACACAAACTCCCTCGATGGAGACAGGCATTTATTGAAAAGCACAGAAGACAACGGCACTCACATATAACGTAAATGGTAAACATGAATACACATACAACTAACATTAATGAGATGAACTTTGACAAAGGCAACAAACACTAACATGATCAATAGCCGACCACCCTGCACACATCAGCAGGGGTTTAAATACATATAGATGAACAATTCTTAACCGCATGCAGGTGTGTGTTAACAAGGAAGGTGTGGATGCAAACAAAACAACAACAAAGTCTTCCCACTGCACGTGGCGGGCCAAACCATGTGACTAGTGGGGAGCAGGGCAGTTCGTGACAGAACCCCCTCCCAAGGGGCGTGTCTCCTGATGCAGCCATCTTTGGACTGTGTACCCCAGGCCACCATGTATACATACACACAAACACATACTTTAAACGGCAAAGCCTGGTGCCCAGGCAACACAAAGTGGGCTAGAAACCACCAACAAGGCAGACCTCCCAGTATGAGGGAGAAAGGCAGAGTCCATGCCACACTCAGGGTAGTCCAATACACTCCACATATCGTGATGATGCGCCTGTACACATATAAAAGGCACGGACACACACAAACAGGCGCGCCTACACACACACACACACACATAAGGCACAGTAACACAGCGCCCGCTAGCAGTGCAGGCACTGAAGGTGTGTCCTTGGCCCTACTGGATACACAGACGGGCACATCCGCCTCGGATCCAGATGTGCTACTCCAAAATACGGCCCTCCTGTTGCCAGCCACCCAAGGAGAGCCCCAGATGTAGTCCACCTCCTGGGCTTTGGGTGGACCTGTCCAGTATTCCTGGCCTTTCCTTGAAAGAGGGAGAACACAGGCTATAACCTCGCTGGCTCCACCAAACAGCCTACATTATGGTCCCCATGGAGCCCCTCGGGTCTCAGTGGTCCTGGCATGGTAGCCCTAGCCACATGACTAGTGGGGAATGGAGCAGTCCATGACAGCATGTTCCTAATCTTTGAAATGTTCCTAAGGTAGTGAAAGGTGGTACTAGAAATCTTATTTACATAAACTTTGAATGAGGGACTGGGATCCATAATAACTTCAAGATTTTTAACTGTTAGGGAAGATGTGATTGTGATACCAATGAGGTTCATTGAGTAACTAGAGAGTGAGAACATAGCTGTGCCTGGGTCTAATAGTAGCACTTCTGCTTTGTCACTATTAAGTGAGACATCCTTTATGAATCCTTTATGATGTCCTTTATGGATTCGTCAATAATACTAAACTGAAACATGTCCTCTGGTTTTGCTGAGACATATAGCTGAGTGTCATCAGCGTAGCACTGGAAACAGGCACAGTGTTTACGTATAATGTCAAGCAATATAGGCAAAGGCATAACCCTGATCAGAAGCCAACAACAGGTTATTAACTACTTTAATTAGTGCTGTTTCCATACTGTGATTAGGTCTAAACCCTGATTGAAAGACTTAATGTATCTGGTTCTGATTCAGATATGAGCTTAACTGCTGAGCCTTTTCTCGGATACTGGAAATAAATAGAAGGTTTGAGATCGGCCTGTAGTTTGACAGCTGACATGGGTCGAGGTTAGATTTTTTGATATGTTATCTGATTACTGCTAATTTTAATTATTTATGAACATAGCTAAGGACCAAGGAGGAGTTTATTAAATTTAGTAAAGGTTAAATTACTTCAGGTAGGATTTCATTAAGAAAGTGTGTGGGCAGTGAATATAGTAAGCAAGTGGAGAATTTTGAGCATGAGATCAGAGATGTATGTTCTGGCTCTTGAATAGGTGTAAAGGATTCTAGAGTCATTTTTGGCTTGGTTGTTCTCATGTCTAAGTAGCTGCACGATGTCATATTAATGGTTTTAATGTTATCTCTAATGTGCTTAATTTTCTCATTAAAGAAATTCATGAACTCATTACTACTATGTGATGTAATCTGAGTATTGGTGTCAGTCTTATTAGATGTGCAATTGTACAAAAAATAAATCTAGTATAATATTTGTTTTTTTCTATTAGGGTCAAAAGATAAGTTGTTCAAGCAGTAATAAGTGCTTTTCTATACTTGGGAAGGCTCTCCTTCCATGCAATCTGGAAGACTACACGCTTAGTGTGTTTCCATTTACATTCTATTTTTCTAATATTTTGTTTTAATATTTTCTAATCTTTTGTTAATGTGATCATTATACCAAGGTACTAATTTTTTGGCCCTAATTTTTTTATTCTTAAATAGAGCAACATCACTGAGTGTGCAGCAGAATACTGATTCTAAGCATTCAGTTATTTAATCAAGGTCCTAGGTTTTGAGCATATCCTAGTCAAAAGTGATAAATCTGGGAGATTCAAAATAAATCTAGATGCCGTAGCTGACGTGATCATGCCTCTGGTACAGTAGCGAGGTGAGGTTACTATATTTTGGATCATACATAGTTCAAATGAAATTAGAAAATTGTCGGAGATGGCATGCTACTGGGGTAGTATAACTATGTCTATACCGTATGTCAGTACTAAACAGCGTCAGATTACCAGAAAATGCTACGACTGGGAGCCCCAGGCTATATACATTTATATACATGAGGCTAACTAAAAGCTAAAGTAAATAAGTAAGTCTTAATGCTAGGTTTAAAAATCATGTGTGTCTGAGTCTCAGATTAAAGTTGAAAGGCTGTTCCATAACTGAGGGGCTTTATAGGAGAAGACTCTACCCCTGGCTGTAATCTTACTTATTCTAGGAACTAAAAGAAACCCTACATTTAGAGAGTACAGTAGGCAAGTTGGGTTATATGCACTGATTTCACTCAGATACTGTAGGGCCAGACCACAAGTCCACTGCTGATGAAATATTTGGGCGGCAGACCATTTTCAACATGGCAGTTAGATGGTTTGGGTGTTGGTGTTTATTAGGAAAGGCAATGTGTCTGGAGTTTTTACATGTCACTGTTGTTGCTGAGTTTTTTGCCATCCAAAAACATGCAGCCAACAACAGTCTTGTCATAAAATAGCTATCACATATTTCACATTGTAACAAGCTATAGACTCTAATTGTGCATTTAGGACATCTCTAGTAAAGTAGCAAGTGAGTGTAAATTTATTTTTTGAGTTGAGCAGTTTCTTGCTAAAGTTCAAGTTCAAGTTCAAGCTCAAGATTGGTTTATTTGTCACATACATAGTCATACACAGTATAACCAGTATAACTCGCAGTGAAATGGTTTGAGAGTGCTCTCTCCAAACTGAGGAAAAAAAAACAGGGGTGCATAAGGAAATATCTATCTATCTATCTATCTATCTATCTATCTATCTATCTATCTATCTATCTATCTATCTATCTATCTATCTATCTATCTATGCAATATATATATATATATATATATATATATATATATATATATATATATATATATATATATATATATATATATATATATAAAACAATGTATGTACAATATATGTATAATATGTATATGTACACAATGTACAATGTATATATGGATATATGTGTATGTACACAATGTACAATTCTAGCTTACAAATTTACAGATTTACAGTCACATGGTGGTGGTGGTCCCCACAGGGCCTGAATGGCCTGTGGGAAGAAGCTTCTCTTCAGTCTCTCTGTATTGGTCTTCAGGGAGTGAAAGCGCATCCCTGACCTCAACAGAGAGAAGAGCCTATTGTTGGGATGGGTGGGGTCCTTTACAGTCCTCCTGGCCTTGGTCTGGCACTGCTTGTAATAGATGGTCTGCAGGTCAGGAAGTTCCGTATGAGTGATGCGCTCTGCTGAACGCAACACCCTCTGGAGTGCTTGTCTGTCCTGCTTGGTGCTGTTCCCAAACCAGACTGTGATGTTCCCCATGAGGATGCTCTTGATAGTGCAGTTGTAGAAGTTCCGCAGTACCTTGGAGGGCAGCCTGAATTCTCTTAGGCATCTGAGGTGGTAAAGACGCTGACGTGCCTTCTTTGCCAGGGAGTTGGTGTGGCGGGACCAGGACAGGTCCTGCGAGATGTGAACTCCAAGGTGCCTGAAACTATCTACTCTCTCCACCATGGTTCCATTGATCCTCACAGGTTGGTAGTGCCGCTCCTGCTTCTTGCTGCAGTCCACAATCAGCTCCTTTGTCTTGCTGACGTTTAGGAGGAGATTATTTCCCTTGCAAAAAGTAAAAGTATTTCTACCACCCATGCAATAGTTACCTACTCAAAGACCCCATACACAAACCAACATGCCAGTCATTTTACATCAAAACACTACACAGCACACATTTACACACACACACACACACAGCCTGGTATTTATGATATCAGCTGCAAAAAAAAAGTGAGAAAGCTTGAGGGATACATTGCCAGGAGAAGGGGTAAAAGCTGTTTTTTTTCTCTCTCTCTCTCTCTCTCTCTCTCTCACTCTCTCTCTCTCTCTTAATCTCTCACTCACTCTGTCAACCTCTCACTCTCTCATACACTCTTTCTCTCTCTCTCTATTTTTGTGATGTGGTTATGTGTGATTAGATTTCCTGTAGCACAGATTGTCTAATTGGATGGAACTTGCCTTCAGGGAATGCCAGTATTACCCAGAATGCACCTCTCAGGGGAGCAGTTTGGATTGTGTCATTCATGGCAGCTTTCCTAAGCCTGGGGCAGACTGAGACAGAGACAATGTAAATCCTTCTATAAACCACCTATAAGAGAAAACAATGGTAAATATGGCATCAGAGTGTGAAGGCTCAAATAATACTGCCCCAACATGATAAAATATGTATGTGTTGCATCTCAAATGACCCACTGATTCATAGCAGTTTTTACCCAGTACATCCAAGATGCTGCTAAAGAATTTTTGCACCAGCTATATAAACTATACATATATATACATTTAGCTGTATATATGTCCAGTGTGATATAGCTAGCTAAGAAGGCAACAATATTAAATATTTAATTTATAGAGCTACAGCAAAAATAACCATTTTACTTGATTGTACCAACTTTTGAAGGTAAAGTATTATATGCCTTGCAAAGTTTGCCAGTGAGAAATTAAGATGAATCTTCAATTTTCTATTTATTTTTTCCAGTACAATTTTTTGTGTACATTATTATTAATATTTATCACTTAGGATTTGTATGACTTGTCCTATAATTGAGGACAAAGAGAAGCTGACTTGGTGTCCATGTCCTAGACATAAGAGGACACTTTTACTTCATGCTTTCTCTGACATCCTAAGCATAGTACTGCCAAACCCAGGACTGTGAAACAGACATGAACCTACCATCATATGAGACTCAGACAGAGCTGTGAAACAGAATTTGACTTTAAGAATTTGAGGAGGCCAAATATAACCTAACTTCTATGTGCAAATCTATTTGCAGCACCAACCTTTCCTGACTTTGGGTCCTGTTTTTTAATACTATTTAGAGCACCTCATGATCGTCGCTTGTAATTCATTTACTGCCTGAATCTCTGATGGCTCCATACTGAACATAACTTCAGCTGGCAGGGCAGTCACATTGGAGCTCCTGTAGCATAACTATCCCAGGGGCGGGGGAGCAATGACACTGGGGCATCCATGACATAATTACCACAGGGAGTGGGGTGGGATGGGGGCATGGACATTGAGGCAGTGACATTGAGGCCCCTGTTCCAGCGACTAGGCCATGTGTTGTTGCTGGGCACTGTGCTGTTCCAGCGACTGGGCAGTTATATGGTTTAGGTGTTGGTGTTTATCAGGAAAGGCAGTGTGTCTGGAGTCTGTTTCAGTGACTGGGCCCTGTGTTGTTTCAGTGACTGGGCCCTGTGTTGTTCCATTTCCATTTCCATTTACGGCATTTACCAGATGCTTTTATCCAGAACAACTTACAAATGTGCTTTGTCATTTACTCATAGAATACATCCTAGCCAGTGCAGTAGGTTAGAGTCCAGTATACCAATGATCTAGAATGCTGTAGAAATACAGGGATGACTGCTGATGCCTAGAAGTACAAACTACATAAGGTCTTTCTTAAACAATCTTAAGTGCAATAAACAATAAGTACTAAAGTTTGTTAGACAACAGAAGTGTAATAAACAATACCCTACAATAATTATTAATTTGGTTAGTCAATATAGGAGCAGGGTCAGTTGTTATTTAAATATTCCACGAATAGATGGGGCTTCAATCTGCATTTGAAGACTGCAAGGGACTCTGCTCTCCGGACAGCAAGTGGAAGTTCATTCCACCATCTTGATGCCAGGACAGAAAATAGTCTTGATGCTTGTCTTCCATTACACCTGAAGCACGGTATTTCAAGCTGAGCCATACATGAAGTTTGAACTACTTAAGGTACAAGCATACTTAAGGCAAGCATAAAGGTTTTAAATCTGATGCATGCAGCTTACAGTTCCAGTGAGTCAGCACTCTATTCTTCCAGTGACTGGGCCCTGTACTGTTCCAGCAACTGGGTGCTGTGCTGTTTCAGGATTGGGCGCTGTGGTTCTAGGACTGGGCGACGTGTTGTTCCAGAGAATGGGCCTTGTGTTGTTCCAGCGACTGGGTGCTGTGTTGTTCCATTGACTGTGCCCTGTATTCTTCCAGTGACTGGCCGCTGTGCTGTTCCAGTTGAGCCCTTTCTGTTGGGGCTCAACCTGGCATACTTCCCATATAATATGAATCTATAATTCATGAACACATCCTCAGCACTCCTCAGCAGCCACACTAAACACCTGCTGCTTTACACACCCTGACATTCACATATGTCTTTATCTAATGTGTCTCATCCATGGTAGACAAATGGACAGCTGGTTCTTAAACTGATCTTCCAAATATGATATATTCATTATTTATAACTTTATAATCCTAAAAGAAAAAAAAAGAAAAAAAAGTTAAACAAACTTCCTAAACAAGAGAAGAGACAAGAGAGACTTGATGGTTTGGTTATTCTGTCCACTGAAAATGCCAGAGGCAGGAATTTGGACTTGAAATTGATCATAGATGATTTTGTCCTGAGTGTGTTACAGTGCACTTGGCGCCCAAAACGAGGGACATGCCCACTCATTCACAACCTCACACACACACACAAACACACACTGTACCTCTCCCATTCCCAGTCACCTGATTACTGATCTTGTGCACCTGTCCCTGTTTTATTTTCCCCTCTATTTAAGCCCACAGGTTCTCTCCACCAGTGCTGCTTGTGGTTCTGTGACCCAAGGTCAGTGCTACAAGATAGCTGCCTGCACCTAGCACTTCTGGAACTGTTTGTGCTTCATACTTTTGTTGATTCTTTGCTTCTTTTATTTTCATCACTCACTGTTATGCTTTTGCTTCCAGGGAGAATAAAGACTCCCCGCAAATGCACACGCCTCTCACTCCTTTGTTGCTGCCATCACAGTAAGGTATGTCTCACAAATAAGGACTTAATTAAGCATAAAAATATCAAGTAAACCAGCAAATTACATACATTTTAATTTTTAGAGAGAAAGACAGACAGAGAGAGAGAGAGAGAGAGAGAGAGAAAATGTATTCAGAAGTGTAGTAAAATACACAGAGTTCCAGAGAAACAGGATGTTTCTGACAGAGCTCATCAGCTGTGCAAGCAAAGCACTTATATATATACACACACACACCTTGGAATCCCACACGCAAATGGGAATCATGAACAAGCCACAAGAAAATCAGTTACATCCAAATACATACATAGAGTGAGGCAAGTCATGAGAAGTCAGCTGAATGGGAAGAACAAGATCTGGGCTATCAACACCTACACTCCACCAGTCATCAGATACCCCACTGGCATAATAAGCTGGCCAAAGGAGGACATAGAAGCCACTGAAATCCAGGCAAGGAAACTCCTCACAATGCACCAAGGGTTTCATCCCAAATCCAGCACTCCGATACATTAAGTTAAGCAGAAGGAGGGGGGCTAAGGATTAGTGAGCATCAGAGCCACTATCCAGGATGAAACATCCAAGATCCAGGAGTACACGAAGATGTGATAAATGGGTTAGTGAATACCTCAGAGGAACAAGGAACATGAATACCAAGGACTGATAGAAATACCAAGCCAGAGCAGTAGACCTTATACCAGCCTGAGCCAGGACAGTAGACTCAAGTGGTTTTCACTGTTTCTGTCCATATTGTCAGACTGCACCATTTTGTTCCAAGAATTATTCAGTTCAAAAAAGATCTCTGCAGAAGATCTCTTCTTGAGATCTTATTTGTGCAAGAGTGAAAAAGTGTTGATTAAAAATGCAGATTAACCTCAAACTATGTATTTGATTTTTTAAAACCATTGTAGAAAACATATTTTTCAGTAGGTCTATAGCCAAAAACTATAATGGCAACTTGCTGGTAGGGTCATACTTTGATTATTGAAGTCTCTCCAGAAATTTTAGAATAGAGGTTAGAATTTAAAATATTTAAAGCTTTAAAGCTTAAAAAGTACCAGTTATATAGCATAAACTATGGGTTTTAGAATTTATAATAATAACAATTAAATTTCTTCGGAAGAAAATCATTTTACTCTCAGTGTTATACCGAATGGTGCCTGCCATCTGTGAATGGAGTCCACCATCTGTGTCAGTATGAAGTGACAGTAGTGCTGATATTGATCATAGACACAAGAAGTGGCTAAACTGTTTAATCTCATCCTTTCAAGAGTACAGTTCCAAAATGCGTTATTACATTAGCTCAGTGGTCAAGGTACTTGAGTAGTAATCAGAAGGTTGCTGGTTCAACCTCCCCACTTTCACGTTTCCACTGTTGGGCCCCTGAGCAACGCCCTTAACCCTCATTTGTGTTCAGTAAAAATTGTAAGTGTACTCTGATGGGAACGAAGATACATTCATCCTGGCCACACCTGTACCATATGCTCAGTCTGCAAGCTTACTCACCCTGTTTTAGGTTTGTGAATTGAAAGTAGGTAAAATTAACAGTTTGCATAGACTCCACTATTTGTCAAAAATAAAATCAAACTTCAGGAAAGGTTTCATCAAGACAGCTCCAATTGGAATCACAGTGTCTCTCTACCAGAGAAGCAAAGAAGCCTTCATGAGAAACAGATAAGATTAGCATCAGAAAGCAGCGGCATTGCAAAAGTACAGAGATCAATACCTGGCCCAGAGGCACAGGGAACAGTGTCTGTCACTAATAAGATTGTGATGCAGCACACTGTGGCTCAGCCTAATGCTGCACCGAGTGAAGGAGTCTCCTTCCTCTATGTTAATGCAGCCACGGGAGAGGGAGTACTGGATAACAGAACATTGGGACTACAAGTGTGAATACATGGCTACAAGCAGTTTTCAAATAACCTCTAATGTAAACAGCTCCAGATTGTAGACCACTCTTGTAGGAGGAGTCTGTATAGGCCTAATTTTCCCACTGAGACCAGTCAGATCATTTCATGTACAGTCTTTGGGTTTACTGATTTGATCGATTCCTGTATAGTGCTTGGGTTCACTGATCTTATGTACATCTACCATGAAATGTGCATTATCTTAACCCTTCCTATGAACAGCCAATTCTGCTTATTCTAGCCAAGAGATATGGGTTGTTAATGGATTGATTTCCTGGAGGGCAACATACTCAGGTACTAATATGCGGTGTCATGTTCAGAATCATAGGTTGTGACTCTTAAGAGTTTTAAATACTGCACTGTCATTACAGGATGATAGGAGCCAGCCAAACTGTCTAGGAGAGAGAACACTCCATCAGAGGAAATGCCACCAGGTCTAAGTCTCTTCTCACAGATAAATGTCAGCCTCTTTATGCTTTTCCACCATTCATGTTCTGCCATCTTTTTCCTCCCTCTTCTTCTCACTTGCACTCTCACCCTGTATTTTCTTGCCCTCCATTATCATTCAAGCACATTCTCCATTCTGTCTTTCCATCTCTTCTTTCCTGGCTCACCAGTAGAATGCTCTGGTGTGCTCAAAGCACTAAGATTATTATGCCAGTGAAATCAATGACATTCAGGAGTGCCTGTCCATCAGGAAAGGTCACTCATACAAATCCTGTCTGTTTAGACATACTGTCTATATACACACATCCAATGTCTCTCTTCACACAAAGCATGTCACTGCACACCATCTAAATACACATACACACACATATATGCATGCGCACACACACACACACACACACACACACACACACATACACCGACACAAACAAATACACCATCTGTCACAACCTGGAAAACTAAGATGTCTGTCCAATTAATGAAAAAGAACAGAAAACATTATTTTGAACACAATCATAAGTCATATGCATTGAATGAGGATTCAGTACATCATTCTAGTGAATTTATTGTACAAATACATCAGTGCATTGAAAGAAAACATATAGCAGACAGAAGTCTGTTTAAAACACATAGCAGACAGTATTCCATTTGAAACACATATAGTAAAAAGTATTCTGTTTAATTATTATTTAACAGTTATGAAATGCTGCTCAAATCCTTGCAAAGAGCACAATTATTTTTCAGCATGCAGCACACAGGTCTGTATGTTTTGGTAGATCATTATACTAACCATTACACTCAAGTTCAATAAGTCTAAGGTACTTTTACATCCTTTTAACTGAACAGTGAAATAAAGACAAGTCCATGTGGTCTGCAGTGTAGGAAGGGCTCACTCATTTTAGATTTGATGGAGTGGAGGAGGAAGTGTGAGTCACCTGGCTGAAATCTCACATTTATGGAGGATTGACTAAAACACTCAGTGTGTGTGTGTGTGTGTGTGTGTGTGTGTGTGTGTGTGTGTGTGTGTGTGTGTGTGTGTGTGTGTGAGAGAGAGCGAGAGAGAGAGAGAGAGAGAGAGAGAGAGAGAGAAGGGGAGAGACAGAGAATATTATTAATAAGCACAGAAACTAATAGGAAGTAATATGGAAGTCCTGCATTGATGGATAGCTAAGATTAGAGTTGGAACATTACACTCACAGGACACAACAGTCAGACATTACAGTAATTAAAGCTTATGCCTGATTTATTATTTTGAATCAGATTTCAATCTGATTTCCCAAATGGAGCTCCAGGAATTCCACATCTTTGTGAAATAGTGCTTGATTATTCAGAC
>NC_137519.1:2240000-2405000 GCF_041902795.1 Electrophorus electricus
AGGGAGATCACTCATTGGTCGTCTCAATGTCAAGAAGGACTGTCTAACGTTACCTACATAGGACCTATGTTCCATCTCTGTAGAAAGCCCTGCTGACAACCACACCTTTTCTGTTCCTCAAGAGTACCAGGATCTCACTATGGTGTTCAGTAAACAAAGAGATACCTTGTTACCCCGTCACCACACAAATGATTGCTCCATCGATCACCTGGAGGGAGCCGTGTTACCTAAAGCCTGCATACTGTATATCCCCTCTCCCAAGAAGAGGAGAAAGCCATGGAGACGTACATTGACGAGACACTAACTCAAGGCTTTATTCAACCTTCCATGTCCCCCCTGCCGTCTGACTTCTTCTTTGTAAGGAAGAAGGTTGGAGGTCTACATCCATGCATTGATTATCGCAACCTTAATCAGATATCCAGAAAATATGCATACCCGTTACCACTTGTCCCTGTTGCCCTAGAACATCTTAGAGAAGCCAAATACTTCACCAAATTAGACCTCCGTAGTGCATACAACCTGATACATATAAAAAAAGGAGATGAGTGTAAGACTGCCTTCAGTACCACCAAGGGTAACTATGAATATAAAGTTATGCTTTATGCCTTACGGTCTCAGGGTAGCACCATCTGTCTTCCAAGCATTTATCAACGACACACTTTGTGAATACATAGGAAAATATGTGTTCGTGTGCATCGATGACATCTTCATATACTCACGGGATCTGGAATCTCACATACAACAAGTCCGTTCTGTTTTGAAGAAACTCCTGGACAATGGACTGTATGTGAAAGGAGAGAAATATGAGTTCCAACTCACTACTATGACCTTCTTGGGATATGTAATCAGCCAGGGCGGTATCACCATGGATGACGTAGATAGAAGCCATTCTCACTTGGCCCACACCCACCACAGTCAAGAAGCTCCAGAGTATCATCGGCTTCGCGAACCTCTACCAATGCTTCATTAGGAACTTCAGTAGAATAGCAGCTCCTCTTACAGCCCTCCTGAAAGGAGCAGTGACCAAGCTATGCTGGAGCCAAGAGGCAGAGTGATCATTCAGAGAGCTAAAGAAAGTATTTACCACTGCTCCCCTTCTTGCTGACCCGACTATCCCGTTTGTGGTGGAGGTAGATTCCTTGAACATAGGCATAGGGGCTGTTCTATCTCAGAGACATAAGGCTTCCAAACTACATCCCGTGGCGTATTTTTTCCATAAACTGGCCCTGGCTGAATGTAACTATGGAATAGAAGAACGTGAAGTGTTAGCCATCAAACTGGCTTTAGAAGAATGGAGGCACTGGTTGGAGGGGGCTAACCATCCTTTTTTAGTGATCACTGATCACCAGAATTTAGAATATATGCAGTCAGCCAAATGATTGAACCCCATCAAGCCTTTTGGTCATTGTCCTTTTCTAGATTCCATTTCAGGATTATGTATCATCCGGGGTCCCGCAATATTAAAGCTGATGCCCTGTCCCACATTCACCTAAGGGAGACGGATGAGGACTCTTATGACCAGGAAAACTTCCTTCCCACCTGGGTACATTTGGCATCCATACATTGGGAGATAGATGAGGAAATTGAACAAGCCACGCAAGGTACCATCATCCCAAAAGATTGTCCTGCAGGGATACGTTACATACTGGCATCATGGTGGGATTGGCTGTTAATCTGGGTTCATTCTTCACTCGCTACGGGACAGCCCAGTGAGACTCGCACTCAACAGCTCCTGGCTAGCCAATATTGGTGGGAGATGATCACAAGTGATGTACAAAGGTACGTTTCTTCCTGTTCTGTATGCAGCCAACAACCCCTAACACTCTACCTGCAGGTAAACTCATGCCACTTCCCAGACCTGAAAGACCCTGGTCCCATATAGCCAATGATTTCATCAATGACCTACCCTGCTCAAATGACAATACTACTATACTTATGGTGTATGATTCATTGCCTTTACTGGATTTCCCACAGCTCTTCAGATTGCAGAGGCCCTGTTCAACCAGGTATTCAGCATCCTGGAAGACATCTTGTCGGACTGGGGACCTCAATTCACTTCCCGTGTGTGGTGAGCCTTTTTTGAACACATAGGAGTTGCCATTAGCCTTACTTCTGGTTATCACCCACATGATAATGGCCAATGCAAACAGACTAATCAAGAACTAAGCAAGTTCCTGTGCTGTTTTTGTTTGCACTATCCATCAGACTGGTCTATGTTCCTTCCTTGGGCAGAAATTGCCCAAAACTCGCTCACAAGTTTCTCCACTGGTATAACACCTTTTGAGTGTTTCCTAGGCTACCAGCCCCCGATGGCCCCGTGGACCTCGATTACGACCAATATCCCTGCTGTGGATGAATGGATGCAATGCAGCGAGAGGGTATGGAAGGAGATGCACCAGCCGGGAGACCATGTATGGTTCTCTCATGGAGACCATACGGGATTTCCGTAAACCGGGTTCATGTCACAAACTTGGTCCTAAGTATATTGGTCCCTTTGAAGTATGCAAACGCATAAATGAAGTGACTTACCAACTCAATCTGCCTGCACATTAGCAGATCTCTAGGTCATTCCATGTCTCGCTTCTCAAGCCTGCTGTTCCAGCTCCTTTGGATGAGATGTCTCCTGACGACACTCCACCTCAACAGGTTGACTATGGCAACCTAGTGTATGTGGTACATCGCATTCTGGACTCCAGGAGACGAGGGAATTCGGTCCAGTACATGGTTGATTGGAAGGGGTTTGGTCCTGAGGAACAGATCTGGGTCCCTCGTTGTGATGTCCTGGATCCCGGTCTACTTTCAGATTTCCACATGCAGTTTCCTGACAGGCCTGCTCCTTGTTCTCGGGGACGCCCTTGCCGCCTTCCTTCTGGGGGGTTCTCAGGTGGGTTCGGCATTTTCCGCACCAGTCGTTGGGCGTCGTTGGCATCCTCATACCTCGGCTGTTCAGGTCTCTTTGGGGGGGGGGGGGGGGACTACTGTCATGACGGCCAAACCCCAAGTACATGACTCTACCAATCATACACATTCCTTCAGATCCTCATCACCAGCCGGAATATTGATTTCACTTGTTTCTCTACATTCAACTGTATTTAAACCTGCCTAGAACTTCCCATTATTGCGAAGTATTGCCACTAGTATCTACTGTGCATACCGAGTGTTCTTTTCTTGATTTCTCTCCTGTGTATCGGTTTTGTTTTTTTGCTCTTCTGTCTTCTGATTTTGCCTACCCCTTTTTGGAATAGTTTGCCTGGTTTATGATTGCTCTCTGGCTTTTTGACATGGACTGATTACCTTAATGATTTGCATTACCCCTGTCTTTGCCTTCCTGGATTTGACCCTGGCTTGTTCACCCACCACGAACTTGGAATACAATAAATCCATCGCTCTACATCCGTGAGCATCTGCCCTTGCTTGCCCCGTCACACATTCAAAATGCACTCCCTGCAGTAGAGGAATTCCTTGTGCTGTTGCTTCCATAATGCCTCCTTAAATTTGTCAGTTCTTCCTGAATTTTCAACTGATAAAAATACCACCCCAAACACAAACCCCTCTCATAAGGCAGTTTGCATTTTGGCAGTTATTGCGGAGAAATATGTCATAAAATTCAGCTGTTCAGTCCTGATGTGACCCATCTATATAACTGTTTAAATCTTTTGCTTCAATGGTTAATATGTTAGTTTGAACGATAAGCAAACCAGGAGTGAAAAGCAACAATGTAAAATTTTTTGCTTTTGTCTGGACCAAGGGAACTAACTACTAATATAAACTGAATCTTAATGTCCGGTGTTAGGGACCAGTCACCTTTGATATTTAGTGTATAAATCTGTGAGTAGTCACCTGTTGGCCAGAGGAGTCAGTAGTTGATAGCAGATACTGCAGGAGGTCCAACACTTTATGGGCTGCTGGAAAAGCTCTGTATCCATTCAGCATGTAGAGAACCCACAAACCCTGCACACAACACATGTACATATAAACTGAGAACCACATTATTATTATTATTATTACTATTAGTATTATTTTTGTTATTGATAGTATTGTTAATATTATCATCATTACTATATTCATTATACTGCAATGTTCTGTTTTCTTGCACCACATTCAGAAGAGAGGCTGAGATTTCCAAATGGCACATACAGCAAGTAGTAACTATTAAAGCATATAACTTTTGGTCTACTGTGTGAAATACAATAAGTGGTTTACAGTAAGTAATACTAATGCTAGAATTGACAGAACTACTTTCATGGAACACTCCCCCCCATGAGTCACATGGTACGGTCTGCCACGTGCAGGGGGTTCATTTGTTTGTAGCCACACCCTCCGTGAGGGCACACACCTGTACAGGGTTTAGACGTTAAGTGTTTGTATGTTTATTTAAACCACTGTCAGTGTGCACCTCGTTGTTGGTCATTGTTTGTGTTGATGTGTATGCATGTTAAACGTCTATGTTTGTAACTGTAGCTATTAATTTCTACATATAACTAGTTAATACAGCAGTTATTTGGTATTACATTATAAGTAAACAATTTATTAGTATGTTTCCCCTGTTTCCTGCTTTTCTTATTTTACAGTTTTTGTAAATGTATAGGGTAATCACAATTAATGAAATAACCGTAAAGCTCCAATTGTCTCTCAATGCCTCTGGTTCCCATAAAGAGAAAGGATACCTTTCTGTCAACAGCACTGATTTCTCACCCCATTATTCTCCTTCCTTCTGATTTTTAAATCTGTCATTCTTTACTATTTACTTTTGGTTACCATGAGTGTTTGTCTTTTCTTTGATTTGTTGATTGTTTTGTAAAGCTTTAAAACAGCCACAATGCATCCAAAAGGAATGATCCCTCATGCAAAACAACAATAACAACACAGTCCATGGGGTCCAATGTAACAGACAAACTATAATCTAAAACATAACATAGATGTAAAATCTAAACTCAAACTCCTTATCTGTTGCATGCAAACTCCAAGAGCTTATCAAATAAAATCTGAAGCACTTTACTGTGTTGATTGATTAACATGAAGTATTGATTGATTGACATGAAGTGTTCCTGTTTATCCCCTTGGCCTGTAATTACTCTTAATAAATATCTTAACTGACATGCAACTACTGATACTGGATAGTGAAGACAGATCAATGCTTTTCACTTCATGAATACTTCAGATGCTTAGCTAACTAATTAGTTATCTTAAATAAAAAGCTCTGGTTAGCTACACATGGCTGTCAGAAAGCAAACTGTGAAAACAGACCCAAAAGGAACAGGAACATTACAAAATGTAGCCATGCTAACAAATGAAATATTCACATCACAGTCTCACATAGTCACGTACAGTACTGCAGGCACACATCCTTTCTCTGTGAGCCATCTAGAGACTTAAAAAAAAGTAAAGGTCAGTAAGCCATGAGTCGGAAGGGAGTTAGGCAGGTTGTATTAATGGAGGAAGGAGACAGAGAGGGGAGAAAACAAGCAGAGTGAGACCTTCATGAGACCTCGGCCATGGAAACTCATTCCGTGAAGCTCCACTGTTCTTGAGCTAATATGAAGACCACATGAAGGTTGGAGGTCTGTAGTGATTCATTCTGCAGAAAGTTGGTGACCTCTGAACACTATGTGCCTCAACATCTACTGACCCTGCTCTGTCACTTCATGGGTGAGTTGCTGTCATTCCCAATCACTTCCACTTTGTTATAATAATCAGTAGACAGTTGACTGTGGAATATTTAGTAGCGAGGAAATTTCACAGCTGGACTTTTTGCACAGGTGTTTTTTGTAAAATTGGAGCTTGAGTTTGAGAAAGGTGCTATATAAATAATAATAATAATAATAATAATTATAGGCGGGGCTACTAGCAAGGGGTTGGAACAGAACAAAACCAAAACAAGGAAGCGTGGCAAAACAGAACCAAAGCGAAACCAGGAACAGAAAACAAAACAAACAAGTGAAGGTGTCACCGTGGGAACTGCAATGCCAGGAGCAGGAAAATGTGACACAGTGACAACTATTACAGTTTTATAAACTAAAAGCCTTTACTAACTCTCCTAATTGAGCGCTCTGTCGTTGAGGCAGATGATTTTTTTAAATAAAGACATTTGCAGAATATAATTCTGCATCTCTCTCATGTGGAAACCCAGGTTGAATTATTAGCACTCTATTGATTATGGGTTTTGCTGTAACTCAAATCAGCCTTTTTAAAACCACAATTCTAGACATGCTGTCCAGGACAGGGGGAGAGGTCACTTAGTCTAAATTCAGGTTTACAGGTTGTCTAGCCAGCTTTCTGGAATACAGCCCAGGGGCACTGCTTAAAAAACATCCTATCAAGCATTGAACAGGTGAAAACTTGCACGCTAGTGGCATACTGTGATAAGAAACAAAGATTTGTAAAAATCGTCTCCATTGTATTTTTCCTCATGACCTTTTTGACAATTCCAGCTGCACTTTTCCAACAAGCTATTCGATTGTGGAAAATGTGGGCTTGTTGTGGAGTGTGTACAAATTCCAATGCTTTAGAAAAGCCTTTAAACTTGCACTGCTAAATTGTGGACTGTTGTCAGTAAATACTTCAGATGGCACTCCATGTTTGGCAAAACTGGCCTACATGCAAGTAATAATGCTTTGTGCTGTACTGGGAGTTCAGACGACATATTTCTGTGTACAGGAATAGCCAGTGACTATCAGGAAGTCTTTGGTGTGAACAGCCCCCACTTTCTGACACGGTCTCTGAGCAAATGGATGTGGCATTAGTGGTTTACTTGCATTACTCAGCCGACATTTAAAGCATGTCTGGCAGGATGATCCAATATCTGAAATATCCTGATTGATTTTAGGCTGGAAGATAATTTTGCGAGCTCTTCTCTTACACTTCTCCATGTCCCTCATGAACTCACTATAGCATCTGTTTTTGTAGACTTTTTGGGATGGCTATCTTTCTGTCTTTGTATATGATATCATCGACCACAGTCAGCTCTACAGTTCCAATATTCCAGAACATCTGAGGTGCACTCTTGCCTTACTTCATGCCAACCTCTTTGAAATGTTTTAGGGTGTGAGCCTTCTCTGTCTCTCTGCAAATCTCTCTGATGCATCTTTACAACTGCAACAGATTATGATGAAGTCACCATATTCACATGCACTTCCACTTTCTCAGCCATTTTCTGGTTGGGTGGGGCGTTGGTATCTCCAGCTCTGGACTAAAGCTGTATGTACAGTATCTACAACTCTAAACTGTAGAAACCTGAGGTATCTCAAGTTGAGGTTTGAGTAAGATTCGACTTCTGACCCTCCACAGTCACTGGGACCTTCCTCTGAGGCTCTCATTTGTTTTTTCAGTTGCTGCTGCATATGAGGTGTAATGTGTTTCTCAAATGCTGCTGTATATTTGGTGTAGCATTCTTTTGAATACTGCTCTACATGTGGTGTGGTGTTACTTCACAATGAAAAAAGCAAATTTTTGAAATATTCTGTAAACAGTGCCACCATCTTAAAAAGTATGTACATTGTTGTTTGTGGGTTCTATAGAACCTAACAAGTATGCCCTTTATACCATTCTAAAGCTTGTTCAGTCCAATCATTCAAAGTGTGACAAGCTCCAACTATTCAGGTGCAGTTGTGGATTTAATTGACTATTCAGAAAAACTTTGAAGTTCCTTGGCACAGTTTGCTTTCTGGCTACTGCCACTGATTGAATTAACAATTCATTAAACAATTGAATCCATTAAAGTCTGAGTGTTTTGTTAATGTGGTTGAATATTTGCTGAAATCCACACAAATTGTATTAGAATTAGCAGTGGCAATGGATCTCTTATGACTCTTGTTAAAAACAAGAGTATCGTGTGTAAATCATGACTGTCCTCTCTCAAGATGTAAGAAGCAGAACAGTCAAATCCATCAAAAGAAGACCTCATCCAAGGACCAGTTGAACAATATGGTTCTCCACCAGTACAAAAAGAACCAAAATATCTTTATAGCCCTGAGAAGTCAAATGGGAAAGAAGATATACACGTCAATTGATAAAGGCAAGGCATTATCCACACAAACACCATCAATACCTGCTGGCACTATTATCAGCACAAACACCAACAACACCTTCTAAGCTGAAGAATGACTGGCCAACTTGTCACTTTAAAAATGCTATAAAATCACTTCAAGTAACTCAAATACATCAGTATCCTCCACAAAATAGAAAAAAAAATGAATAAAGAGAAGCTGTTAATTCAGTTTTCTATTAAACAACTATATAAATATATTAAAATAAGTTGCTTTAAACGGAATTACAAGTATACAAGAAACATCATTTACAGGTGGAAACTCTTAACTTGGTATTCAATAACATGCATACTTTTTTTTACAGTAATTATCAACAGTTTTTGCAATAGATTATTAAAAAAAAATTTGGCCAGATTTACTGTAATTTCTACACAAGATTTTTTCACTGCCTGTGTGAAATAGAACGACAGCATGTAAAAGAGAGAACCATCTGTGGGTGTGTGAGAGATGATGATGTGCGTGAGACACTGATAGTATATTATGGTCCCTGCTATAGTTGAGATGATAATCACTGTTCTGAAAACAAGCCGGAGTCTAACATGCCAGTAATTCACTCGATTCTTGATTTGATTAGTAACAGAAGGAGTAGGGCAGTTTAAATACATGCAGTAGATGTAGTGAGGTTATGATTGTACTGGGAGCTTTTCTGCCAGTTCAAAGGGTTAACATTTTAACATCAGATCTTTGGCAAATCATTTTTAGTAAATGATCTTTATAGGTTCATGCACACTATTCCTTAATGAAACATGGTTGGCAGAAGGCTGTAGCAAAATGGTTTTCCAGTCTACAGTTTTATAAATACATGCTGAACTCCTAAGAGAGAGTAGCCACTAGCTCACTTTCCAAATAATACTTCTGTTACATATTGAAAGGTGCTCTCAGAATCTAATTTTTAATAATTCACAGATCCCCAAAGTACTGTGTAAAGTTAATGACTTCACTGAACTATTGCCAGTTATCGCCCTTGATTATGACTTATCATGACTAACATCCCCTTGCATAATATCAAGCACAATAATGCCAAAAAAGTTCTGCATCATTTGATACTTTGGTATTTCACAGCTTATTAAAAAAGTCCTTACAATTGGAGCAACAACCAGGATTTGGTGATTACTAAGTCTTTACAACTGAACTTATTGCCAAGGATTTGGCACATTCTGATCATATTGTGTCTTCTTTGACATACCATGTATTTTTTTGGATACTCAAACCAGTTCTGTTTTTGTTGAAAAAGATACATAAGTGAAAGTAATCAGTTTATGAAAAGGCATAGTTATTACCATCCATAAGTGCAGACTCTAGTTTTAACATTTACCTCTTTTAAGCGATTTTTTAAAATCACAAAAAAAATCACAAATAATTATTCAATATTACAGTTAACAGTACTTCAGTCAACTACTATAGTTACTACAACAATATATTAATATAATATAGTTAACTACTGCTTCAGAATATACATTCATGTTTATTTATTCATTTCAACTCAAACTGGACAACATTCAGAATGTTATCACCAGAAATTAAACAAGTGGCGTTCGGTTTTGTTCCATATCAACCAGATAGCTAAGTTATTTCTAAAAATACAACTGTCTACAGTCTTTTAGTCATAATTGTGCATATATTTAAAGTATTCTATTTTAACCTTTTTGCCATTTCTGCCTTGCTTGTTTTCTGTGGGGATAGGCATTATTAAATTACACCTATTATCAATGTGTCGATAGTTTACTGTAAGGTAGGAGTGGGGCTTTCATATTAATATGCTGAATGAATAATAAATCATAAGGACATTATTTAGAGCAGTGGTTCCAGTAGTGGGGTGCACATCGCCTGGGGGCATGGACCTACTGTGGAGGGAAGGCAGATGAAACAAAAGACATGTCGGAGTGGGAGGGCGGGCTCGAAAATATTCTTATCTACAAAAGTATGCACTGCAGAAAAAGTCTGGGCAGCACTGATTAAAGCATAAACTTACACAGATTTGTATGTCTGTGTCTGGATTTGAAGAATGATAATTAAGCTAAGGTTGTTTATATCCTTAACCAGCTGTAAAAATAAAAGACAAAAGCTTAAGAGTAACATCATTACAAACTAACAAAAGCTTATATTCATTTCAACCTGACATCATTATACACATATGTATTTACAAATTTGGCTTCGGTGGTCAATTTGTAGGCCTGTTATTGATTATTATTGACACTGTTGTCTACATAATCTATTTTTAGTCAGTGGTGTTGTGTGAAATGTTAGCTAATCTACTAATATGAAACAAATAGCCTAGTCTTCATCATGGCCAGACAGACTAAGCATATTTAAAATGTTTCAGTTGCCTTTATGACAAATGCTGTATCTTACTGTTTTGAATGTTTCTTATGGATAACGGCATAATGATTGCTTTGTCTTACTGGCAGTTTAAACAATTGACCTGTTGCAGTGCATAAACTACAATTGCTGTCACTAGAAGGGCTGATGCAGCAAGGGCTATGCTCACGCCCTCTCTCTCACACAGTGAACATTAAATAACAAGTCAAAAAATATTAGGTACTCATGCATCTTGTCAGTGAAGTCAGCTGCATTTTTTACCCAGTTGTATTGAGCTTCAAATTAAAATTTTAGCTCCAAAAAATGACCAAGGTCTGGACCTCAGTGACCTCATAGATGGCAATGGTGAAGAACTGTGAAGTTGATGCAAAATCTCACACATCAAAAAATACTGCAAGAATATGACATTAATGTGCATTTGCTTGCATGTCTGTTTAATTTTTAAAAATTGTTTAATAATGACATATTAATTATGCTCTTATATAAATTATTCTGGTTTATTTTCTATTCTAGAAAATTCAAAATGTATGCAGCAGTAGATAAGCTCAAACAGTATAGGGTGTTTGTAGACTCACAGTAACTTGAGAGACGGTGTATAGGAGGAGAAATGCTCCAGCTGTAACACTTGCTCTCCACATTCTTCTCCACAGGCCAGCAGGTGCAGTACTGGGGGCATATGAGCCATCACTCTCTTCTGCTGGCATGTCCTTATCAGCAGACTGTTCTGCCATGCTTTTCTCTGCAAAACTTTCTGTAAAAAAGATAGAGTTACTAACTACAGTGAAATAGAAATCCAATTTCTGAAACACACAGAGGTGCCAAAATGTAAAGATATGTTCCAGCCCAAACCTTCTGCATCATATAAAAAAAACAACACTGACACTAATTCATAAATACATTACATACTATATTACATTCCACAGTTCAATAATAATACATTATGTATATTAGAGACATAATAATAACAGATATAGCTGTCCTAAAGCAATTTGAATTGATTCCCTTTACATATTTTAAGAGACATAAGTGTTAATCAGGTGATTACTGCGGACAAGTATTTAGGCAGTTCACTGCCTAGATTGTGCTGTGGTTGGGAATCAAAGCACAGGCATATGGGATACTTGACCATGGTAGATGGTAGACCAATTGAGCCACTGTAGATGCTGAAAGGCTGGTGACTTTGAGGTGATGTTATGTTATTGAACATATATATTTTTGTTATATTTTAGAACATATAATGAAAGACACAACTTCTGTTGATGGGAAGTGAACCACTAATGTGGGTAATCCACTGTATGCACTGTAACAGGCTCAACAAGTTAAGCAAATTGCAATACTGTGAAACTGTTGAGAGCAGTATGTAATTTTTTTTAAAAATATGCTTAATTAGTAGTTAATTATAGAATAATTCAGTACAATTATCATGACTGTTACTCCAAACAATACAATTTGACAACAGAAAGTATTTATATACATTCTGTTCGTTTCATCCAAAATTGGTTCTGAGACTGTGGATGTGGAGTTCTGAGACTGTGGATGATGAACAGGCACAGAAACACACACACACACGCACACACACACACACACACACACACACATATATATATATATATCGTAACACTATAAAGCTTAACATTGGGTTTGTAAATACAGGATAACAGCATTACAATCATTTGTGTCTTCATCCATGTGCCTAATAACTGTATTTATGTGCCTAATTTTCAAATATCAATATTTGAAAATTAGAATATTACTGGTTTACAGTGAAAACATCTCTTTATTATTCTGTTCTCTCATTTTTGATTTTATCAGGTCCAGCAATATTCCATGTGTTACTGTGAGTTCTGTCTTAATTCACCAGTCAAATCTATCACTGGCGAAATATATCACTACGTAACACTGGTCCTGTGTTTTTTAAAAAAAGATAAAGAGATAAAAAGGTTAGTTTAACCCCACTTATAATGTTGCTTATAGGTGAAGAACCCAGTGGCCTGTTGATTCTGGCATACACTTTAGCTAGGGATAGCTTTAAATGTATTTATTTGTTTGTTTGTTTCTTTGCTTATTGCATTAAACTTATTTTCTCTGAATAATAATGTGGCCTGACTATTAAGTAGCATTAATTAGAGTAGCATTTTCTGCATAAACACAAATGTTAAGAGGGTTGTTGCATGTTTCTCTCTCTCTCTCTCTCTCTCTCACACACACACACACACACACACACACACACACACACACACACACACTCACAGCAAACAATGGTCAGGTTTAAGTAGAGTGGATAGTAAAAGATGTTCACTCATCTATTCCCTTCTGTTCCTGGCATCCCTTTCTCTCTCTTTGTCATTCGTACTTTCTGATGAATAAAACATATTACCATCTCTATTCATGCTGCAGCTGGAGTGTCGTCAGCATCTCCGGCTTCTATATAGCAAGGATTACTGCCACAAAACAGCTACAACCACGGACACATCCAGTTTTTTCTCACACCCCCACATAATCAACTCAACAAACTTGTTCAATCAACAGTTTATTTCTGGCCATGGTACGTTCTTGAGACAGAATGAGAGATGTAGGTGGTTTTTGTATACAACAAATATAAGATTTTATGATTCAAGTGAACCTATGAGGCTGGGAGCTTCAAGAAACAAAACAAAAAAAAACAATTCATTAAGGAAATGTATTATTGTAAAAGCTGAAAAATAAAAAAGCCAAAATGATCAACAGAACGTGTGGATTCAATACAATGTGTTTCTAAGTCTTAGGGTAATTCATTGTTGTGTACTTAACTGCAGATTAACAATTTCAGTACACTATTATATAATATACTGGGGTAAAATTGATAGATGGGAACACTAGGAGGATATATTACAATATATTTTTGGATAAAAGGTTTAATACTTGTCTCCGTTTCGCAAAGCTATGAGGTATATTGAGCTATCATAGTCCAATGAGTTAAATCAAGCTATCGTGTGTTAAAAAGTCTTTTGTTCACATAGTTCTTTTACTTATGGGGTGTCTAGAAAACATTTGCATTCTTATAGGTTTTAGCTCTAGTCATTATTTTATTTCAGTGGACCAGCTTTTGAAGATATCCTTTAGGCAATTTGTTGTTTACCTCTGTATTTTATGACTCTAGAGCAGACAACAGATCTGAATCTAAGGGTTTTTTTTTTATTTTGTGCTGCACACAATTCTACAGTTTAGTTTACATAATTGTATAAAAAAAGGTGAACATGCTTAGTTTTACTTTTCCATAAACATCTCCAGACCAGTGAAATGAAGGGACTGGAGTCAAGATAAATAGTAACAGAAGAGGCTAAAACCAACTACACAACATAACACAAGTATGTGGTTTGTCAGATAAGGTCTGAGTTTACTTCTATTGTACTGACTGAAGTATACATTCCCTCTATGGCCAATGGTCACACAATTTCCATGGTACCATCATCCAACATGACCTTCAACGGATTATGAATATTAGTGTGCAAATAAAAAACTTCAGCACTTGCACTTTCTCTGACAACTGGTTCATACCTAGCAGGGATTTTTCCGCTTATGATGGTCTCTGCTCCTCCTCATTTCTATCCTTGGGTTTCTGCTGTCTGAGGTACTCACTAAGCACTTCATTCCTTGGGGCCATCAACCTGGTGTAATCCTGGATCTTGGTTGTTTCATTCTAGATAATGACTCTCTATACTGTATAGTACTGTACATATAGTATCTATCTATCTATCTATCTATCTATCTATCTATCTATCTATCTATCTATCTATCTATCTATCTATCTATCTATCTAGAGAGAGAGAGAGAGAGAGAGAGAGAGAGAGAGAGAGAGAGAGAGAGAGAAGGAGGGCAGCCTTGAAACAACCAAGATCCAGGTTTGGCCCCAAGTGACGAAGTGCTTACTGAAGACATGCTGAGTGCAAAATGTTTAACTATTCTTTGTCTGTCGTTATTGATATATCCGTGAGAAGTGTAGATTAATTGCTATTCTGACAGATAAGATTGTAACACTAGAGGTGTGCATCCAGACCTTAGAAAGTTTTAGACCTACCAAGGAAATAGAAGTGCAAGCGCTGGATGCCTTAGGCGAAGTTACCAAGCCCTCAACCCCAGCACTATAGCCCTCACAGCAGGGCGAATGGGTGACGATATAGCGATATGAGCTTTGGCTTGCCTACGGGAGCCTCTCCCATTCTTGTGTTCAACAGGTTTGCCCCATTCAGCAAGCCACCTGCTGAGAAGCTCTGGTTATAGGGGAGTCTATTTTGTGACACTTGAAATTAGCTAGGCCTTTAGGGACACCAGCAGCAGTAGTTGTATAGCGGGGGTCAGGGTATTGCAGGTAATCTTAAGGTCTTAGGCAAACAGAGGTTCTCTAAGATAGTCATTCATGTAGGTGCTAACGATATATGCCTTTGCCAGTCAGAGATTACTAAAAATAATATTGCAGAGGTATGTCAATTAGTGAAGGCTATGTTCGATGCTGTAGTATGCTCTGGTCCCATCCCAAAGCATCGTGGCAATATGACATACAGCCAGATATCATCGCGGATGGTGCTCACAAAACAATGTGGGGGTTTTAGACAATTGGACCACATTCGAGGGCAAGCCAGGCCTTTTATGGCAGGATGGTATCCATCCTACCAGGGAGGGTGCTGCTCTCCTTTTCTGTAACATAAACCAAGTCTTATCATAGACCTAGTTAATCTATAACAATCTAGAGCGGAGGCCAGGCAGCAGACAAAGAAGTTAAACCAACCGTCAGCTGGTCACTACGTGACGTCCTCCTAGGTTCATCATATTTACACTCTGTCTGCTCCCCGAGCTAAGCAGAACTACAGAAACCAAAGAAAAAACATGTCTTAATAACCTAACACTGCCTGCAGCTTTCATCTAAAGCTGGGTTTACTAAATGTTAGATCCTGTAACGTGGAGGCTTTAAGGAGGATGCGGAAACGAGTAGCATGACAGACCAACACACGTTTATTTGACATTTAAACGTTAACAGAGGCAAAAACCAACAACACAAATACGTAAATGACAGACCTTGGCTTTGGCTATTTAATGGCCCCTTCTAGAAGAAGGAAGAGAAGAGAGAAGGGAGACTGCTTTGTTAGCTTGGAGTTTGTTGGTTTGTTTGGCTGTGACTGAAAATGTGTATGACTTTTTGTATGACCTTGTTTTTCCTCATTTTTAGACTTCGTCTTTGGCTTCGCCCCTCCTGCCTGTGTGTGTGTGTGTGTGTGTGTGTGTGTGTATATTGTATAAAGAGTGTAAATATTGTTTGTTTGGTACATTGGTGTTGTACACTGGTGGTAGGAAGTGACTGCCATTTTTGCTGGGTGTGGGTTTTGCCTCTGTTTGTGTCAGGAGGTTAGGAAGGTCTGTTGTATATTTCTTTTGTTTGTTAGGATTATTGAGTGTGCATTTTTCTTTCACTAGTGTGTTTTTTTTTTTAATTGTTTTGGCCTGGGTCACTCCTAAAGGAATAGCACCAGTAAGATTATTTGTAAATAATATATAATACACAATAATACACAAAAAAGGAGACTTCCATTTGTGCTTCTGTTTTTGTTGCTGTTAATTTGTTTTTTTTTTGTTTTTGTTTTTGTTTTTTGGGGGGGAGGGGCAGTTTCCGCAATCTGTTAGCCATTCACATTTTTCTTTTCTCCCTGTTACGACCTCACACTAGATGGGGTCGTAACACAAATTATGCATAACCAGAAAGAGCAATTATTGTTGGTGATTTCAATATTCACTTTTATAGAGTACAAGACCACCTGAGATCAGCCTTTAGTATTATATTAGAATCAATTGGTTTCACACAATATATGAGAACCCACACACTTTGGTGGACATACAATTTACAATTGATTTAGTACTGACATATGATGTCATTTCAGACCATTCCCTCATTTGAACTATATATGAGCCACAATACAGCAACTTCACCTGGCTACCACAACAGACAGCCAATCACGTCAGCCAATGCATCTAGATTTATAACAAATCTCCCAGAATTTGCAATTAGGATACCCTCAAACTGTCACGGTATGGTCCCTCCTCCCAAACATCTTCCTGTGTGAGTATGTATGTATGTGTGTTTGTTAACCCTGGTATCACCATCCGAAGCTGCCCGTAGCCTGGGCATAACTTTGGACAACCAGTTGTTGTTCTCAACTCATGTTTCTAATCTAACCTGGTCTTCCAGATTTCTCCTTTGTAACATACGAAGGATTTGGCCCTTTCTCTCACAGGAAGTTACCCAGGTGCTAGTGCAGTCTCTTGTGATCTCAAAGCTTGACTATTGCAACTCGCTACTTGCTGGTCTTCCTCTAAGAGCCAACAAACCTTTACAACTTATCCAGAATGCAGCAGCACAACTGGTCTTCAAACTTCCAAAGTTTATACATGTCACTCCACTGCTGCATTCCCTTTATTGGCTCGCAATAGCTGCACGCATCAGATTTAAAACCTTGATGCGTGCCTACAAAGCCAAAAATGAACCATCCCCTTCATACATGAGGTCAATAGTCAAAGCCCGATCCGTACCTCGAGTACTTCGACCCTCAAGTATGGCTCGGCTTGAAATACCTTGCTTTAGGATTCATGGACGACAAGCAGCGAGGCTATTTTCTGTCCTGGCTCCAAGAGGAAGGAATGAACTCCCACTTGCAGTCTACAAACACAGACTGAAGACCCATCTATTTGCAGAATATATAAAGGACAACTGACACTGCTCCCATATTGACTGACTAAATTAATACTTATTGTAGGGTATTGTTTTTTAACAAACTCTAGCACTTATTTTTTTTTATTGCACTTATCATTGTTTAAGATAGACCTTATGTATTTTGTACTTTTGGGTATCAGCACTGATCCCTGTATTCTACAGTATTCTAGTTCATTGGTATGCTGGACTCTAATCTACTGTACTATACTAGGATAATCTATGAGTAAATGACAAAGCACTTCGTAAATCACTCTGGATGAGAGCATCTGCTAAATGCCGTAAATGTAAAAGTATAAGAGAAGGAAGATGGGAAAGAAGACGCGTAACTGCTCCTCTCCAGTCCATGCAAGGAAACCCCCCATAATCTTGGGCACGCTCTATACGGGAACAACAGGGGAGATTGCTCCTGGAAACATTTGGGGGGGCCCTGTATATAGCTCAGGATCGGACTCTGTGAAGTCCGACAGACCTTTGACAGACTAATGGAACTGGTATGAATATGACGATGCAGTGACATTAGTCTGCAGTTGGACTCCAAGTCTGACCGTGAGGAGGATGGCGGAGAAGGAGGCCCTCCATAGGGACCCTCTCTCTTTTAGCGACACTGCAGACTATGAGAGTGATGAGCCTTCAGCCCCCAAGGCTCCACCCAAGGCTCTGCCCAGGGCGTGCTGCTCCGGAGCAAGCAAGCTGCCCCGTGTGACTTTCATGGAGGCATCATCATCGTCCAAGGAAAACACTCCTACCCCTAAGGCAAATAGCCCCAGAGTGCATGTGTCTACATCCAAGCCTCAGAGAGGCAAGAAGGCAGCGGCACCAGTGCCTGCCCCAGAAACGGGCAAAACAGCTTGTGCACTTCCAGACCTGAGCAGCTGCCACCCAAGCCGCTGAAAGACAATTCCAACTCCAACCCAGCTGACGACTGGGGGATGGGCTTAGGCTCCTGCCAGCTTCCCCAGACCAATCACAACCCTTTGTTTAATTATATTCATGTACCTGTCCCGGTCACTGTGCCAATCCCAGTCACACTTAACGTGTCCGTCACTTTGTCTCCCTTTGTGTCTGTGCCTGTACGCTGTCTTTATGTTTATCAATAAACATTGTTGAGTATCACATGGCTGGTTTGTGCATCCTACCAAGCCTCCCAACATTACAAAAACCAAACGGAATTTGATCAAATGATTGAATGCTTAGAATCAGTATTTCGCTGCACACTCAATGATGTTGCTCTATTCAAGAATAAAAAATTTAGGGGCAAAAAAGTTGTATCTTTGCATAATGATCACATTCACAATTTAAAACAAAACACTTGAAATATAGAATGTAAATGGTGGCACACTAAGCTTGTAGTCTTCCAGCTTGCATGGAAGGCTCTCCTTCCTTGTAGAGAAAGGCAATTATTACCGCTCAAACAGCTTCTCTCACCCATAATAGAAAATAGTCAAAATAATCCTAGATTTCTCTTTAGTACAATTGCACATCAGAATAAAACTGACAACAATGCTCAGATTACAACATCATATAGTGAGGTCATGGTTTTCTTCACTGAATATTAACGTGACATCAGGCATATATCGAGACCAGACTTGGACCTCTAGAAAACTGGACATTAATTGCTTATTTTTCATTTTATTATTATTTATTTTTCTCTTAAAATTGTTATTATTGTGGTGACTGTGGTGACTATTGTGGTAGCCCCCCCCCACCCCCCTTGAGTCTTGGTTCCTCTCAAGGTTTCATCCTCATGCTCTATGGAGTTTTTCCTTGCCACTGTCGCCCGTGGCTTGCTCACTGGGGGCTTGGACTATTTGTGACATCTGTTGTAAAAAGCACTATATAAATACATCTGATTTTAGTTTAATTGATAATTTGGTAGAAAAACTTTATAAGATTCACAAATGGAAGCCCATCAGGACTTCGTGCTTTATGACTATGCATGACAATATTTATGATGCATTTATGACTTGATCTGAAAAACTCCATTTATTATTTTTGTTCAGAGGATACAGGATATCGTTCCAATTCATATATTGTGTTCTACTCTCCTTGACACACCAAACATTTAAGTGATCTGTAATCATGGTCATTCAAGATTATTTCCAATCTAATTTCTTCCGTGAAGTTGACGGTTTGTCACTCTCCTTCTGGTTCTTAACCCAGTTCTAGTCATTTCTCCTTCAGCATTCTCTTAGCTTGATGCAGCCCAATAATGTCAATATTATGTGTTTCTATCATGAGAAACTACTCAATGCATCAGTTAAGGTTGCCAGCTGAAACATATTGATCACTGCCATAATTATGCAAACACTCAAAATATTTGTTAATTTAAATCCAATCAGCTTTTTGGGGCCTGGCAGTGTAATTCATATTCAATTGAAATTTGACAAGATTAACTATACATATAAGGCACATCCATCTACTATATTTGCTAAGTCCCCATTCAGTTTAATACCCGACTGTCTGGCAGTCCACGTAACCTAACTTCAGAATTCCATAGTCACTGTTCCGCTGGGCTGTACAGTAGTGTTAGCTGCAAATGCTGTTACATCCAAAATTATATCTCATAAAAGACTCATAGGCCTGCAGGATACAGTCTCGTTAGTTTGCAGTACTCAGGTCAGGGCAAACCTTCAACAATCCTCCTTTGTGCTGTAATCTGTGTTGTTGTAGTGTTCAACCCTTGCTTTGATTGTGAAGCAAAGCCCTACAATGGGTCTAAGCAGCTGGCCCTCCCTGAGTCTAAGAGCTAATATACAATGAACTCTCCAATTAAGGGAGCTTTTGGAAATAACCTGTTCCCTTATGACCTCCTTTAATGCCTTAGAGACAAATTCAAGTCAGATCCAACTTCTGTTTTTATTTGGGTCATTCATTACATGAGCAATTTTTCATAGTCCATTAGTTACTTTTGTTTGGGATGCAGATCCTTCAAGCTGCACTTTTGATGCATTTTTGCAGTGTAACATCCATGTCACAAAAAACATATATTGATCTGAACTGGGACCAATGATGAATGGATTAATGCCATATTGTCAGAATTTTCTGGATGTTTATCCAGCAATTCTGCCAGCATACCCATGGAAATCTCCCAAGTGTCTCAGTAACTTCCATGCTTGATACTTCACCAATTTGTGTTGACATATTGCTGTTTTCATTTTAGAAGCTGGTATGCAATTTCTTTTCAAATACAAAATTAAAAAAAATTGGAGGATAGCCAGTAATTGTTGTTTTCCAGTGACAGAATAGAGCATTCTCTGCAATTAAAGATATTTGCTAGGAACCTCTCACAAACACATTCACTCTCTACTCTACATCCTCCTAACTGGAAGCCCCAGTTCCACTTATAGGGAGAACATCTCCCTGTTTATGATGCCTCCAAACCATCATGCCACCACCATTCTTGACATGGTAATGCACAGCTCTTTCAATCTGTAGTTTTTCCATGTCATATACTTTGGACACTGACTTAAAAGTTTACATTTATGTTTATTAATACAGAGCATATTTTTCTTGTCATCTGTTCACTAGGTTTTATTGGTCTTTGCCAACCGAAAGAAGTGGTTTCTTGTGTTTGACACAACCATTAAGGCCTTTGTTAGATACACCCAGATTTATTGCAATTTCTTTTTATACAGCCTCCCTTGCTTCCAGGGTTCTGTTTCCTAGTAGTGTTAAAATAATCTTAAGTGAGAGAGTGTTCAGTGTGACACCTGCTCTACCATTTAAATATGATTTGTGTTACTGTGCTTCTGGGAAACCCAGCCCAGGTCATTATGTTGATTTTATTACTCAGCTCAATGTTTCATTTTGCCATTTCTTGCTATTCTTTTCAGAATTTAAGCTGTACAGCAGGTACTCCTGATAATTATGCTACAGTGTGACAATCTCCCTCTCCAAATCTGTGTTAGTTTCCATGGTTACCTTGCCATGTTCTTTTGTTTTGGTTTTTCTTTTAGTTTAGTCTACACCCTATCATGTGTTCATGTTTCCAGCCTTTAATGTGTTCCCTACCACCTGTATTCATGTGTGTAGCACACACCTGCACCTGGTTTAGTTTTGTTATGTCTGTTAGTGTGTGCATCGGGGTTGGTCATTGTTCATGTTGCCTTTGTTCATGTTCACATTGTTCATGCTAATCGTGTTTGTATTCATGCTCACCGTTTATGTTATGTGAGTTGCGTTGTCTGTTCCGTATGTTAAATGACTGTCTCAAGGAAGGGAGTCTATGTCTATATGTCCTGCTTCTTGCACTGTGGCACTCGGGCCGTTACACAGTACTAGTACTATATATATATGTATATATATATATATATATATATATATATATATATATATATATATATATATATATATATATATATATCATCGCAACATAGCCTCCTCCTGTTTGTGTTTCTGCATTGGCAGTGGCTACTGAGTATTCTCCGGAACAGGATAGTCTACATTTTGCTCATAACTGCCTACCCTGTGCTTGTTCACCCATCTCTGAGGCTTTACAACATCTCCCCGAAAAGCTGTCAGACTTGCCACCATCCGCTCGAGATGACATCATTGCTCTTATTCTGATGCACCCTGCTCTCTTCACAAACATTCCATCTCGTATCTCGGTTTTGCAACACAACATTAATGTGGATTCTAAGACTCCAATTAAGGAACATCCCTACCATATTAACCCCCAGAAACATGCCTTGCTAGAAAAAGAAACCACTTATCTCCTTGACACAGGTCTTGCCATTCCCAGTACAAGCCCTTGGTGTTCCCTGTGCCTCATAGTTCCAAAACCGTTTTGCACCGATTACCATAAGATAAACCAAGTGACAGTACAGGATTTGTTCCCCATGCCTCTGATATCTCAGCTTTTGTCACTCCAGATAAGTTTACTGGTATACTGCCTCAAAAACGCCCCGTCCATCTTCCAGAGGCTCATGACTATGGTGTTGGGTGATGTCCCAAATTATGAGGCTTACTTAAATGATATTGTTGTGTACACAGGTACGTGGGAACAACATTTGCAGGTTTTAGACCTGGTATTTAAGAAGCTGCAAGGGGTTTTGCTCATTCTGAACTTGGAAAAGTGTGACTTTGGAAAAGGGGAAGTGTCTTACTTAGGGAAGCTAACTTAGGGAAGCATAGTACGCCCTCTAGACAACAAGATACAAGAGATTCAGTCTTTTCCTCCACCTGACAACAAGTGGATCCTTACACATTTCCTTGGAATGGCAGGGTTTTACCACTGTTTTTGTAGGAATTTCTTGACTGTTAGCCCCCCTAACAAACTTGCTCCATGAGAAGGGACATTTTGTATGGTCCCTACCATGTCAGAAGGCTTTTGATGCTATAAAGGCATTACTCCACACCGATCCTTACTGTGCTTGTTTAGTCTCGTCCTTTTAAACTCGAAGTAAATTCCAGCGGTACCAGTTCTGGAGCAGTCCTCATTCAGGTGGATGCACACGGGTTGGAACATCTTGTTTGGTATTTTTCTAAAAGGTTTATTAAGCACCAACTAGTGTACAGCGCCATTGAAAAGGAAACATTTGCTTCCATAAAATGCATTGCCACTGGAAATGAGAAATCTTTCATTCTTATGGTCTCAAAGGTGGTTAACAAACTCATAAGCCAGCCTTCTCTTGGTTTCCCCAATGAAAAACTTTATATAAAAGTTATATATATATATATATATATATATATATATATATATATATATATATATATATATATATATATATATATATATATATATACATAAAATAAAAGTAGGTTATATTACTCTTACCTACCCACCCAATGTTACCAAAAGTAATTTATCCAGGTAAAATACTAGACAGATAGTGGTATAAAATAATACATTTCAAATATTCTCATTACTGTAATTGAATACTTTTTCAAAGCAACTGCATTTATAAAAAACAAAAAAACAAAAAACAAAAAAACCCAAAACACTAACACTGCAATATTTCCTCATTTCATTCACTAATAACTCTTTAAGTTCATATTCTATAATTGTACTAATAACTTTTTAAATTCATATTCTCTAATTGGACTAGTTCTACCTAGTGAATCAAACCAAATTCTGCTGATGTCACAAGTCCCTCCCACTCTCAGCATCACCCTCCTAATGATCACTAACTGCTCTAATATGTTCCACGTTCCTTGTTTAGCTCTCCCTTTAAATAGTCCTCCATTTCCCCAGTTTACTCTACTTTGCTCACCTTCAATGCCCTGTTATGTGGACTGTTTACTATTCATGCCTGCAATTGCATCCATCCTCATCCATGTACAATAACTAAAATTGTGACACAGCTTCCTGTGTTGCCTGGGTGCACATTATCTGCTTGCTCTCTGCTTTTAGCATGCTATGTATGCACTTTTTACAAATATACTTTTAATTTTAAACTTGAATGTCTGAGAGTTTAGTCTACTGAAGCTAAGATTTCATGTGACTAAAAATATCATCATTTAATGATTTCATCTTAAAATAATTTTGAAACCTTAAAAACTAGTTTTAAACTTTATTTTATTTTTCCATTTGTTAGATAAAGGAGCAGTGTGAAAGACAGCAGTAAAGGAATATACACCAAACCAATTCATGGTGTATAATGTGGCCACAAATGATTTTTTTTTAAATTAACTTAGAATGGGCCCTTCTCTCTTCCGACAGAACTGCCATGTTGTACCGCTATATTTCTACATTAGCCCAGAAAAGACAAACCAAACATTGGCTCTGTATGCCTTTTGCATTTTTACATTGAAGCAGTGCAGTTCGATTGTGGTGGTGCTATAGCACAAACTGGATGAAATAGAAAGAAAAAGAAGAAGTGGTTGCTGTCGGTGGTTAAACATTTGTGTTGTGAGAAGTTTGAGAACCCACATTTTAGACAAATGAAGACTCATACTTCTTAGCACAAGAAAAGTCAAGGTAGAGTGAATACTTGTCATCAAGTGAAAACATGAACAAAGCTAAATAAAATCAGGACAGACAATGGAAGAAAACAGGAATAAAAACTGGTGTTGCATTTCGCTAAAAAGTTACAAAATTGCCTGTTTTCTGCTGAACAGGTAATTTAATGTACCAATCTAAATTAAATTTATTGCTGTAGTTAGAACTTGGCCAAAGTAACCTTTTTTTTCCTGTGTCAGTGTAAATACTTAATTGCTACCAGGATTGTAATTTTTATTCATATGCCAAAGCTAAAATTTCTCTTTTGTAGCTATTTGTACCAAAAAACTGGTTACATTTCCGAGATCAGTCTAGAGCTGCTGAAAGTTATTGCCAGTAAGAATGAAATACAGTCATACAGTCTGGAGACAGAGAAGAAAATCTGGAATACATAGTTGTCACGGTATACTCCCCTTCCCACTGATCACATAGTACGGCCCACTACGTGCAGTGGGAGTCTACTGTTGTCTGTGTTCAATGTGACTGCCTTTTTGTTGCCACACCCCCTTGTTAACACACCTGCACCTTGTTCTTTGCTTCATCTATGTATTTAAACCCCTGTGTGTTGTACCATGGTGTTGGTCAGGTTCAGGTTCAAGTTAGTTGTTAGCACATAAATTAGTTCTTGTACCCGTTGTTTATCATTCGTATCACGCCACACTGGTTGACATATGTGCATGTCATATTGTTTATTGTTCTAGTCTTATATAAATAAATGTATGTTTACGTCAAGAGAGGTCTGTGCATCCTGCTCCTTGCCCTGTGGCACTCGGGCCATCACAATAGTAAGAACCAGGACAAAATGAAACCAACTAACCCTAACACAACCCATCTCCAATAATAACTGACAATAGGAACCCGAGGGGTACAAATTGTTATGATAGAGTCTAGGTTAGTCTGTAACCTCAAGTGTAGAATGATGGATAGGTAAATGTTAAATAATTAAACTGTGGGAAAAGGTAGTGAATGGAATAACAAATGTGAACAGAATGGAATAATAAAGAGGTATATTAAATGGTAAATGTAAATGGGTATATTAAACACAGATGGAATAATGAATAGAATAATGAATGGCTATATTGTAATGAATGGCTGTATTTAATGAATGGATATATTGTAATGAATGGGTATATTGTAATGAATGGCTGTATTTAATGAATGGATATATTGTAATGAATGGGTATATTGTAATGAATGGCTGTATTTAATGAATGGGTATATTGTAATGAATGGGTATATTGTAATGAATGGCTGTATTTAATGAATGAATATATTGTAATGAATGGGTATGTTGTAAGCTACACAGGGGACAAACAAGCACACAAGAAAGACATTGGGATGTTCGCTGCTAAAACAGAAACAAATAATAACAACAAAAAATCCCACTAACTGTACAAGAGGAGAATTTCACTAACCTGGTGCAAAAAAAAAAAAAAGGGGGGGGGGGGGGGGGGACACATTCACTTACCTAAAAAACATAAACAAACAAAACACAACAGAAACAGTGACTAACCCTGCATCTGAAATGACATTTACATTCCTGGTTTTGAGCGACTACGCTGAACTGGCCTAAGAACTTATGGCCATTTCTGTTACAGTGTAAACTAAGAATAAAAGCACAAGAGGTATGCTTATCACTCTCTCTAAACCCACAACACATACAGCAGAGCATAACAAAATACACAGAATAATTGAACAGAAATAAGAAATTCCTGACTTCAGTCAAGGGCATGAAATGACAAAACATGAGACACAAACCAAAACAAATCATGTGGTGACATACCATGTGAAAAGAATGGAACAAAAACAAATAAAACAAGCACATGGAGCTCAGCACCACAGCAACGGCAATGCAGTAAAGTTTATAAAAGCTTATAAAAGCTGCTACCACAATGCACAACAACTCTCTCATCCCTCCTCTTCAGTTTATTGTTATCATTGTTATCATGTAATTAGTAGAAAAAGTAACATTAATCTTAGATGTACCTTTATTATTGT
This sequence comes from Electrophorus electricus, assembly GCF_041902795.1. Classification (NCBI taxonomy): domain Eukaryota; kingdom Metazoa; phylum Chordata; class Actinopteri; order Gymnotiformes; family Gymnotidae; genus Electrophorus; species Electrophorus electricus. Next base: position 2,266,042 of record NC_137519.1, read on the forward strand.
ATGTATGTTCAGATAGCTCACTGCAGTTCTATAAACTATGGATAGGCAATAATAATAATAATAATAATAATAATAATAATAATAATAATAATGCTCTGTTGTGTAAGGAGAGACAAAATGTAAGTGCATTTTGGCAATGAAGTTATCACTCCTGCTGGTTATTCTAGACATATAAATCAGAAATTATATAAAACTTTCCATGCAAAAATAGACTGCAATGCTTTACTGGTAGAGCTATATACCAATTGATTATCCTGAAAGACCAAGCAAGGAATAAGAAATCATGCAACGGCCAAGGCTAATCCATTTAGAGACATCCTTGAATTGGCCTTTGTTGAAAATGGAATCATGAAATCATTTTGAATATGTGGAAAACTCTAAAAATTAACTTTTAAAATAAGCCAGTTAATATTCTATATGGTTATCATAGGTGTTTCGTGTTTGTCTCTGATCAAGCAGTACCTGAATGTGCTGAAAGCTTCCAATTTTGGAAAATCCAAACAGCACTTGTATCAGTCATCAGTCTTGCAAGCAGATAAGCTCAATGTCTTCAATATTTTTGAAAACACAAATACCGGTACTAATGGTGTTCTCTGTGAGCATTCTTTCTATGTGATAGATGTTTTACCTTCTGATTTGATAAAACTAACAAATTTAATGAAGCTTTTTAAGAAAAAGTCTCTCTGCCACCCCCACCCTCACCCCACACACACACCACAGAACACACACACACACAAACAAACAAACAAACAAATACAAAAACACACACTTTGTGCTCAGTAAACAATAGATGCAGGACTGTGGTCTGATGTGATTTTTACTGCCATGAAGGTATCCATGGAAACAAACATTCACTTGGAAATGGTTAATATAGTATTACGATTAAACACAGACATCAAACTCCCACATCCCATAACATTTACTTCCCACTGATAGCCCTTAACCCCATAAAATGTACTTCCCACTGATTAATCCTTAATACTTATTGCCAATACACAGTACAGTTTCCTAAATCATGCCTATGCTCATTATATTTCCAGATCCTACAGCCAACCATTCCATCTCTCATTCATATGCACACAAAAAAAGACAACCATAAGGATTACAGAAAAAAGTGACAAAAAACTGATGCCTGATAATACATTATTGTGAAACTATCTGGAACATCAACAACAAGTAGACTAGCAGTACAATCACAACACCTTGAAGTTAAGCAATGTTTTACAGATTCAAATGTGTTAAGTCCTTCTTCAGTAATACCTAGTTCTAAAACCGTGTCCATGGTTCAACTGATCAATATAAGATATTGAGTAAAATATTGTAATGCTTATTTCTTGAGCACAAAATTAATCTATTCTAGTTTACATTATATTAACATTATGTGACTTTTGGTTTCACCTGAAAGAGAGGTAATGAACCTGACAACATATCTGTTATACTAGTAAATACAGCACTGCTATAGGAAATTATGGACTATCTGCCAACTATGCTATGTTTTGCCTGTAAGTAGTGTACATTAGTTGTTCACAACTTTTATAGAGCACTATGCTAACAACTATAGTGGACTATATAGGGCATCTGAAATGCCTACTGAATGTCTGATACACTAAATAGAACACTAAACAGTAATAGGGTGTGAATTCTGACATAGTTTGGTATTGGTGACATCATGTCTCTGGGTAAGTAAATACTTTGATGTCAAAATGATTAACTATGAACGGTATTCTTTTCCATGGTAACCAGTGGGATTCACAGTGAATAAAAATCTCCACATCTGCTTCAGAACAGTGCACAGCTCGTCATGTTTGCATTTCACATCACGCAGTATTGCTTTATATTGTGGTATCACATGAACCAGTCTTAGTTAGCTGGCTAACATTTAGGCCACTATATGAAAAACACTAAGATCTTCTTTATAAAAGTTGCTAATGTTAGCATAGAAGAAGTGAACGTCCACATTACCTTGAAAGTTATTACCTTGACACAAAGACACACAGTCCACATTGCCTTAAAGTTAATTTTGACATTACCTTCCAGGAAAGTGGAAGTTAGTTTCTTTCAAGTTTGTGACATGTTCCTAGCTATGTTCTTGAGCATGCTTCATTCAGGTTGTGAGTTTTAAACCAACAAATATATGTCGCTCATAGAAACTGCCTTATTTTATGATATGAGATGATATAATTTATTTGTGGTCAGTTAGGTTTTTTATATTATTCAGGTAGATGCTGATGGCTGACAAATAAAACTAAGGGGCTGAGAGCGTCAGCCCCTCAAATGCCTGTGTACATTCCTGTGTAAAGGTTTTATACCTGCTAACTGCCTGTAGCCTGGTGAAATAAAGTTTTTGATAAATAAACTCTGTGACATGGTGAGGCAAAGCAGGATGTTTGGGACGAGTCGTATCGAACACAATGAAACATTTTATTGTAACACAAAACAAAGACGAACGCATGGCTAGCAAGCTAACCAGGTTAAACATTGACAGCATCATATGCAAACACAAGGCTTGTATACATGTACACTAACGATACGCAATGAGGAGCAGGTGTGAAACACAGGGAGGGCGTGACCATACAGAGGAACGCATGCACCCACACACACACACACACACACACACACACACACACACACACACACAGAGGGAGACATTTGGAGGGAGGGGCCGTATCGTGACACTCTCCTAATGTAATTATGTAATTTATTTTGCTAAAATTCAAAATGTATAAATATATTCAGAACACATTTCAGAATAGATTTAGAATACATATTGAAAAGGCACACTTGAAACAGCTGTGGTGTATGGCCATTTGTTGAGGCCATTTGTTGGTGTTATGGGTTGACAGTTGTAATTTGTAATTTGTAAGGTGCTTCTGGATGGTAAATCTGTTAACTTTGCAAAGAATAACTTTTGAAACTTTTCAAACCACCTATTTGAACAGGACACATATATAGTGATATCTTTCATGGCTCTCTATTGCCATTGTTAATCTAAATTTTTCAGTGACTTAATTATTTACCTGTATTATCTAGCTAATAGAACAACAGTTAAAGCTAACAAGAAGCAAATAAATAATATTGGTAGCTACTGCTAGCTAGTTTATTCCAAAATGTCAGATCTTTTTAAAATGATCATTTGTCCATTTATATTGCAATTTTAGTCAGGGGGGGGGGGGGGGGGCTTTCATTTTAGTAAATTAGCAAAACCTTTCAATATTATGAAAATTTAAATATTTTGAAATCATCTTTCTTCCAATGTCTCAATGCCTAAGTCTTGTAAGTTTTATTGTTCATATAAGGCTTAACAGATAGCTTATATTATGTTATATCTACCCTTGGTTGTTGTAGCTCAGTAACAACAAGTCTTTTGGTGTCCATATTGTCCATACAGTGATCCACCAACTTTCAGTCTACATCACAAGCATTCTGAGATGTGTTACTTGTCCATTTAATGCTTCTCTCACAAAACCGATATGATCCTGTTTCATCAATGTTTCAATCCACATTAACATGTCACATCTATTACTATATGATATCATTCATCCTTACTAGATTTTATTGTTTTTATTGAGTCTTTTTCCCATTTATTAACCTGCGCAGCATAACGATCTTTTCACGATAGCTGAGTAAGTTGTATCCCACTGCCACTGTAGCACTTACTTGTACTGTCATGATAGGTAATCAAGAAACCAACTGGTCAAATATATTGGTCAACAATGATTCTAGCCATAACAAAGAGTAGGCACAATACTGTTCACCATGCCTTAAGATGAGCTCTAACAAGGTTGTCAAACACTGGCTGTTTCATCTCTCTCTGTTTCATTATTTCTTATGTTCCAAGAAACTGTACTGCATTGTCCTCTCCTGATGATTTTCTCTCTACATATTTCCATCTATGAGCTACTTGAACGGGTAGCATCTCTCAGGTTCAGGCAGGTTCCCTCTGGTCGTTCTTCTCCATGGCTTACCCCTGAGTTACGTACCCTGAAAAGCAAAGGTTGGCACCTTGAGCGCCTCTATAAGAGAATTGGTCTCACTGTTCATCAAGTAGCCTATTCTGACCATATGCTTAATTATAGGTCAGCTCTAAATACTGCGCGCTCACACTTCATTTCCTCTGCTATCAATGGTCCCAGACATAAGACCAAAACTCTCTTTTCCACTATTAATAAGATCCTTCAGCCTCCATCTTCCTCTCCATCTGGTACTGTTGAACAATTTGAAGGTTTTCTTAGATTCTTTAATGAAAAAATTGCCTAAATTAACCAGTTTTTACCCTCTGCTCTCCCTACATCTGATTATGGGGAGACCCTTCTCATCCCTGCTGCTAAACAATCCTCTGCCTTCTCTCACACCCAACCTTCCCTAATCTCTGAGATTATAACAAAATCTAATTCCTCTACCTGCCAATTTGATCCTGCCCCTACTACTCTTCTTAAGAAGTGTTGTTCTGCTATTTCTGCTCCCATCTGTCATCTCATTAATGCATCCCTTACCTTAGGTTGTGTTCCTTCAGCTCTCAAAACCTCATCTATCATTCCCATTCTTAAAAAAACTGGACTAAATGCTGCACTTTTGATAATTACTGGCCCATTTCCAATTTCCCTTTGCTGGCCAAGGTATTAGAAAAAGTCATAGCTTCTCAACTGCAGTCTTTCTTAAATACATAGGCTCTCTTTGAACCCTTTCAATCTGGTTTCCGTCCCATGCACAGCACTGAGACAGCCCTCTTACATGTTCTAAATGATCTTCCTCTCTCTTCTGATTCTGATGTCCTAAGTATTCTCCTCCTTCTATATATAAGTGTCACATTTGACACAATTAACTATAACATACTCTTTTCCCACCTCTCAATCATTGGCATTACTAACATGGTTCTTGAATGGTTCTCATCCTATATTTCAAATAGAACACATTATTTTGTTTCAGGTAAATACAAATCGCACACTGCTACTATCTTGATCAGTTCCTCATCCACGATTAGGAACCTTGGCATACTCTTTGACTCCTCTCTCTCTTTTGAACCCCATGTCAAATCCCTGGTCAAAAATGCCTTTTTTCACCTCTATAATATTACTAGGCTTAGGCCCATGCTTTCCAAACATGACGCTGAGACCTTGGTTCACACCTTGATCACCTCCCTTCTTGATTACTGTAACTCTCTCTTCATTGGCATCCCTAACAAAACCATCTACTCATTTCAATATGTCCAAAACTCAGCCACAAGAATCCTCCTTTATATAAGTAAATTAGTTCAGATCACTCCTAGTCTACATCAGCTACACTGGTTCCCCATCCCTGAACACATTCAGTTCAAAATCCTCCTCCTTACATACAAAGCTCTGCACGGTCTGTCACCTCCCTATCTATCTCTTATTGCCCCATCCATACACTTCAGTCCTCTAATGCAGGTCTTCTCTCCATCCCCATGTTTAGACTGGTGTCTATAGGAGGCAAATCCTTGTCATGGCCCCAAAACTATGGAACACTTTACACTGCAAATTACACTGCAAATTACACTGCAAATCTCTCCATCTCTGCTCCACATTCTTCTCCTTCAAATCTCAACTTAAAACATATCTCTTTTCTCAACACTTTTCATAACATCTTTTCTTATCTGTATTTGTTAATTATTGTGTTGTTTCAATGGCATTGTAAAGTGACCTCGTGTCTGTGAAAGGTGCTATATAAATTGAACGTATAATAATAATAATAATAATAATATTATTATTATTATTATTATTATTATTATTATTATTATTAAAAACCTGTGGAAAAAGAAAAGACAAGACTTGTGCTCAGAGAGTTTGAAACAACTACAGTCGATGCATCAGTGTACTATTTCAGTGTACTATAGAGAGCTCAAAGAACTGATTGTGTCAAAATCTCCCAGTGACAAACTGAAATACTTCAAACTAAAAGAAAATCAAAGCTCTTTTAGTCCAAGTGTTACTACACTGGCAACGAAAACAAAGCGATAAAAGTGACAATCCTGGATCTCTAATAACACAGTATGTGCAATAATTTGATTCACTCTGCGAATCCCAAAAAATCGCAAATAACCCAGAAGCTGCAATCAAACAATTCATGCAGTCAGCCCTAAAACTACTACTGGACACTGTAAACCAATAATGTTTCACTGAGTTCATCACCTCAGCACATAAAACATCAGCATTACTGCAAAGCGCAAAGTTTGAACATTACAAACCAAAAAAAATAAATCGAAAATGAAAGGAACTACATATGGCCTAATAGACCAGTTTATTGTAGAAATACAAAAGCAAACTTAAAACGTCTGCCAGTCTTGAAGGCATTTTAGTAAGAGAGAAAACTGCACTGTTTGTGATTAAGCTGTACACTGATGGATAGCTCTACCGTGACAGTTCTACCACCTGACTTTAGACACAATAGTTTATACACCAAAATAAAAGCAGTGCTTTAAATTTACATCATGCTGTCATCTAGTAAAACAAACAGCACATTTACTCCTGACGTTACAGTTGCTTCTTATCTATCTTTGTTTTTTTCTTTCCTTCCCTTTTTCTCTCTGTCAGACTCTTCTTTCGTGTTTAAGAGTTGTTTGTCTTTGTGTCTGTCTAACTGTTAAAGTTAACTTGATAAGTTTGTGTAAAAGGAAATTTGTATGCTAATATAATGGGGATGATTACGGTGAAGTTGCTTCTATCCAAACTGTTATCCACTATCAGTAGTGTTGATACCCTACACACACTATGATTTTTTCAATGAATTGTTTTCATTCATATTCTCTAAATATTCTTAAAATGTACACTTCAATGTACATAAATCACATAGCTGTTAATTGACATTACGCTATATCAATGATCTCACTTAATGCAGCACTAGGTAATCCATATAAAATTGTAATATTTGCTAAAACTGTTACAATGTAAAAGGCTGACAGTAGTACATGAGACAAATAATCTATGAAAAAATCAGGCTGTCTACAGCTAGTCCTCCTGATGGCATTTACAAGGATCCACTGTGCTGGAATCAAAACAGTAGGAGTGTCTGAAGGAGTGTCTATCACTGTTTGTGCATGTGCACGCTCTTATGCCCTGTCGAGCACAATCAGAAAGTGGCTTCAGGAACTTTGCAAAAACTATGGTGGATAACCATCAATAAAACAATCAACATCCCTCTTTTGCCAACAACAGTTTAGATGACAAAGTTGCACCCTAGTGGGTAGGACTTTGGGCTGACAATTGGAAACTGCAGTTGGGCTCTTGAGCAGGGCTCTTAACCCTCTCAGATCTAGGGCTGCTGCACAATGACTGACCCCAGCTTCTCCGGAACTGTGTTTTGTTACTTTATACTTGTACCAAGAAATGTAAAATAATTGAATAAGTGATTTTCTGATAGATTAATAAACAGCAACTAAAATAAGTGTAAACCTGATCAGATTACAAGCAGACATATATCTGATACAAGAAACTCACTTAACAGTGAGTTCCCATAATCCCATAATCAGAAATAAAGAACAAGTATTTTAATCAACATACAATTCTAAGAAAAGCGACCAAAAAATAATACTTATAAATAATTCCACCAATCCACAGTTCTACCAACACTGATCCTGAAGGGTGTCACAATTGGCGTAGTCTGTGTATTTAAACCCTGTGTATTTCCCTGTTACTTTGCTGGTCTTTGAAATCCATGTTTCTTTGTTCTCTGTAGTTGGATCTACTAAGACCTGTCGTGTTTGTCTGACCGTGTTTCTTAGCCTGTTTGTGTAGTTTGTGTTCCATATTGTAGCCTGTTTAGTTATTTTCCTGTTATCATGTTTTACTTTCTGTTTATTTGATCTTGTATCATCTATTCATTTTGGCTCTATGACCCTGGATTGTACTAAAGACTCTGATTGTGGATTTGCCTTTAATAAATCTCGGTCTTTTCAGCATATGCATCCACCTCGTGATCGCTCCATGTTACAAAGGGTGATATGATCAACACCACCATCGACTACTGCAACAACAATATTTTTTATTCATGATCCAAATTCTCAGATTCTTCACTTATAATTGGAGGTGATTAAAGTGGGATGAATAACTGTATTGATACAGTTTAAACAGATCTACCACCGCAGTTAATTCTTGAAAGTGGCACTCCATGGAAACATTAAAGCAATACATGAGTGATTGTGGACATGGTAATAGTTGGCAACCAAAATATGCATTAATCACAGAATATTCACATATTTCATCAACCTATTAATCATTCTTTTAACTTTCTTCTTACCAGTAGCTCAAATTATGTCTAATATTTGAGATACCAGAATTTATCCCATCATAATCAGTGATCATGCCCCTATATCACTCAGTCTAATCAAACAAATCAAAACAACAACACAAGATGAAGATTTAACACTTCTTTGCTTAAAAGTAATTTTTCACAAAGGAGCAGACATCCTTCATAAAAAATATATATATTCTCCAGTAATCTCATCTACATTGCTTTGGCAAACAGCAGAACAAGTAATGAGAGGAAAAATTGCTACTTTCTAGTGGCCTGATCAAAACAAAAGCTGATCCAACCAAGCTACACAGTTTTGTTATCTTCCTTTTACTCTTTCCTGTTCACAACTAGTTGGGGTAGCACCTTTTATACTGGTTTAATACTGCGATGTCATTTTAATGCAATACTCCACTAAGTGCAATATTCTTTGTGCTTTGTGTTCTTGTTTGTCAATTGTTTCTTGTCTTGGTTGGACTGATCAGAAGTAATATTTGTTGTATATATTGTACAATGACAATAAAGGCATTCTATTCTATTCTATTCTATTCTATTCTATTCTATTCTATTCTATTCTATAATAATTTCTTGCCACATTCCTGCAGGTAAACCCAATACTACAAACTAGGAGGACTAGGAAAACTAGGAGGACTCTTGTCCTTCTCCTGGATTGAGGATGGCTTCTCCTGGATTGAGGATGGCTTCTCCCTTGTCGTACGTATACTCTTTTTTACATAGCTCAGTTTTTATCCTATCTGTTTCTTTTGTACCACTGCTGATTCGTCCTGGCTGCTCTCCTAGTGAGAAGTTCTATGTATGTATCTACCTAATGCTGGTGCGAGATGCAGGTTATGGCAGTGTGATATAAGGGTCATCATCACATATACATTCCTCATGAAATGCAGAGAAATTGGTCCAGCTTTTATTTTATTGTGACTGATTTATTGTAATGGTCTTATAATTGGATGCTCTAAAAAAGTCATTAAATAAAATTTTACAAGATGCAGCAACCAGAGCCTTTGCAAGAGTTTGAAGGTTTTACCATGTTAGTTCAATTCTTTCAGCTCTGCACTGGCTCCCAGTTAAATTTCAAATCAACTTTAAAATACTCTTGTGGACATAAAAAGCTGTAAATGGTATGGCCCCACAGCATATGAGTGAAGTCAATGAATACTATAACTATATACCTATTGTGTATTTTGCAGGGTCCCCCGGTAATAGAGTTTTCTGGTAATCTGCTTCATGCATTCGTGCATTCACTCAGGCTTGTGACAATGATATAATGCAATGTCTTAGAAAGCCCTCAGGATAGTGCTTGTCACCCCAAATTTACTATAATTTATTCCTATATTCCTTTTTGGCTAAATTAGCATTCTAGAATTTTACCCTTTATAGTGGAGGTTCTGTAATGGGACTTTTCCATTGCAATCTGTCACATTTGCATTTTCCAAGACAGGTTCCTGCCCTCCTGTATGATGACCTGAGGTTGGACATTGAGAAAACTGATGAGCTAACTGACCAAAAGGACCAACTGACTCATTTGAACGTGTATGAGACAAAAAACTGGAGAACTGTGTCCCTGCATTGATCCAAATTCCAAATGCTTGCATCAATAAATAACATTCCCAAATCTCAAAACATGAGGAAATAGAAATGGAAATAGATAGTGTTCGCTACTTGATGCATAAAATGCCTTAAAGTAAGATATATAAAAAGGTTCTGTCAAGTTAAACTTGGTGAACTGAATTTAAACCTTCACACATGTAACTGTGGCACATAACCTTTAGAGGCTTTCCTTTTTAATTAGTTGATTTTCAAAAAATAATTGATGTTCCATAAGACAGAGGAAGTCAAAAGGGTAAAATTGATCTGATGGAGCTTATATTAGAGGCTGAGTGTTGGAAGTCACGGGAGTTGTTTGTGGTCAACTTAATAAGCCAAAAGTACAGGCTATCAAAGCCAAGCCAAAATTATATGACCAAAAAGCACTTGAAATCATGAACTACTTTGGAAAGCTTATTTTTATCAAGCAGCTTAGGGAAGCTCATCCAAGCCAAAATTGACTGTTATTGAACAGTAGTTCATGGTGTAGAATGGAAGGACATAAAAGGAGCTGTAGCCAAGGAGCCCATGCTGACACGTTTACAAGCAGATATGGCTTACCAAGGCCTCAATGTTACTGAACCAGTATTGTTACACAGCATGATGATTAAGCGTTAATATTTATGGATAGAAAATAAGTGCCTGGGACATCTCATAAAAATTTCCTTGCTTATTGTTCTGGATCTGGAGCCTCGTAGGATCTTAGCCTTGTTCTCCACCAGTCTCTATGACTCCTCTTATTTGGACTTGGGGTGTCCAAATATATGGCTTGCATGTGCAAATGTATATGATCCCTGCTGCATTGTTTTGTCTTTCAGTGTATGCTTTTCCTGCCAGCATTTTGCATGCTGGGCCCAGAGTGAACATGCCTGCAGAGCCAGGGACACACCTCCAGTGCCTGCCCTTCCAGCAGGTGCTGTGTTAGTGCGCCTGTTGTGTTTGTTTGCGGGCACGCTTCCTTGTTTCTGTGTGAACCCACTCTCTATTTGGGTGCGGTATGTTGTCTTTCTCGGTTGGGTCCCACTGAGGCTGCCACTGCTGCCAATCGGCGCAGGCTGCTGTTGCCACTGGTCTCCACTGCACTTCCTGTCCGGTTGAGGATGTAGCTGCAACTGTTAGCCGCATTGCTTCTGGCTCCTATGAGGCTGCTGTGGATCGTCAGCCTGGTCAGACCCATCAAGGAGCAACACCGTACTGCCCTGGGAGAGGCACAGACTTCTCCTTTCCCCCTCACATGTTGAGAGATCTCCCTTGATGTTGGCTCCTAGCCCTTGTGTTGGGTGGGCACCAGACATTGCAGTGTTGTCTTAAGTGTATAAATGTACACGGTGGCCTGGGGTTCACTGTCCTGAAAGCAGACACGTCGTGAGCCGTGCCCTTGGGGAGGTGGGGATGTATTGTCATGGTATGCTCCCTTTCCCACTGATCATGTTGTACAGCCCACCACATGCACTGTATTTTTTTGTTGACTGTATTCATTGTGACTTGTGTCTTGTTTGTAACCACACACCCCTTGTTAGCACACACCTGCACTAAGTCCTTGTTTCAGTATGTATTTAAACCCCTCTATTTGTGTAGTTTGATGTCGGTCATTGTTCATGTGCATGTTCATATTAGGTGTTATATGTATCATGTTTGATGTTCATGTTAGCTGTTACGCGTTCATTGTATTCACGCTACACTGGTTATACGTGAGTGCCATATTGTCTGTTGTTCTTGTCTAGTGTGAATAAATGTCTGTCTGAGTCGAGAGGTCTGCGCATCCTGCTCCTTGCCCTGCGGCACTTGGGCCAACACAGATACTGGTTGTTAGCCATTGACTATCTATTAAATAATAGAAATGGATCTGCTATCTGTAATTTCAGCACAAAGAAAAATAGTTCATTTGAAATACTTTTTCACCAGACATGGCATTCCTTCAGTGGTGGTTACAGTCACTGATCCTCAATTAACCTGTGGCGCAATGGTGATAAATAGTAAAGGCAGTACTTTCTAAAACATGAGGAACCCCCGAACAGAGAAAGATCAGGATTGATCAGGATCAGGAAAGACCAGTCAGGATTGACGCCATGGCTTGCAATGCACAAAGCTTCAGGAACTGTCAGTCATTTTCTTTTCTGTTTTACTGTAGCTTTGATGTGATCACAGCAGACTGTCAGGCCTTCAGAGTGGCTCAAATTTTAGCCTGGATTTAGATCTATGGATGTTCGGTATCAGAGGCATTAGGGGAGCATGACAGAGTTTTGGAAATTGAAAACATTGGTCAGACAAAAACTGTTTCATGTGTGGGCATTTTTATGTATATTTGTTAATTGTGATTCTCGTTTAAAAGTTAATTTTGAACCATTACAAGGCATAGTGTTGAGTTAAAAGGAAGATTTGTGGCAGCTTATGACACAGCAGCAGCGGTGAAATGGGCAGAAGCAAATTAATACAGGACTATATCTCCAGTAATACTGGACTCTAATTTGAGTAATACAAGACTCTAACTCCAGCCCCAGAAATAAAGTCTAGCTTTGCTCTTGCATAAACATTGCCAACACTTCTTCTGAAGTATCTTTTTAATGCGTTTTTTAATTAATTAATTTATTTTTATCAGAGCTTGAGGATCCAACAAAAAAAGCTTTTACTGTACAAATGTTCTGAAAAATTAAAACCCAGACCAATGGTGCAGTGGTTAATGTTAGTTGTAACAAGCAAAATATGTACTCTGTCAGCTAGTTTGCTTAGTATCTATATAACTCTACTATTTAAAATAGTCAAGAACGGTCAGAATAACCAGCACAAATCAGTAGCAATTAGAAAATGGACTATGAGGTTGTGTGCTGCTTTGTGTGCACAACTTTATGTGAACATGAAACACAGCTTCATGTGTTGTAGTCCATACACATTTCACTAAAAGTCAACGTTGTGGGTTGAATTCATGACAAATAAATCAATCCATCAGCTTTGTTAATAAACATACACAGAGTGTGGCATTCACTTCATATTTGCCTGTGCTTTGGCCAGTAAGCTTAGATTAAAGGAGCAAAAGGTCATTTTTACCAGCAAAAAGTCACAAACAATATTTATGAAAGTGATTATTTATTATTTTAACATTTATTATTTTTTCTACGATGTGCACCTCACCTGAAATGAAGAATCAAATTGCTTTGTAGTCCTCAAATGAACCAGTTTATGCTCTATAGAGCAGGTCCCACACAGGGAAACAGTCATGTTTAAAATTAGATTTAGCAGAGAATCTTTTAAACATGCAGCCTCTAGGTGACAGTATAATGGCTGTTTCCCAATATGAAGAAGAATCATTAGAAAAATAACTAGCTCTTTTAACATTACTCCTTTAACATTGCTCCTTTAACAGTCATTATATAATTTCATCCATTGTGTCTAAAATACCAGCCAGTATTACACCATATAAATACAGCCAAAATAACCCAAAAAGACATGATTTACCTATATATAACCTACCTGCAAATTAAAAGTGACTATGTGGCATTGAATATAATTTCATTTTCAACTTTCAAGCTGCACTAAATAGACATAGGCCATTGCCTGTGAATTTCTAACAACTGTTGGAAGGCTTGTGATTGTTTATAATGTGACATATGATATAATTTTGTGGTTTCTGAAGACCATGGTTTCGGTGTATGGAATGCATGGAGGGATCTTCTTTTTTTATGTACTTTCAAAACAAAGAACATTAAATTTTTTCTCAGCGTATTCCAAATTTGTAAAGTTCATTAAAAGATTAGATTCATGTGTCATTTTACAGTGTAATAACCCATATATAATATTACAGTGTAATATCCCATATGTCATCTTACAGTGCAATATCCCATGTAATATGTAATATGTAATCTTAGTGTAATATCCCCTGTGTAATCTTACAGTTTAATATCCTATATGTAACACCCATTGTATGTTTCACATGTATGTTTCATACATGTGCTCATCAATCGCTATTTCATCCTGATTTGAGAAATGTATAAATTAATTTACAATTAACACAACACTCACCTTGTTAATTTGCAGTGCTCAAATAAATAAATGAATTGTGTTAGATCCACTGCCCAAATAAATAAATGAATGGTGTTAGATTCACTGCTCAAATGAATAAATGAATTGTGTTAGATCCACTGCCCAAATGAATAAATGAATGGTGTTAGATTCTCTGCCCAAATGAATAAATGAATGGTGTTAGATTCACAGCCCAAATGAATAAATGAATGGTGTTAGATTCACTGCTAAATTAATAAACGAATGATGTTAGATTCACTGCACAAAAAATAAATGAATGGTCTTAGATTCCTTGCCTAAATGAATAAATGAATGATGTTAGATTCACTGCCCAAATGAAAAAAAAAAGAAAGAAAAAAAAGAATGGTGTTAGATTCATTGGCACTTTGGGAAACTGACTGAAAGTAAACTATTTTCTACTACCATGAAACACATACAAAAAAAAGTAAATGACCCACAATTCAACTGTGAACTGTAAAATTAATTATCGGTCTAAAATGTATTCTTCCCCCCTTCTTTCTCTTTCTCTCTCTCTCTCTCTCTCTCTCTCTCTCTCTCTCTCTCTCTCTCTCTCTCTCTCTCTCTCTCTCTCTCACACACACACACACACACACACACAAGATGGTGGTTTAGCTAGGCCTATAGGTAAAGGTTTCTCCAATACGACCTATAATGTACTTGTTGAATACCGAGTCAGATAGACAGACAGACAGATAAATGTAACAAAACGTATCTTAAACCCGAAGCCTTTTTCCAAATATCAAGATTAAATTGAGGCTGTTACAAACCTGACAAACAACCATTTATGTTACATATAAGCTACGTAAACATACATAGTAGTCAAATCCACCTCTTAATTTATGCGCACATTAGAACAAGCACACGGCGATGTGAAGGTATACACACACAGTGTAACCCCTCATTTCCTCATATGTCCAAACGCCTCTTTAACGAGCGATGTGAAAAATAATTCATTTAAAGAGTAGCATAATTTAATGTAAAGCTCATTGACTAGTTTCGCCCATTGAGAATTATCCGTCGTTGCTTCTTTATCATGTATGCGCATTCGCAGAAAAGCTATTATTGCTGCCAACGAATCATTAACACTGTTAGAAAAAAAATAATTAACGTAGAAAATATGGAAGCGTTGAAACGGATCTTGAGGGAGGAAAAGCATAAATGCGCGCTTACCTTTCAGACTGATGGAGACGGCGAGAATGAGCGCACTGGCTCTTGCAACATCATTAATATTCACATCACAGCACTAACGGAGCCGCGCGGAGGAAGAAAAGGTAGCGTGAGACGCTGCAGTCTCCGCAGAATGAACAGAGGCCTTCCACCACTCCGCCCGTGCTATTGAGCCCGCCTCTCTCAGCTCAGATGCAGGATGAGGAAGAGGAGTGTGTGTGTGTGTGTGTGTGTGTGTGTGTGTGTGTGTGTGTGTGTGTGTGTGTGTGTGTGTGTGTGTGTATCTCTGTTCATGACGTGTAAGGTGTTGTATTTTGTGGTTTTCTTTGGCGCATCTACGGCGTGCTCTAGGTAGCAACTGTGCGTGGCTGATCGGTAACCTAGACAACAGAGCAACGTAGCGTTATCAGTACTGTGGCTGCACCGGAGGATGTATTTTCAGCAGCTCGTCTTCATTATACGTTTTCTGATAATAGTTTCTGCCTACCGACCTAAACATGTATCGTTTGTCATTATATCCTCAGTTCATTACATCCTCAATTCTCTATAATTCCATTCTATGGAATTATATTGTCAATAGATTTAGGAAAGGGTACCAAGTATTTAATACTAGCCATTTTAGCACATCCAACAAGAATAGTAACCAGAGTACAATTAGGATCAACAATTAGGATCTCCTTAGTCATATATAGTCAAACTACACAAACTACGCACTATTGGAATTAGTCACTCTCAAGTTCCTATGTAGGGTATTTTTTAAACCAAGCTTACAGTCCAGTGGAGTGAAATAAGCCTACTAATAACTGGATGAAAATGTTGTTCATTCATGCTTGCTGTATTCAAGAGAGTTTAGTGCTACTGGTGTCTTCTGTGCTTTACTGCTTTGCACATTTGTTTTTCCATCTAACTGCAGTCCATTCAATAATTGCATTGCATTTCTGACTCTAACAGTCAAAGTCAAATTTATTTATATAGCGCTTTTTACAACAGATGTTGTCACAAAGCAGCTTTATGAATGTCTGAGTCCAAGCCCCCAGTGAGCAAGCCAAGGGTAACAGTGGCAAGGAAAAACTCCCTAGAGCACGAGGAAGAAACCTGGAGATGGACCAAGACCCACCCTCCTCTGGCCGAAAGAATGGAGGCGTCAGGTCTTGACCCGTTTTATATGACGTTATATATTAGTATATATTTTGTAAGTCACAACTATCTTGTCTGACATCCCTATCATCAAGTGGTTCGATCCCTGGTGATGACTGGGTGTCAGTAGCGAGTCTAGAAATGTATAAATCTGGTAGCCATTGTGTGGCCAAGGCAACTTTAGGGGTCCAAGTCCATAAAGCAAAACTTATGTGTAATTTTCAAAAAACTCATTTTTTGTGATTGTTAATTGCCTTTATATTGTTAAAAGAATGCAGCAGAAAACCCATACAAATGCATATCCTTGAGTTTCAAATAAATCTCCATTGTCAGAATTAGAGTAGAGGAAGGTCAATAATAATGAGACAGATCAGAATAACATTACTGCAAGACTTAATCAGTTAATGAGACTACAAGTTGGGTCTTGAGTCTGAAGTGAGCACAAGCCTACTTTTGCATCTATAGTTGTGAATTCTAGTTTAGTCTCATTATGTGGTGGCAGAGAGAGTGGACTGGGAGGGTACATCCAGAACTCCCAGGATGCCATGTGCAAAACTGGTCAAAAATGAATGTTTAATGCTGTTTAAAAGAGTGGAAGATTTGTGTGTGTATCTGTTCACTGAACTTGGTCTGTTTCCTTTATTTTATTAGCTAGCATTTTTAGAGTATTACTCTTTTCATACATCATACAGTTCATACAGTTTCCTCAGCAATTAGTTCTGATTCTGTCATGTTCATGGGAGGTGCGATGATGTTATGGTATAATAAAAAGTAAACCTGTCTGAAGGAGAGAACCTATATGTTGCACATAGCTAAATGCAGCATTTAAAAGAAATAAGCATATTATCTTGGAACGGTTTCACTGTTTCTATAGCAACTTTCTCTGCTGGAAACAAATATAGCTAAAATACCGTGCTAGCTACCAGCCAATGTAAGAAGAATGTAACGGTACACTCCACTTCCCACTATCACATGGTAGAGCACACCACGTGAAGTGGGAGTATATTGTTGACTGTTTTCACTGTGAATGCACCTTGTTTTTTGCCATGCCCCATTGTTAGCACACACCTGCACCTTGGTATTGTGACGGGCGAGGGTTAAGCAGGATGCGAGGACGAAGCACGTCGAACACAAACATACATTTTTATTTCACACAGGAATCACACACGTCTTAACACAGACTACTTAGATCAAACCTGGACAACTTTGACGATACGAAACGAGACTTATATATGCTCATGACAATTACACACAACAAGGATCAGGTGCACAACACAAGAGGGCGTGGCAATACGAACACACACAGACACGCACACGCATGCAGACTTGTCTGTCTTCTTTGAGAGAGGTCTGTGCATCCTGCTCATTGCCCTGCGACACTTGAGCCATCACATGTATGAACATTTATGCAACGTGAATTTTTTGCTAAACTTACTTTCGCTTCGCTCTGCTGGTATCTGTATTTAATTTCATATGTTGAATAACTTTCTCTCAGATATGTGGGTGAAAATAGCTTAATCAGCCACTTACATGAAAGAAATTTTGGAATGGCACATAGGACGGCCAATCAGATTTCAAATGTGGCCAGTGTCAAGTTTACCCCAGCCTCCGTCTACACCATTGCAGAGAGTCCAAGAAATCATTTGGCCTCACTCTTGCCCATCCCCTATCCCTCAACACAGAGCAACCAATATGGGTGTCGCCTTACCAGTGAGGGCAGAGCTGGTGATTGGTGCTCTCCTCCAAGTGTGTTGGATCATCCAGGGATGTCACTCTAGTAGCAACTGAAAAATATGCAGTGCCCGACTATACGTGTATTGAAGGAAGCATGTGTTAGCCTTCACCATCTTGGCTTCGAAGTGTTGTGTAATGGGGGGAAACTTAGTTAGCTAGTGAATGGAATTGGAAACCACTAACACTGGGAGAAAACCTGGGATAAAAAGTTAAAAAAGAAAGAAATCAGGGAAACCCTGGGAGCTGAATTCTTCAACATCCCCCAGAAGGTAACAATTTACATTTCACCACTGTTACAGTGTCACTATATCGTTAATTACAATGTAGTCTCTTGACTAACAATATATAATAATGAATTGCTACTCTGTACTTATGTACTGGAAATATGTGTACTTGCATACTGTGTAATTGTTACGAACTAGATTAGCCCTAATCATTAAATCAGATCTATCTCATCTGAGTTCTAATTATTCCCACATGATCTTCATCATCCCTGAGTTCTAATTATTCCCACATGATCTTCATCATCCATAAATTCTAATTATTCCCACCTGATCATTATCATGCCTTTGCTCAACTCGCTGTCTTACATGCCACTATTTCCCTGTTATTGTTGTGATGCATACACAGTGAGTTTTGTGCCTGTTGGTTCTCCTGGTTATCGATCTTTGCTTCCCTCCTAGACTACACCCAACGTCTGATCCTTGTAAACCTCTCGGACTCTGCCTTTCTGTTTCGACTCTGGAATGGATAGACTATGACCTAGATTATGTTCTCCCTACCCCTGGACTAAGACATACTGGCCTAGTAGTTGATGCTCTTGGTTCCAGTAGCCTGCTCTGTGTTGCAAATAAACCCTTGTGTTATTGGATCCACCCCTTCCCGAGTTTTTACTATCATTACAGTAAGGAGGAATATTCAAG
Source organism: Electrophorus electricus (assembly GCF_041902795.1). Lineage (NCBI taxonomy): Eukaryota > Metazoa > Chordata > Actinopteri > Gymnotiformes > Gymnotidae > Electrophorus > Electrophorus electricus. The sequence continues at coordinate 2,284,890 of NC_137519.1, forward strand.
TGTATGATACTCAAGTACAAGTTGCATTGAGATCCTTGATTCTGTGCTCAGGAAGTGATTTACATACTTTAGCTGCTTTTATTTCCCAGCATCAAAGGCAGGCAAAGATTCCATGCCAAAGATGCTGACAGGTACATCATGTTAGGATCTATTCTGAGGTTTTACCAAAAAAAGAGATTTTGCAAAAAGATAATAAAACACCACAGGACCAATGCATGTTCAGTAACTTTTATTCATTGTGGAAGTTCTTTCTGACTGCAAAAACCAAAAATTTGTGTCAGTCTCAAAACTTTTGGCCACGACTGTATATACTCTATTCTTTAATGCAAATTGGCTTACACTCTATGAACTCAGAACTGTGTAAGACAACTGTAGATGCCAAATCTAAGCCAGTAGCAGGAGTCACCATGAAGTGCAGGATTTAGATGCCCTGTCCCCACTGCTGTTTTGGCCTGAAGCCCCTCAGTGAGATCCTCACCAAGAATCACCAAGAGTGACTATGAATACAGGCTATAGAATGGAGCAACAATCAGCCACCTTCTGTACATGGATGACTTCAAGCTGCATTACAGAAGTGAACGAGACATTGACTCACTAATCTATCTCACCAGAATATATAACAATGACAATGGAATGCAATTAAGACTGGTTAAGTGTGGTCGTATGTTTACAAAAAGAGGGAAGGTGGCTAGAACAGAGGGGATCACACTACCAGAGGGTAATATAACAGATGTTGAGGGCAGGTTCAAGTACCTTGGAATCCCACAAACAAATAGGAATAATGAAGAGGCCACAAGGAAAGCAGCTACAGTCAAATACCTACAAAGAGTGAGGCAAATCCTGCAAAGTCAGCTGAATGGGAAACCAAGATCCGAGCTATCAGCACCTATGCCCTGCCAGTCATCAGGTACCCGCTGGCATAATAACATGGCCTAAGCAGGAGATAGAAGCCATTGACATCAAGAGATTGAAACTCCTCACACACCATGGCTGAGGTCTAGTGAGCATCAAAGTCACTATCCAGTATAAATCAGCCACAATCCAGGAATACACCAAGATAATGGCCTCAAGTAACAAAGTGCTTAGTGAATACCTCAAACAGCAAAAACCCAAGGAAGATGGAAATGAGGAGGAACAGGGACCATCATGGGAGGAAAAACCCCTGCACAGTATGTACCACCAGCAGATAGTGGAAGTGGCTGATATGGAGAAGTCCTACCAATGACTGGAAAAGGATGGATTGAAAGACAACACTGAGGCACTAATCATGGCAGCACAGGACCAAGCGCTAAACACAAGATCAGTAGAGGTTGGGATCTACCACACCTGGCACATAACAACCAGCACATAATGACGGGATGCACAAAGGCAAGGGCGTACATAGAACTCCAAAACCAATTGCGTGACATAGTATACAGGAACATCTGTCCAAGTACGGGCTGGAATTTCCAAGTTCTAAGTGGGATATACCCCCTAAGGTGGTGGGAAATAACCATGCTAAGAACCTGTGGAACTTCCAAGATACAGACAGACAAGATGGCTAACCAGCCAGACAAAGTAGTGGTGGACATACAAATAGAAGAGGGCCATAGTGATAGATGTGGCAATGCAGAGTGATAGCAACATCAGGAAAAAGGAACACAAGAAGCTGGAGAAATACCAAGGGCTGAAAGAAGAGACAGAAAAGATGAGGGAGTGAGGGCAAATGTAGTTCCCGTGGTTCTGATAGCACTAGGGACTGTAACCCCCAAACTAGAAGAATGGCTCCAAGAGAGTCCAGTCCTGGGAACAGCTAAGATACTATGCAGGATTCTCAGGCTCCCAGGCCTCTGGTAGAGGACCCAGGCTTGAAGGAAAAAGACCACCTGGAGGGTGGGTGGGAAATCTTTTTTCACTTTTATAGTGAAAAAAATGGTTTTAAATAATTTTTCATTCACTTGTGTAGTGGCCAAGACCCTCTGAGATCAGTGTTTAGTTCAGCGTTTAATAGAATCATTTGGTTTCACTCAATATATGTCACGGAACGCTCGCCTCCTGCAAGTCACTGTGGAGCCTGGGCCGAGGAGGACCGAGGAGCACCACGACGACCAGAAAGAGGGCGGTCACGTGGAGCCAGCGGGATCTCAAAAGCCCCTTCCCCTCAGCGGACTCGCCAGCGAGACTGGATGGGTCTGCCCAAAGCCTCGGAGGCAAACCGCCTCAGGGACGCTCCTAGAGCGGCGGGACAGAGGAGGACCATTAGGGGAGGTAGCACATCTGGAACCGGGGAGACGTGCAACCCCGTGTGTCCGTTGAGGCTACGGACACGTCGAGGCGCCTGCGGAGACGGCAGGCGTCACGTCACAGTTCCTTATGTTTGTGTGTTGGCGCTATCGTGTGTGTTTGCGCCTTTCGTTGACAGGTGCAATGTTTTGTGGAGCGTACCGGACTGCCCCGAGAGAGGCAGGGAAGCTGCTTTTCTCCCTCTTGCCGCGAGGTCTCCCTTGCTGGCGGCACCTAGCCTTCCTGGTACTGAGTGGGCACCGGGCACTGCCGTGCTGTGTGTTGTGTTTACGTGTATATGGCGCCCGGAGGCTCGCGTTCATTGGACGGACGCGTCGGGAGCCGCGCCCCTTGGAAGGGGGTTCTGTCACGGAATGCTCGCCTCCCGCGTGTCATGTGGTTCCGCCAGCCACGTGCAGTAGGAGGACTTTCATTTGTGACCATGCCTGCACACACCTGTACTTCGTTTTGTCTGTGTGTATTTAAACTCACATCAGGATGTGCGGCGTCGTGGGTCATCGTAGCTTTAATGTCTAAATGTAACGTGTTTGTTAAATGTATCTTTGTCTATTGTGTTCGTTTAACGGCAATCGTTTCTAGTTCATGTTTATCATTTGTAATATGTGAGTGCCGCTGTCATTTATGTTATTAAATGTTCACCCCTGTCGAGGAAGTCTGTGCGTCCTGCCCTTTGCCCTGCGGCACTCGGGCCGACACGCGTTACAATATATAAGAGAATCCACACACTCTAGTGCACATGCGCTTGATTTTGTACTGACATATGGTATAGAAATGTTCAAGTTCGCTTTATTTGTCATATGTATATAAACACAATGTACAATGTATATATGGATATGTGTATGTACACAATGTACAGTTCCAGTTTACAAATGTACAGATTTAATGTCACATGGTGGTGGTGGTCCCCACAGTTAATCAGTTTCCCTGATTCAGGGCCCGACTGGCCTGTGGGAAGAAGCTCCTCTTCAGTCTCTCTCTATTGGTCTTCAGGGAGTGAAAGCACTTCCCTGACCTCAACAAAGAGAAGAGCCTATTGTTTGGATGGGTGGGGTCCTTCACAATCCTCCTGGCCTTGGTCTGGCACCACTTGTAATAGATGGTGGGCAGGTCAGGAAGTTCCGTATGAATGATGTGCTCTGCTAAATGTGCCACCCTTTGGAGTGCTTGTCCGTCCTGCTTGGTGCTGTTCCCAAACCAGACTGTGATGTTCCCCGTGAGGATGCTCTCGATAGTGCAGGTGTAGAAGTTCCGCAGTACCTTGGAGGGCAGTCTGAAGTCTCTTAGGCGTCTGAGGTGGTAAAGACGCTGACGAGCCTTCTTTGCCAGGCGAGAGCAGGACAGGTCTTGCGAGATGTGAACTCCAAGGTATTTGAAACTATCTACTCTTTCCACCGTGGTTCCATTGATCCTCACAGGTTGGTAGTGCCGCTCCTGCTTCTTGCTGCAGTCCACAATCAGCTCCTTTGTCTTGCTGACGTTTAGGAGGAGATTATTTTCCTGGCACCAGTTTTCCAGGTGTTAAATCTCCTCCAGGTAGGCCCTCTCATGTAATGAATCTGCTGTCCCGAGTGCCGATGGGCGTGGAGCAGGACGCACAGACTCCCTAGATAAGGTGAAACACTTATTAACGAAAGACACAAACAACATTGGTGGCACTCACAATATTAAAAGACATAACCTCCATAATTAACACAGCGCACTACACAATAACACTTCATAAGGACTACATACGTGTTTAACATAACAGCAGACTAACAATGAGCAACACCATACACACACTAGCAGAGATTTAAATAGACACGACATTAAACCCCGTGCAGGTGAGCTTAATCACAAAAGGCGTGGCCACAAACAAGGTGAACCCCCCTGCATGCGGCAGGCCATACCATGTGACTCGTGGGGGGGAGCGTCCCGTGACAAGAAATAGAGAACATAGTCATACTACCCCAGTCTCAGACCATCTCAGACCATTCCCTCATTTCATTTGAACTAAATATGAGCCAAAATATAGTAACCTTGCCTCACTCCTACATCAGATGCACATTAGACATTGCATCTAAGATTTACTGCAAATCTCCCAGACTTATCATTTGTGACTGGGATACCCTCAAACTCCATGGAACTTGATCAAATGTCTGAATGTTTAGAATCAGTATTTTGCTGCACACTCAATGATATTGCTACACAAAATAGGAACAAAAAATTAGCTCCTTAGTATACTGATCACAGTCACAATTTAAAATGGAACACTCGAAAGATAGATTGTAAATGGTGCCAAAACTTGTAGTTTTCCAGCTTGCATGGAAGGAGAGCCTTCTCAGGTATAGAAAAACCTTTATTACCACTCAAAAATCTTATCTCTCGACCCTTATAGAAAATAACAAAAGTAATCCCAGATTTCTATTTAGTACAATTACACATCTAACGGAATAAAACTGACACCAATTCTCAGATTACAAGATCACATAGTAGTAATGAGTTCATCAATTTTTTCAATGAGAAATTTAAGCACATTACAGATAACATTCAGAGTATTAATGTGACATTAGGCAACTACTTAGACATGAAAACAACCAAGACAAAAAAAACTCTAAAATCATTGATTCTTATCCAGCCTGAACTTACAGTACACCTCTGATCTCCCATGTCAGCTGTCAATCTGCAGGCCCATCTCAAACCTTTTCATTTATGTAGCTCACCAGCTAAACTCAAACCTGCATCAGAACCAAATACATGAAGTTTTCAGTCAGGGTTTACGCCTTATAATAGTACAGAAACAGCACTGATTAAAGTAATTAATGACCTGTTGTTGACCTCTGAACAGCGTTATGTCTCTTTGCTTGTATTGCTTGATCTGAGTGCAGCATTTGACACCACTGATCACAACATTTTGCTAGATAAACTAGAAAATGTTCTTGGGATTAAAAGAGAACATAAATGGAGACTTTTCAGCATACAGCAAGGTTAGCTATGGTGTCCCACAAGGATCAGTTCAAGGGCCTCTGTTTTTTTATTTATATATGCCACCTATAGGTGATATTATATGTAAACACTGTTCTCGTTATGCTGATGATGCTCTTTTGTCTCAGTCAAACCAAAGGACACATATCAGTTTAGTATTACTGAGGAATGTGTAAAGGATGTCGGACACTGGATGTTGAGCAACTTTCTCTCACTTAATCCTGACAAAACAGAAGTGCTTCTTTTAGACCCAGAGACACCTAGGACCTCACTCTCTAATTACTTGATGAGCCTCAATGGTCTCCCAGTCACATTTTCTTTAACAGTTAAAAATCTTGGATTGATTATGGATCCCAGTCTCTTGTTTGAAACTCATGTAAAAAATATTGATAGGACTACCTTTCTTCACATAATGCCGAAAAGCTAGTGTATGCATTTATCACTTCAAGATTGGACTACTACCATTATGTGCCTAAACAAGCTCCATCTAGATCAAAATGCAATAGCCAGAGTTACTGGCTTAGCTACATTACATTGACTCCCAGTAAAATTTCGTATTGATTATAAGATACTTCTAATGACTTACAAAGCACTGAATGGTTTTGCCCTCATACCTGTATTTTCCTTTGGCTCTATTCTTTTAGCTGTGATGCCACATCCATCTTTGCACATTATTGTTCCATAATTTACACACGTTAATACCCGGATATGCCTAATAACACATTCTCTATATGTCGAGGTACACGTACTCCTGATGTCATGTTGTTACTGAGCATTAACCCGTCTCAGCTGCCACCATGATGCCCCTGATGTCCCCTGTTGTAGCCCACCACACCTCCACCCCAGCCAACTACGTCTCCTTCTCCTTGACAGGCCTTCTCATGGAAGATGGGTTTTGCATACATGCACACCATCGAAACTAGACTACGACTTCAAGAAAACATTAATTGCTTATTACTTTATCCTCTCTCATTTCTTATTCTATTCTTTATTATTCATATTCTTACGACCCTTGGTGGGTCTTTTTTTTTTTTTTGTCTGTTTCTATGTATTTTGTCGCAGGTTGTCTTGTTGTCCACGTTTACATCACCTTTTGGTGGTGTTGGTTGCTGGTTTCTGTGGATTTTGCTGGTTTTCATCTGTTATGACTTCTGGGTTTGATTTGAAACAGTTCTTCCCCACACTGGAAAAGTTTGATGAGTGTCGGAAGGATGATTTGTTGCTGATAGCGGATTTCTTCAATGTAGGGTGGCCAGGGTAACGCCAATTTGTAACAAAGCTTAACCTATTAAAGGGATATTGGCAAGTTCTGTTAATGGCGAGAGCCTCTGAAATCACTGCTTTTGCTACCCCTGATGCATTCCTACAATATCAGATCATACCTTTTGGTTTAAAAAATGCTCCAGCGATGTTTCAACATCTTATGAACAGAGTATTAGCTGGCATTGAAGGGTGAGATGCCTATTGAGACGATTTTATTGTGTATTCGGATACATGGAAAAATCACATACACGCCCTTCATGAGGTATTCCTCCGGTTCCAAGAATCCACATTAACCCTAATTCTGGCTAAATGTGAATTTGGCCATGCTACGGTGTCTTATTTGGAGAAACATGTGGGTTGTGGTGTTGCACGTCCTCTGGATGCAAAGGTGCAGGCCATACTGGCTTTTTCTGCCCCTACAACCAGAAGAGAATTATGGCGTATTCTTGACGTGATGGGATACTACAGGAGTTTCTGTCATAATTTCTCAGATGTGGTACATCCTCTTACAAGCCTTCTGTGTAAGTCTAAGCCTTTTGTTTGGTCTTCAATCTGTCAGGCAGTGTTTGATGCCGTAAAACGGCTGCTGTGTTCGTCACCTGTCCTTTCTGCCCCTAACTTTGCGAAGCGACTTAAATTGGATGTCGATGCAAGTGGAGCGGTGTTAGTACAGGAGGATGCTGTTGGCATAGATCATCCTGTATCTTATTTCTCTGCAAAATGTAATCGACATCAACTACATTATAGCAAAATAGAGAAAGAAGCTCTCACCCTGTTGCTAGCCATTCAGCATTTTGAGGTTTACATCAGTTCTAGTGTTCTACCTGTGACTGTGTATACTGACCACAACCCTCTCGTGTTTTTGCATCATATGTCCAACTCCAATTGTAGGCTCATGTGCTGGTCTTTAATTTGCCCAAATTTTAACCTTAATATTGTACACAAAAGGGGAAAAGTAGATGTAGTGGCAGATGGGTTGTCATGGTCTGGAAACCCTTTGATTACTCTTATGGCTGGGGGTGTTACCACCCTTGGTGGGTCATTTTTTTTGTCTATTTCTATGTATTTTGTTGCAGGCTGTCTTGTTGTCCGCATTTCCATTGCCGCACCAGGTGCTGACGATTGACGGTGATTGCAACATGTGGCCTGATTGGTTATTCTGCCTTACCACACCTCACATATAGCCATTCGAGGAGAAGAGCCAGGAGCCCTACCTTTGCATACTTGGCATTGTGTCTATTCTTTTTGGGTTGTGATTATGTGAGGGTTTCGTGTTTAGTTTGGTTATGTATGTACAGAGTATGTTGGTCATAGAGATGTAGGGAGATGACGCCATTTATTTTGGGCACTTTATTCTCTGTTTTGGTTTAGGGAATTAGGGCACTTTTTTGTTGATCCTTTATGTTTATTCTTTTTCTTGTTAGGCAAGTTATTTGATCTGTTTTCATTCCAGACCTGTTTGTTGGTTGTTTTGACATTGTCATCTACCAACATACACCACTCTACGAATAAAGACCAATTGTACTTTATCTCCTTTTTTCTGTTATGGTCCGGAGCCTAGACCGGGTCATGACAATATTGTTACTAGTGTAGTGACTGTTGTTGGCCAGAGGAGGATTGCCCCCCTTTGAATCTTGGTTCCTCTCAAGGTTTCCTCCTCATGCTCTAGGGAGATTTTCATTACCACTGTCACCCTTGGCTTGCTCACTGGAGGCTTGGACTTGGACATGTGTAAAGCCGCTTTGTAAAAAGCACTATATGAATAAATTTAAATTTGACATTATATATATATATAAATATACACACACACACACACACATTTTACATTGCAGCATGCATGTTTAGTCTTTGGAATCTATAGGCTACAATAAATGGGGAAAAAAAACAAAAAAAAAGATGTAATTTCAACTTCTAAATCATTGCTACACTAGGCAACAACTTTTTTTAAAAACTTTTTTTGTCCCACATACTAAAATAGGTAGACCTTATAGTACTTTTATGCTGAAATCAAATCTGTTCTTATAGTCTTTCTGTAAGAAAGTGACACAGCAATGACATTTTATTACACTTAAAATATGTACAAACGTACTTCTAAAAAAATACAGTTGGCTTCAGACACATCCCTGTTCAGTGTCCAGAAAAAGACCACACAATCCACCTTCGTTGTTACTGCCTTTACATACCACAATGATATGTGAGTATACTGGGACAAAAAAAAATCTGTGCCCGATAGATTAATTCGGAGGGGCTGTTTTCGCAAGGGGCAAAATCTTTTGTTAACCAGTCTAATCAAAGCAAACGTGCCAAGCTGCTACGCGTGTATAGTCTGACGTGTGTTACGGCCCACTAGGCGCTATGACGTGTTTTAGGGAGTCCCATACCATTTAACCGGATTTCTGCTTCTGCGCTGCACAATGTCCAGCTTTTTAGCTGGGGAACTGAATTTGAGTTCTAAAGTGTTCGAGCCTTTCCTGATAAAATCACGTCTGTGTATCTTGGATCTGCAAGAAAGGCTACTGACGAATGCTCGCTATGGTGATGTTTTTTGCGTAGTCTACTTTTTGATTTATCGAACATCGACTACTAGTCTGGGAAAGCAAAACCACGAAAAACACCCAGAATCCTGCTGGAAGATAAAGTCTTTTTTTTTTTTTTTCCCTGGCGAGTTTCATAACTTGCCGACTGCGGGTGTGTTTCTGTGTTTCAAGCTTTACTTTAAGTTCAAAGTCCCATACCTTTCCTCGTAGATCATACATTTCGTTGAACTCCAGGGGTCTAAAAAGCAAGGCTGTTTTCTGCTCGATCAAGTATAACCCTTTAGATATGGTTCTCTTCATGATGCAGTTTAGACGAATAGCATAGACAAATAACTGGAGGACTAGACCAACTTTTTATTCATTTTGATTTTTAGTGGAGAATCCGGATTACGACAGTTAAACAACAGTGACAGAAGACTAGCCATCATGGAACCGCCGACATCGCCAAAGATTCAAAAAGTTATACATGTCACCTACCTCATCGTGGCTATAGACATAACCTCGCTCTTCCTGCAGCTTTCAGTAACACCGGTAGGTCACGACTTATATATTTGGTGATCACTTCGCTTGTTACTCTTACTGTAAAGGTGTATCTAATGGGGTGCCATAAATTTACTGTCTTTATTGTCGACTCTACCGTAGTTTGTGTCTTGGTTTAAGGGTCGTGTTGGACTCCTATTTGTGATAGCTAAGGAACACAATTAATCACTTTTGTAAGCCACACTGGATAAGAGTATCTGCTAAATACTCTAAATGTAAATGTGTCAACCTCTATGAGCCTCTTTCATGAGTAACGTCTACTCTTAACGCAATGTCCATGCAAACAACTAGGATTATAGTAAGCACAACAAATATAACTGATCAAGGACCTCTGTCCATTATGAGCCATTCAGTGAGGGACTACACCTTGGTTACTACAAATTTTCTGTACCTCACTACAGTTTTGAATATCTCTCTGTCTGTCTGTCTCTCGCTGTCACGCTCTTGCTCGTATATACTTGGACTAGGACATTTGTAAAGCTGCTTTGTGACAACAACTGGTGTAAAAAATGCTATATAAATAAATTCGCCTTGACATATATATAAACAGAACATTTCAGATGTTTGCTTGCACAACTGATGAAGGACCTCTGTCTGAAACATTCTGTTTCTCTGGAAACTGTATACATTTCTACAATTTTGAATATCTCTACATCGCTTACTACAGCACACTGCAGTTACTCACTTGATATATATAAAATCTCCACTCGCCCTCCCGGAGGTCTTTTTCCTTCAAGCTCTGATTCTGGGAGCTTGAGGGGCTGCATAGTATCTTGGCTGTTCCCAGGACTGCACTCTTCTGGATGGAGATCTCAGATGGCGTTCCTGGGATCTGCTGGAGCCGTTCTCCCAGCTTGGGGTCACAGCCACTAGTGCTCTGATTACTATAGGAACCACAGTTGCCTTCACCCTCCATATCTTTTCTAGTTCTTCATTCAGCCCTTGGTATTTCTCAAGCTTTTAGTGTTCCTTGTTCTTGATGTTGCCATCACTTGGGATTACAAATCTATCACTACAGCCCTCTTCTAATATTTATTCTCCACTACATCTGGTTGGTTAGCCATTACCATGTTGTCGGTCTGTATCTGGAATTCCCACAGGATCTTCCCTCACTCATTTTTTACCACCTTTGGGGGAGTATACCACTTGGACCTTGGAACTTCCATCCCATACTCAGCCTGTTTCTGTATGATACCAGCCACTTGGTTATTTTGTTCCAGTTATTTGCTTGTGTGTGTGTGTGTATGTATGCGTGCAAGCATGCAGGATGCAATGTTTAATATACATCTTCTTGGGTACTTGGGACTGTGGCAAACAGCAAAAATATTGGCTCTAAGGTGATATAAAAAAACTCCCACTGTTGTGGTGAGAAATATGTAAATCATATTTGAAGAACCCTTACACTTGAATAACACTTAGGAATAAAGTGTAAACTGATATTGTGAAACCTTGTGTTAGAAATTTGAATCAGGAGACTTGGTAATCTTCATATTTTCTGTTTGTGTGTGTATCTTCAGATCAGTTTTTTTCGGAGACTTAAGTGGGAGTGGGGGTGGGGGTGGGTGGGTGGGGGGGGTTGGGAGGGTGATGGATAGGGAATGAGTGTGTGAGGCCTCAGATGCCTCAGCTCAGAGAATGTTCTCACCCTCTGACCTTGGTGCCTGCTTTCACAGAGCCATAACGTGCCGTAGCATAGAAAACAGGAACATTCACAAGTATTGCACTTAACAAATCTGTCAAACATAATATAAAACAGCATATATATATATATATATATATATATATATATATATATATATATAAATTTATTTATTTTTATGTGAGAATTTCTCCGTGGATGGCTGCTTATTAGACCTGTCCTTCCAGACACAATATAAATCTGTTTGGAGTAATGAGGTCAAATATACTGTCCATAGGCAGTGAAGGAACATTACAGTCATCCTTTCCTGGGATACACCATTCATTAATTTCAGGTTATGACAACTAGGGATATTAATTAATCAAGCTGCAGGAGCATGTGAAATTAAGCATGTCACGGTTAGAGATTGGGTATGCAGACCAAGAAATTCCATTATGAATATTTACGAGCTGTGGGACACATTACAGATTGACTACCAAAAATATGTGCTCAGGTAACAGACAAAAGATGAGCAAAAATAATGCCTCCTAAATCAACAAATGACATTCTGGGAATTGTACTTCCTCCCTCACTAATTCTTACTCCTTTGCCTACAAGGTGTGATACTGAGTCTGCTGACCACGTTTGCACCTGAATTCTGAATCTACTCTCATACTTGATTTTTGCAAAACCCCTTCATGTCTTACAAAGAATGATGGGTCTACCTGAGCTGTGGAAAGGTTTTTCCCTTTGAAACTATTAGCTTACTCAAAGGTAGCTTAGATGTTGCTTTGGTGTCAGAATTGGTACAAAGTGCCATGTACACACAATACCAACAGCCAAGAGTTGATACTTTGTATAGTTTATGGAGCTTGGCTTGAACATGTTGACAATGTATGCTCTTCTAAGAATGCAGTCCCATAGAGTAGAACAGTACAGCAAGTGTACATATGATGTTTCACATGATTTTGTCTTGTCCTTGTTGGTTATCAGGAGTTCAGCTTGTCGATCTTGTATTCTCATCTCACACGCACCAGGCTGCATCATAATGAGAGAGAGAGAATGAGAGTGATTGATTTGCACAGGGAACTCTTCATCATTGAGTTTGTCTGGGCTGGTATAGCTGCACACAATGTGTTGAAATTTTCACCTGCAGGTGTGGCCTCCATAGCCTAAAAACATAGGTCTTTCCTGAGGCTCTGTGTTTCTTCACTACCTGCCCTGTGAAGGTAGGGTCCTGCACTAGCATTTTAACTGTGTGCGAGGCAGAGCCATTTGCTTCTATCCAACATGAAAACTATTCAGCCACCACCAGGACATCTTGTTTTTCCTCATACTTTGGTAGTGTATTGTAGCCTAAATTTAAAGAGATAACAGGCCACTGCTCTCTCAGCAGGAGTCCGTATCTGAGTGTTACACTGACCTTGTGAAATGTAACACAATTTTGAACAATTGATTTTGCTTGCACCCTAAATTTAGGACTTAACCAAGAGTGTGAAAACTTTGATCAATGTATCCACCCCTGTGTGAACTACAAAATGAATGAGTGGTCAAGTAGGGAAATGGCAATATAGGTGCTACTAGCTTTCCCCCCTTTGGTTCAGATACCTCTTGGATCAACTTTTGCACCGGAGTCAGTCCATGTACAAGTTTCCCTGATTTGAGAACTGGACTGTAGCTCATGTATAGAGGAAATGCCAGGTTTGCTACGCTCTTTCAGTGAGACGCAGTCAGTGGAAAGCTTGAAATACTTTCCCGACACATCAGTGAGCAGCTGCTTTGTGTCTCACTTGAATCACTGTTATTGTGCTTTGATTTTTATAGTGGCTAGTTCACCATGTAGTTTAACTGTTTCCAAATCCATGTTTTTAACCAGGATTCCTGCAACTGCCAAGAAGTCACTGTGATGCCACAGGTGTCCAAAACCACACGCAACCCCAGTTGCAAACGGAGTGTTTGTGTAAATGGCGACCCTTTGGACTAGTCCACAGTAACATCGGAAAATTGGAGAGCATGCCTGTTTTTAATGTTATAACCACTAAAGACTTTTGGGCTCCATCCAATTCAGAAAAATTATGTGCAGTTAAATTATTAAAAGCAATTTGAAGCTATCAACAAAAGTTTTATTACAATTAATTTTAAGAAAAATTAAATTTGTCCAAAACATAATTTTGTATTTCTTTGTTTTGCCACTGTGGTTTGCAGTTCAGTTTTGATTGCACTGGTTAACAAATATTTTGTCCCATACAAAATATCTATTTCTCATGTATTTTTGTACGCTGAATCCAAGTATGTTTTCAGAATGTCTGTCATGCAGATGTTTGTTGTTGTTGTTCCAGTATACTTGCATATGTATAGTAAGGAAAAAGCCCCAAAGAATGGAGAGCCTCTCTGTGTCGGCAGACTATTGCTGGATACCAAAGTTATTCACAAAGTGAGGCCCATTCTCAGTCATCAATTTTGTCAGTAGTGAGACTGTCTAGCTCTCAATCTTTTTCTTCCTTGTCTATGCATGAGATCAATTAAGACAGGACCTATTGTTTGGGAGCACTAGATTCCTAGGATAGATTATCCAAGGTGTTGCCATTTCAAAGTTAGTGGGTGCAATTGTACTTGCACAACAAAATTATTTAGCCTTAGAATTATCAGAGTATTCTGAGTCAGAGTTGGCATATATAATAGCCACGTCTGGATCCAGTCATTTGGGATGAAGCATTCTCCTCCTCAGTGTTACGTTATTGCCGTGGAGGCAGGGGTTGTTGCCTTAGCTTGGACTTAAGGTGGTTCCTGTCTCATTTGGAGTAATTTAATGGCCTCTGAGCATTTTGAAGCAGATGTTTTATGCTTTTTACACTATTAGTCTACCTTTTAATTCTTCCTGTTAAGAGTATTTGGACTCCCAATACCGCTAAATAACAAGTAGGCATTCTTCAGAGTCGTGCTTGATGGTACACCCCAATGCCTTTTTATACTCTTCTAGGGTCATGCCCTATAAGTGGGAAAACCTTTAGAGCAAAAATACTGAGATCTTTAGTTCATGCTTCCCAACCTCATCTATTATCTCTGAATTGTAACTCTACTTAGGCACCTTTGTTCCACAGTTCTTAATGTTTATTTATTTGCATGCGTACAGCTTTTTCTTCAGCTCAGTTTTTCAGCATGAGGGTGGTAGTCAGTCTAAGTACACAGGAGAGAGGTCAGACTTAAGTAGATGGAGAGAGAGCGAGAAGGGGGGATGGATAGATCGGGGGCAAAAATTTTCTCTCAACTGAAGCTTCCCTGACATTGCTGCATGCTTTCAGAGCATGTGTGCATACATATTGCACCAAGGCACCTTCAAGAATTAGAGAAGCACTTACTAAGCTTGGGTATGAATCTTTCTAAAGTAATTATATAAATCAGAATCTGTAACAATCAAAATCCAGACATGCAATGCTCTGCTCACAAAAACTGGCATTAGTTGACAGAACAGTTCAGAGACCTCAACAAGTCAATTCCATGTTAACTTTTCATTGAACAAAATTCCTTGAAATAATTTTAGGTCCTAGTCAAACAAACTGAATCAGCTTGAGTAAGAACACTGGCATTACCCACACTCTCAGCAAGAACACAAATGTCTGTTAAGGACACTGCATAATTTGCATAATTCTCTGATAAAGTATCTCCTGTATCAATCAGAAATGAAACATCTTGTTCCCCTATTAGAGGAACAGAGATGCTTTTGACACATTTGCTGATGGCATGATGGGCAGAAGCGGCAGGGCAAACTAGTTTAACAGTCAGTTCAGTGGCCTATTTTTGCGATAGAAGGGACACTCAGAATCTAACTTTGCAGGATGCCTTTCTGTTATTGACTGGTTGCTGCATGATGCTTGTGTGCCAGCTGTCTATCAGTGTAGCAGCAATATTTGGAGAAACAAATTGCAATTCATCATTTAACTCAAGCTCATGCTTGAGATCTGACCATCTAGCATTTCTCCAGTTCAGCACTGTAGTAACCAGACCGTGATTTTAACCAAGCAGATGAGAGATATACAGGAGAGGCATCTGAATTCCTCCACGTGTCACCCTTCCGGTGGTCGGTCATAGTTTTAATTGGGTGTAATTTGGGAATAAGCCATAGATGGACAAAGTCAATTTTATTTATATATATATAATAAAATCACTCAGTATTTACAAGTGGAAACTTGGTAGTTATGCAGAGAACAAGACAAATTTATCTTCAACCAATGACAGGATGGGATGGTACCCTTATAGATTCAACTAAAGGAATAGATTACTAGATAACGGGTAGAGAGTAGTACCTAATAAATCCGTAACTCCTTGTATGTGTGCAATATTTATGTGTTCGAAGTGTTCAGATAACCTGACCTATTTTGGATTATGAACTTGGGAAAAGTATTGTGAAATCATTTGTAAGGTCTGTAAAAACAGGTAAACTAAAAACAATTTAAAAAACAGCAGCAAAATAAAAAATATTAAAAAAAAATGTAGTTGTTATCTAGAATTGCTGATATTGTATTACTTGAATTAAATCAATACAATTACATTTTTAAATATTACTCATTTAAGTACAACATACAACATCAAGACCTAAAGGGTTTTTAAATTATTATTATGGATTACTGTCAACAAATGTTACCAACATTTTGAGTGTCGCAAACCGAGTTGAATCAAAATTACAGTTAAAGTATATTTTCACAGATTTGAGATATAGTGTGGTAGCTGGTAGGCCTAAATGGATACAATTCGACTTGGACATCTGTAAAGAAGCTTTGTGATGATGGCTGTTGTAAAAAGTGCTATATAAATAAATTTGACTTTGACAATTACTAGCAGTAGGGTAACAAACCAGAACATAGTTTCAGATATGCTATCTGCAGAATGCTAATAGCATAAAACCTATGATACCCTAGGGTTTTTTAGCCACTTATTTAATTGGATGCTACAAATCTAAATAAAACAATATTTACCTATCATTTACAGCAACTTCAATTTAAGATAATCTTAGGAAAAATCAATATGTAATCATAGATTTCTCTGCAACCCATTTCTCATACACAAACTTTTTCAACTTTTCAACTTTTGCACTCACTGACTTCATCTCAAAGTTACATCCAAATGTTGTATTTGGGTTTGTTGTGAGTTTTAAAGGCAATGGTATGCTGTAGATTTTAAGATGGACAAGAATTCAACCAAAAGCTTGAAGTGTTTATTAGAGAAACATGAAAATGTTCAGATGAAAGCTCTACAATATTTTTAAAAAGTGCAATCCTCAAAATGTTTGCTGTATGCTGACTGACACTAGACAGCCCTGGAGTCCTGTGTCTCTGCATGAGTTTGTATTAACCTCATCTGAAAATAGGAAGGCATACCCAGGCATATAACAGCAGTGAGTTAAAATGGAATTTCATAGTATAGCATAGTATAGACTTTGTGTCTATCTGCTGCATCTGTAATGAATTGTTAGTTGCCAGTTGGCTTAGAAAATAAGAGAAAGCCAGTAGTTAACAGGACAGAAATACAATCAAGAAACATTAAACATAATCATAAAAAAAATAAACCTTTTATTATTCTGACTGGCTCTGTCTGCCACCAGAGGGAGGCAGTGAGCTACCACTCAGTAATTCGTGACAGCCTACATAAGGCTGCTTCCAGGTTGCTGCTGTCTGTGCCTAAAGTTGGTAATCTTGTGTAACATCTTGTTGATGCTGATTACTAAATAGCCATTTACTTCTCTTAAATCTCTCTCCGCACAGACAGTTTTGATATTTTTTAAACAAATAAATAACCCCACACTAAATTAACACACAACTGTACACTTTAGTTCTTTCGCTCTTTAGCCAGACTTTATTGGCCTCTCATTCGTTCTTCTGTTCTTAGCCTCACTATGAGCCTTTACCCAGAGTCCTACTTTCTCTTGTCCTGGGTTAAATAACACTAAAATGTTAAACTGGTAATTCTGCTCTTACCTTTCCAGGAAATATGAGACACAGCCAGGTGGGTTTGAACAATCTAAAATGAATTAACCCTAAAAAAAAAAAAAAAAAGGTTCTGGCAATTGTACAAAGCAGAACGCTATTTTAAAGAAGTATTAACATATTTTGGTTCAGTTCTTTTAGTTTAGTGAGTTCTAGTTCAGTAGAAATACAATAAAAGCACATCAGTATCTCATACCTGTTTATTCTAGCGTTATTCTTGTGGTGTATGGGTATAAAGACTGTTGAAGCACAACAGGAATGAATGCATTAAATACTGATCTTTAAATGGAGCCTTAGAGACTTTTTCCCTGCCATTTTCAGCTATATAATGTCAAAAGTACAGTTGAACTCAGTGGTAGGTTGGTTGTTATTCACTCAGTGAACTGTAGTTTTATTATTGTTTGCATGGACAACTACAGGCCAGTTGGTATGATAAAACATTTCCATTAGAAACTGGCATTAATTATTATTAGACCATCATAATCCAATTTGTTTGATATTTGATTTCCAAGCAGTTAATGCATTCTCTCTTTGTGCAGTATCTCGCAAAAAAGATGGGATTTGACACACTCTGGTTTGGATACCTGCAGACAACTGTGGGCGTGATGCAGCTCCTGGGTGGCCCTGTGTTTGGCAGGTGAGAAGCATAGGTGTTGTTCTGGTTAAAAAGGCAAAGTTGAACATTTTGGAAAAAAGAAAAGCATATTTTTTATGCATATGAAAGACACAAAAATAAACAACAAAAAAACCCCCAGAAATTACAATGCTTTTTTGATAGATGAAGTGGGTATATGAAACGGCAACAAGGAACATTTTCTGGAATCATCTTAGATGCTTTGTCACTGATGTGCAGGTCCAGTCCAGTGTTCACATCATCTCTTCTGCAACATGCAGATAAAACAAAGATTAGTAGTTAGATTTGTAAAGATGAACAAGAGATGAACAGTCCATAATCAGTATACATATGCCATTGATCAGCATGCAGCTCTGGCAGGTCTATGTATAGCAGCATAACTAAAAGGGAGGGTCAGAGGGTGACCACAGTCCTCGGGGCTCTGAGACTTGGCACTGCATTCACATCATCAGTCACAAATCGGAGTGATCAAATGTTGTTGGGCAACAGCGTCAACACCTCGGGTTACCAAAAAATTATGACTGGGTGCCCCAGGTCACAGAAGACATTTTTGTGCAGGAAGCTAACCAACAGCTTAATAAAAAAGTACATCTTTAACCTAGATTTAAAAATTGGGAGTGTTTGAATCCTGAATTAAAACTTGATTGCAGTTTAATAACTGGCTTTATGGGAAAAAGCTGTTCACCCGGTACAATACATTTTTTTTCCCCCTAATGTCTTCAATCTGTACATGTTTCCTTAGGTTTGCAGATATATTTGGAGCACGTGCCGCTCTCTCTCTGTCCTGCTTTGCATCAATGGTTTCTTTTCTGCTCTTAGCAGCAGCAGACAGCACCATATTACTCTTTCTGCACAAACTACCGGCTGTTTTCATGCATGTCCTCCCAGGTAACACACACACTTGTATGTACATGCAGCCAATCAGACACATTTTGATGTTGAAAACTGTGTGTGTGTGTGTGTGTGTGTGTGTGTGTGTGTGTGTGTGTGTGTGTGTGTGTGTGTGTGAGAACAGGATCACAGATGGTTGTGGCAGACCTGTCTGAAAGTGGAAAACGGGCAGAGGCCCTGGCAAAGCTTGGTCTGTGTTTTGGAATTGGCATGATTGCTGGCTCATCACTGGGAGGCACCCTCAGCACACACTATGGGTATTTTCACATGTGTGCACACACACACTTTTTTTGTTTGTTATATATTTATTTAACCAGAGTATATTCACATGTAAATAGCATACTCTGATTTCTTAGAATGAATTTAGGCCATAATCTTTTTTTAATATAATAAAGAGAAGTAGATTTCAGCTCAGTAATCGGATTTCTCAGTGCATGTATCTACATGCTCTGTGTATCCTGCTATGTTTTCACACATGGGCAGGGCAGTCTAAGAATTCCAAAAGATATCAAAGTTGTACCAGAAAATGCATAATTTCGAACAATTGCCAAAATAAACGCACAAAGTGCCCCCCCCCCCCCGAAAAAAAACAAAAAACAAAGAAGCCTAAGAAGGACAGCAGTCCACACATGAAACAATAAAAATGTAAGTCCATATTTGCCAGTAAAATGACTCCATGTCATATGCACATCATATGCTACTTCACTGAGTTTTCTCAATCAAATTCCTGTCAAATTACTGTCAGGCTCACGCAGACTCTGATTTCTCTGACTCCTGAAGTACATGTAAGCATGTTAATTAGGTTACTGACAAAAATCCTATTTATTTATTTATTTATTGTCATTATCTGATTATTGAGTGCATGTAAACATACTTTGTATTACAGATCCAGGTGTGATCAGCCCAAAAGTGGACATGGCTCAAGCTAGTATATAGTTATTTTGACCCAAGATTTGGCATACATGTATTACTTTAATAGCACTTTATATATAAAAAATAATAAGTGGGACAAAAAGCAGCATTAGGTTCTAATGGAATACAGTATATATTTAGAATACAAATATGAAGTCCACAGTATGTTTGGAAATATTCAGTAAGGATTCTCCTAAAGATTTATGATGCAATTTATGATGATGATTTCATAATACAATTATCATATTCCAATACAATTACGCCAAACATTTAGAAAAATCCTTACAGAATACATCACTGTCAATTAACACCCTCACTTCTAATTTGGTAATTCCTGTAATAAGTAATTTTGGCTAGAGTTTAGCATAAACTAGCATGCTGGATATAAAATTGGTCGGCTTGCTGACATAATTGAGAAAATAGGATTTCAAATGGCAGTAGTAGATGCCGCTGAACTAGATATCTAATGGCTGTTATGACTTGGCTTCCTCTTACCCTTCATTTTTTTTAATGTTAATGCTAGGAAATATGACCGCGTTTAATATCCAAGCTACCAGTCAAACATTAAACAAGATGCATCTTATCTGTGATAACATGGTAAACCCAGTTATGGTGGTTTATTTAAAATATGCCAAATCAGTAGGCTTGATTTCTAAAATTGGTAAATGATGAAACAACAACTTTACATGTGCCTATTCAAAATGTATTATATTAAATGTATATTCTTTATGTAGGGAAGCTTACGTAAATTTCATAAACAGGGCAATTCAAGGTGTTTTGCAAATGAAGTATAAAACACAAAATGATGAACCTTAAAAATTAAATTAAAAATAAAACAATCTGAAAGATAATCAAATAATCTTGCATCAGCACATGCAAAACTAGATTACACTATAATTTAAAAGTACAGTTAAAGTGAAGAGAAAGCAGTCTTGATGCTCACTTAGATACTGAAAAATAGAATTGTTTTTAACCTGGATTTAACAATAATTATATTTGGTGAACATTTACCTACCTGCACAATCCCTCTTCAACCTCCTGATTTTAGTTACATTTACATTTGCACTTAGAGAAGTGTTTTGTCATTTACTCAAAGAAGTTCAGAACAGTAGGTTAGCGTTCAGAGTACACGTGAGCTTCTATCCCCCTGCCTACATGTAACGGCAAGTCACATTGGTGTGTGTAGTCGTTTGTTTATGTCCTTGTGCTCACGTTGGATGGTAGATGTGGGGAAATTTGGGTTTGTATTAAATGGTGTGGTACCGATTAACACAGTGTCTTTAAATATCATCAAACTTTCCTGTGAAATGGGACCATAAATGTGTCTTAGTATGATGTAGTGGGCTTTTTTTTTTCTTTGTTTGTTTTGAATTTGTGTGTGTGTGTGTGTGTGTGTGTGTGTGAGAGAGAGAGAGAGAGAGAGAGAGCGAGAGAGAGAACTAGCTTTTATCTGCCATAAACTGATAATGTACTCTTACTCCATAACTGAGTTTAAATGCTTAAGGCGGGTATGTCCAGTGTCTGGTCCTGGAGGGCGGAGTGTAATTTATTACTCTACTGAGACACATATACTATACCTGGCAATGGACTAATGAGCTGAATTAGGTGTCTTTTAAGCATTTGTCAATTACCACAGTGATTTTTGTCGTGGTTTGACACCACATTGCTACATTAACATTACATGTTATTTAATTAATGTTGCACTGTGGGGTCAAAGCGTTTTTGTTATTATGCCAAGTTTAATTTAATTAGGCATAGAATAAATTCTGAAAATCAGCAAAATATTTCCTCAGCAAAATGTTTTTGTTTCATTAAGTAGGCATATGTAATTCAAATTAATACAGATGTAATTCAGTCAAAGAGTAAAATAAGGTGAAAGTCAACAAGATAACATTTCCTTTCAGCTGCCACTGGCTGGAGAGTGAGTGAGTGAGTGAGTGAGTGAGTGAGGACTCCCATGATGCCATGCCATGTTTTTGTTGTGTGCTTTATTTCAGTTGGCTTGTCTTAAGTTTGTTTAATTGTGTGTAGAGATCCACCCTCTCTGTGATGTGGTTTTTCTGCACATTTCTTGGTTTTGCTGTGCTTGTTGTGCTGCCACAAATGAACCTTTTTTGGAGCCGTGATGTCAACTGACACTCTTTTTCACGCTGATGCTACAGTGGTTTCAGAAGTGGGATAAAGCCACGGAGTCTGAAGTGATCGAGTGATGCATCAACAAACTCACAGGCAGGTAGAAGCCCAGAGGAGAACTGGGTAACAAGCAGTACGCCTGCTCTCGGCCTGATGGTTGCAGCCAGCCAAGAACAGATGGCTGGAGAAGATGGCAAAAAGGCTTGTGCACCAGAGCCCAGCAGCAGAGCCCAGCCAGTGCCTAGCGTGGGAGGTGTGACTAGTATCTATCTAACACTATAACAGTGAAGGCAGACGGGTGCGATACTCCGCACAGTTCCGAATGGCTGCCCAGCATCCCTCACTGCGATGCAGTTGTGTCTGGAACTGGAGAGGAAAGCACTTCAGGATCTGCCACCTGAGCAGCATGATGACCTTGCATCATTGACTCAGGCTGGACTAGCCATCTGACTTCTGAACTTTCCCAATGGACCGGACTTCTTTTTTTTTTTTTTCTTACTGGCCCATTAAACAGGTAAATCAATCCACTGGTGGAGTCATGTCTTTAACCCCCCAAGCTGGTAGCAGTTCATTAAATAGCTAGGAAAAAAAGTCAGAATAAGAATAAAAATGGATAGGACAAAACACAATGGAGGCACAGAGATGCAAAAAAGACCATTAGACAGATGTTGCCAAATGTGTCAAAATAACTGGCATGTTTGCTGCAGGACATTGTTCAGCACCCATGCTTGATGAAGAGATGGAGCAAGATGAGGGCAAGAATGGAGGGAGTGTAGAACATGGGGTAAGCAGAAGCTAACATTGATGAGCAAGGAAACCTGCTCAATGTTATGAGAGGTGCTGGTGATGATTGGCCTCGAGCTATGCTGGAGTCCAGAAACCCATTAAGACACCTTAATAAAATTGTGCAAAAAAGTACTAGTGATGAACAAACTAGCTTGTGATTGCAAAGTTATGTTGATAACATTACAATAAAACAAATTCTGCATGTGTTCAGTTTGGTTAGCTTGTTACTTTTATGACTGCATTTGTAGTTTGCTAGCTAGCTCATCATAATATCAACATTACCATGTAGTCAGGTCACAGAGGTTAGCTAACAAACTGCGCTCTGGGTCAGACAATTAGTAAACATTTCTTACCAGCTAGCAAGATAGATCTTTCCTATTGTACCTGGAGAGCTAAGAAATCTATTTTAATGTGCCTCTGATATGTTTTCTGCTTCGTCATGTGCTCTCTGCAAACACCTGATTGCTGGGGAACAGGAACATTCCAACTGAAGTCCATCACTGCTGGCTCCCATTAGAGGGAGATGGGGGCTTGTGATCGTAGTAGAGGGTCTGAGCTGTGTTTACGAGTTGTGGCTCATGGGTACACAGGACGCATGGATATTTGGCTTTGGTTTCCTCGTGGTGGGTGTGTGTGACTGTGCTCACACTTGGGGGCATAAATGCTGAACGTAAATAGGAGACAAATTAAGTGCGTGACGAGGGGCAGGGCAGAGGCAGGGTTGGTCTCCATGGCAACATCACCCATGTTTTCATGGGTAAAGCTTCCACTTCTGGAGGAACTCGGCATGCAGCATTGGAGCTGGTTTACTGTGTTGAGAACACACGAGCAGCACCCTCGTCAGCTCTGATGACACTGTGGATAACCGAGAATGTGGAAGGGATGGAGAGTAGCAGTGACAGGTGAGCGGAGCGCAGTGGCTGTTGTCACCCCATACCAGCTCCATGAGCGAGAACTCGGGGTGCCCACTCCTGAGATGGACTGGAGCCAGCCAGGGTGGCGGGTTGACCAGGCTGTCAGCTGAGCGACATGCACCCGCAAGCTCCAGGTACCGTGTGGAGGCTGTGTGGGTCAGCAGGAAGGCTGATCATTGAGCGTGTGATGCTTGGGATCCACCGCTGGATGGAGAGCGAGCGTGAGCAGGGAGAGCAACAGCGGGGACTCCCATGATGCTGTACCCCATCCCACTTCCTGTAATTTAGTTAAATTTAATGTTTAAAATATGGTGGTTTTATTAGTTTAGTTGTTTTGTGCTACTGGTGTTGTGTTGTCTTCTTGCATTAGTTTAATTTGTCTCAAGATCGCCCCAATCATTGTGATTTTCAGTTAGAAACCCTCCGTATGTTTGTTTACTCTAGTGCTTAATGGTTTTGCATCTTGGCTGTATTTATTGTGCTGATGCAAGCAAAGCATTGATGTGGAGCCATGACTTCCAACTCTTCTTTCTGTGAGCCGATGCTACAGGATGATAGTTTTAGATTTAGTTGAAAAGCATAATGGCCTACCTGTCTATTTTAGCTCAGCATTCAAGTGAATTACAAAAAAAACAACTTTTATCAGTCATTGGTTAAAATCAGGCTTATTGTAATGAGTTTCTTTTTGGGTCCCTTCAATTTAAGCAGTTCGGGTTTTCATTTATTCAATTTGGGTGAGACCACAAGGATGTCTGGTTTAAAATGTGGGTTGTTTGTTTGTTTTCTAGGGAGAAGTTTACAGCATGTGTGGCTGCTGGTGGTAGTTTGGTCAGTCTACTGCTGGTGCTGAAATTCATTCCTAAGCACACCAAAAAACACGCCACAAAGCAGAGCAATGGTAGGATACATGCATACATTTATATTAAAATGGGTCTTTGGAGTTATGGTAGTGCTAGAGAATAATTTTATAGGTGCTGAATTACTAATGTTGGTAATATTTAAATGTTGACTTGCTAATTTCATGCACATTTCAGATGCCATCCTATCTCCAGTTTTTGTGAAAAACCATAAATTTAAAATCAGTTTTCCTCATTTTAAGTAGATTATATTATATCTAATCTCCTGAGAAATATGTCGTTTGGCTATTTTGACTTGGAATTAAAACATGGTCTGTGTTTTTGCATATTACTGTGTTTTAAAGAAATAGTATAAGCAATTAGAAAAATATTCAGGAATATTGAGCAACCAGCTCTGTTGTGATAACATTCAAAACTATTATTTATTTTCAGAATATTCATTTCTGTGATAATTAAGTGTAATAGAAATATGTACAGCCAGTTGATCGTTATTGTGGAATAAATCCCCCCATGATCAAGCAGTACTGTTTTTTTTTCCCCTAACTAAACATGATTCTAGCCATTATAATGTGTGTGTGTGTCTGTAGGAGGTGGAGCTGGCTCTGTGTTTAACTTAAAGGAGATCATCAGGTTAATGAAGTTTCCAGGTGTTGCAAAGACTTTCACTGTAAAGATCATCTCAGGACTTCCATCAGGTGAGTCACATATTCACCCTGACAAAAAAAAAAGTCATTCAAATAATAACATGATAAATGTTTTAAAGAATGTTCACTAGCATGTGGGACAAATAGTAGTGACGAGAGGTGCAGGCGCTGGTATAGGCATAAAAGCGTAGTCCCTGTGGTGTATTAAAGGAGACATGGAACGTTTCTTCAATTTAGACCAGTTTCCTGTGTAGTGTTGGAGTAACATAAAAAATTTGCTTAATCCAGGATAATTTAGATTTTTTTATACTGTCTCCATTAAAAGGAAAATGTTGGGGGTTTTTGGTTGATTTTGTATGATAAAATATATTTGGGCTACTTTTTCCAATGTAAATAAAAGCAATTTTGAAGCAAAGTTATTATCCTAACCACTTCCTACTCACTTCCATGCAGCTAGTCACTTCCTAGGATCTAAAATCCATACTGGCCTTCCCAACAAATAAGGTTGTACTCAGTCATACTGGCACTGTTACTGGATACTCGGTGCCACCAGTTCTATTTGCATTTTACCTACTATGTCATCAAGCATTCCCCAATACAGCATATCCATACTGGCCTCCCAGGTGACTAAGACCATACCAGCCTCACCATTGTTAAAGCATTACACCGTGAGACCTCTGGGGGGGTTTTTTTGCCACCAATGTCCAATCTTGCATTTCAACCAATATATGAATATTTATAGCCTGCAACCACTCTCCAATACACTGTCCTTCAGGCACAGCCTAACTGCTCTATTCATATCATTACTGAGCGACACTTATCAAAGAAACAAGCTAGAGAGCTAAGCACCTTATTTTCTCCATGTATATGGTCCCTGTGAAAATCTAAGCTTACATGCTGACACAGGATGCTTCAGTGTCCCAACACCTGCCAATAATTTACAACCATGATCTTCACCAGTGCACTGTTCAAGGTTTTGTGGAGTCAGAAGGACATGATGATGAGTTGCTCCAAGCAAAAAATGTAATGTAATTTACATCCATTGGTCTTGCCAGGAGATTTCTCAAAATTTTCCCAACAAAGCTATTGTCCCTGTGAAGGTGCTGCTATACACCGTCCATCACATTCATGAATAAAACACACAATCATTCACCTTCTCTCTGGAGTCTTTAATTGTACTTTGCATTTGCCTATCCACATCTCTGTGCCCTAGTGTGCTCCTAGCTAGCTGCACCACCAATCAAGGGTCCCACTTTCTCCCTGCTTTTGTGACTGCTGCAGCCACTTTTATCACTGTGTCCTTAGATCCTAACAAAATCATCTCGCTGCTTACCTAAAACCAAATTCCACAAGCAGGGATATATATTGGATAAGTGATGGGTAACGAACATTTGAACCAGTGTTTTAAAATGTTTAGAAGAATATTAGAAATAATTCTAATAATAATAGTTTTAAAAGAAAATATATGATGGCTTTGATTATAGGCACAAAACTCATTTTTAGCAGATCGCTAGGAAAGAGAAGAAAATGTACTGAAGCTTCTTTTTGTGGTAGAAAACATGCTAGTTGTTTTTTGTACCTGTTTGGTGGGCGGAGCTTAACTAGTGGCAGGAAGGCACAGCTAGCATAGCAGTATCAGGTGTTGGACTATAGGAATAAGGATCATCCGGACATCATCTGGAGTTAATTTAAAGGTTTGCCTGCAATAAACCGTTTGTCATACACCAATAGTTGCCAACCAGTTGATTGTGATCGATCCTACCACATGACATAACTTTGCATTCTGTATAGATCTCACTAATCTGTTACAGATGACTGGTCAGATGATTGCTATTTTTCTCATTATTGTTTTTTCTCTGTATGTATGGATTCCTCCAGTTTGTCTCTTTAAATAACAAATCATGAAGCTGTCAATTAGGCTTGTGTCCACTCACCAGTTGCATTTAATAACATATGTACTGGCATGCAGGATTTGATGGACAGAACAGAGTTTTAAAATTTTCTTTTTTTAAAGTAATTCACCAAGTGTCTTTGTTTATTAAATGGCTCAATACTAAAAATCTAAATATGTTTTGCAGGTATTTTTCAGGTCATGTTCTTCATTATTGCTATAAACGTTTTCCAGTTACAGCCAAAGCAAAATGGTTACCTGATGGCCTACTTCGGTTTAGTGCAAATGGTACATACATCCACAAGCACACATACAAATAAATACATGCAGTGATGTAGGCTGTCCAGATTATCTTCCTACCTTATTAAAACGTGTGCTCTTTTTAGCACTCATATGGTATGCCTTCATGTGTGTGTGTGCTTCTCTTAGGTGATTCAGGGTGCTGTTATTGGACGACTGACGGCCAGATATTCAGAGTACTCTTTGCTCCGTGTCACAGTAGGTCTCAGCAGCTTTGTGGGACTTGCACAGGTACACACACCAAACAGAAGGAATCATACAAATGAGAACACATTGTGATCACTTTAACCATGTTTAATGTAAAGGAGCAGTGTAATGTGGAGCGAATTGGAGACGAATGCAAACGCTGAGAGGAGCGATATTGAGGGCAAATCCAAAATCAGGGTCATAATCATGGTCCAGTGTCAGAGAGCCAACATGGAGTGATCTGGGAAAGATGATGATAAAGTAAATATGAAAACTACAAACCAAAAAACTGGAAGAAGCATGCAGAAAACAGGCTATGTGCAAAATTACAGTCAGCGTGAAGTCACAGAGGCTAGAACAACAGCTACGTAAAGAGAACACAACAGAGCCATTACATTTACGGCATTTAGCAAACGCTCTTATCCAGGGCGACTTACAAAAGTGCTTTGTCATTTACTCATAGAATATATCCTAATACAGTAGGTTAGAATCAACATACCAATGAACTCGAATACTCAAGAATACAGGGATGAATGCTGATACCTAGAAGTACAAAATACATAAGGTCTATCTTAAACAGTAAACAATGATAAGTGCTATAAACAATAAGTGCTAGAGTTTGTTAAACAACATAAACAATACCCTACAATAAGTATTAATTTAGTCAGTCAATATCTGAGCAGTGTCAGTTGTCCTTTAAATATTCTGCAAATAGATGGGTTTTCAGTCTGCGTTTGAAGACTGCAAGGGACTGTGCTGTCCGGACAGCAAGTGGGAGTTCATTCCACCATCTTGGAGCCAGGACAGAAAATGGTCTCTGCTTGTCGTCCATGAGACCTGAAGGAAGCCATGGATTAACAGTGACCAGTGACAAGACTGAACAAACGCAGGATATAAATACATGTACTAATGAGAGTTAACAAGACACAGATGATATAAATGAAAGGCAGGCAATATGAATATCTATCAGCATTATGCAGCAGGACCATCAGGCTGCCAAAGGCACAGGGAATTCCTAACTTAACTTTGATGTTTCTAAAGATTCACATATAAACAGGCAGTGGTTGCCGCTTACTTTTCATGGGGTACCGGTCCGGTGGAATTTGTCTGGCCTTGAAACGCTACGTGTCTGCGCAAGACACCCTGGGTCAAAGCCATGAGCGGAATCAGCATCCAGAGCATTGTGCAATTCACAACCCAGCTGGGATGTGGAAACGAGTGGCATTTGAGAAGATATCTAGCCAATCTGTTAAAATCAGTTTTGTTTGAGAACTGAAATATATGGAAATGTGTGTGAGAATGTTTTGGTGTCACACAATTATAACAATCATTTCTTTTTTGTCATCAGTATATTTATATATACTACTACTACTACTATTACTACTACTACAGCTAACTACTTTTACTAATATTTGTAATAATTCTACTTTCCCAGGCCCTAACCACCAATGTGTTCCAATTCTGTTTTGTTGCTGTGCCAATGATGTTCTGTACCAGTGTGTTCAATGTTATCACAGACAGTATCCTAACAAAGAGTGTCCCAGCATCTGACACAGGTAATAAAATATTATTTTATTCATAACTTAGACATGCTAAGTATAACTTTACAAACGGGTCACTTTCTACATATGGTAACTGTGTGTGTGTTTTTGTGTGCCCATGCACATCTGTGCTATTCATGCTTGTGATTTGTGTGTGTGTGTGTGTGTGTGTGTGTGTGTGTGTGTGTGTGTGTGTAGGTGCCATGCTGGGTTTGTGCGCATCTGTGCAGTCTTTCATGCGCACGGTTGGGCCAACCATTGGGGGTTTCCTCTACGAGACATATGGCGTGGCATCATTTGGATATACTCAGTTCAGTGTCAACATCATTGTCTTTAGTCTGCTGCTTATATCCCACACCAAGAGAAACCTATAGTCATTAATGGATATATTACAAAATATACATGCTTTCGCATTAAATTACTTTCACATTATACACCATATTATAGATACTGCCAGGATCAATAATTTGTGTTTAGTTATAACTCCTTTATAATTCAGTTATAACGCTAACCCTAGCATTTATAGTCATTCCCATTTATCACATAGCTATTTAAGTAGTATTTAGGCAGTAAATTTGAATCTTTCTATTTAATGGTTTGATATGGTTTGGCTTTGACTGACTAATTATGCTAATCATATGAGGCAGTGTGATACATTTTCATATATGTAATACAGTTAACATTTGTTACACTACAGTGTTTTTGTTTTTTTGTTTTTTATAAACAATTTCTTCAATCTTTATGTAGTCATGGTCTTAGAGCTGTAATTTCAATCTTCCATAAAAGGTTCCTCTTCCATAAACATAAGAAATTGTGCAGAATCAGCACTACTGGGGGGGGGGGGGGAAGCCTGAAAGATTGCTGAGCAGTGGCACATATTAGTTTATTATACAATGCATCATTTTATACATGTAGTAAACAGGGTAAACCCAAAATGTCTGACAGGGAAGCAAGATGTACTGTTCATGGCAAAATGAATATAGACACCAATCCTAATTACTGAGTTCAGTTGCTTTAGCCTCACCCATCACTATCAGGTCCATAAAATCAAGCGCATAGCACTGCAATCTCCATAGACAAATGCTGGAGGGCCAGGTTGATGGTACTTCCTGAGTCCAACAGGGTCATAATATTGTGCCTTTCTAAGTCTGACCTGCCTGTAAACAGCCATAGACGGAGGTTACGCTACTTACAACTCGCGATCTGCGATACATTAGAAGGTGTATACAGTGAATATATATTTAACACACTGATCCTAATTAAAATTTGTTTAGTTGTAGATCTGCTCTGAACTCCGTTTCAACCCCCACACCCAATGTTCATTCTGCATCATTCCCACATATTTTAGTACTTTTAATCATTTTTGTAAAGCATTCGTGTACAGTAAATAAATACAAAAATGGCACTAAATTTACCTCCCAAATACCCGCACAGGGCACTGATCTTGTTCAACCTCAATTATTAAAACAGGTTGTCCCAGGTTGTTCTGTGAATTATGAAAGCGTTCTGTAATGGATTCACTGGCCCTTGTTAGCATAAAATCATTAATTACTTACAAGGTTGGTACAAGCATCGGTCACTTGTATTCCTACGCCTAACCTTTCTCGCTTGTTGTGGCTCGTGCTGAAGTGCGGTGAAACGCGATGACGCATCACTACCAACAGCATTTAAACGAGCGCGAAGCAGTAAAATAATCCCAGGTGTGTTATACAAATATCCTGCAGTGTGTGCTTTATCAGTAATTAACATGGAAATAACACCATAAAAGCAAAATTTCCTGTAAGGAGAAAGCGTATATATATGTATGTGTGTGTGTGTGTGTGTATGTGTGTATATGTATATGTATGTATGTATGTATATATATATATATATATATATATACACACACATATACATAGATATATAGATATAGATAGATAGATAGATAGATAGATAGATATAGATAGAGATAGAGATAGATATAGATGCATTTTTGTTTAATTTTGCATGATCGTAGCTCAACTTTGTGGAAAAGTTACACTTTACCCTACACTTTCAGGTACTCAGCTGTCGAATCGAGAAACGTTATTTATTCATTTATTTTTGCAGAGTGCAAAAAGTGTAGAAATAATGTAGTCGTTGCCCAATTATTCAAACGTTTAACCAGAGTCACGGGCCTCCACTACAGTAAGACAAAGACGCGTTAACAAAGAAGCCATATCAGGCATCTACTGCCAATACCCACTTACGAAGCGGAAGATTCGGAAATTGAAATCTTATCATTATTCTCCAAAATGGGTTTTAAAAAGCGTCCCATGCGTCAAAGGCATGGTTTCGATTACCTTCCATTTGTGGTTTCTGCAGGTTCAGAAATTCCTCGTTAGTTATTCATTTGAAGTCATGGTATGCTCCTCTGTTATATATATATATATATATATATATATATATATATATATATATATAAATCTTGGGCTAAAGTTAAGAGTGTTGGTTACTGGAAGTGTGTAATGAGTTGAATCAATGACTGGTTGTCTGAATATATTATGCTAATGAGCGCGGGCAGTGCAACTTCGGGAGAACAGTTGGGATGCTGGCGAACAAGAGAACTGGAAGATCAGCGCCAGGACAACATTGCTCATAAGAAAATGTGTCGGTAGTTCTGTAACCGATCGAAAACTGTGAGGGGAGAATTTGATTCCACTTCGTGTGGTATATATGAGTCACGAATGGATCCTAATTTAAACTTAATACAAAAAATATTTCCTTACTTTTTACTGTTCTGTTTTGGCTTAATACATCAAGGTAAGGCTTACGGAAATCTAATATTTATCTTAGTTTTCATTTTTGTTTAACCTGCTTTCAATATAAATATAAATCATGTCTGAGTTTGATTAAGATGCTGAAATTAATTAATTGTTATGTTTTAGACGTGAAAATATATATTTATTGATACTTATCACAATCTCTTTTCAGTACCTATTTCGTGGGGCACAGAAAGAGTGAATTTAACTAACCAGCATGGTCTTGAAAAGTAAGCGTTACATGTTACTAAAGTATTAATTGAGTAACCTGTCCCAGTCACTGCATGAGGCAGGATAAATCAATGTAACATCACCCGATGATGAATAATCATTGTTTATGCATTGATCTCAGTTAAATAAGGCTGCCAGATTGTCTTGAAGTTTTTATAGTATAGTCTTATCTTTCTAATATGTATGCAAAACACAGTATATTTGGAAGTTGAAAGATGGTGTCTTGCATTCAAGTGCCTGCTTTTCTGTCTAACACAAGTGCTGATTACCTGTGAGGAACAAACCATGCCTTGTTCTCTGTGTGTCTCAGCAGTGAGAGCAGCAGGATAATGCTGGCGAAATGGGACCCTGGTTCCCAAGCAGAGCAGGTAGGAGAGACACACAGTGGCGCTGAAGCATTGCTTTGAAAGTGCGCTCAGACACATTGGGTCCAGGCACCTGGGCTAAATGTAGTGGCATACGATTGAATACATATCATTTTAGGATGAAAATGATTGTAGGCTCACATAATTTTATTTATGTTTATTTTCAATGAGCAGAACATATTTGTGTAATCTAAGTAGGCTGGTTGGGCTCATGCTGAATTTAAGCCTGTGTGTCCCCACATCCCCCCATGCAGATATCAGGTGCTATTATTTGAATATCTGTTTCATAGCACTCCATTGAACCCTCCCACCCCAATCCAGTAATTAAAAAGTAATGGTTAAAAAAAGGAAAAGGCCTTTATTCTTGTATTTAATGTGATGAATTCATCAAATTAATTTGGCCAGTAGCCACTTTATTGTTTATTGTGAAATGAACACCCTGAATCCATTGTAAATTAAGTCACCTCTCCACCTTCGTTATACTCAGCGCTGATGTTTAATAAGTGAGCGGCAAATGATAAAACCACTGCTTGCTTTGTTTCGCTTTTGGGATAAAGGCCATCAGCAGCCTGGTTTCAGGTGTCCCTCCGCATTTGGAATTGGGAAGGGCGGAGCTGTTCCCAGTATGCTGCTGAGCCACTATTCACTGCCCCCACTCTGGGGGACACTGGTCTCCTTCATAATGTGTTGTCAGAATACATCTCCTTTGTAGTCGTGTAAGCGACATGAAATTACTGAACTCTCAGATATCAGGTGTGATGTACAAAGAGGCAAACAAAATAGTTTTGATCAGATAAGAGAGAAATGCTTAGTACTAAAGCAGCTGACTAAAGCGCATGTTAACTTCATCTCAGAGAATGAGTTTATTAGCATCATACATCAGTCTGATTGGAATTAAAGGTTACTGCTATATAGTTTAGGGTTTTTGGGCAGTAGTAGCTCAGTGGTTAAGATACTAGCCTTGTACAAGTTCAAGCCCCACTGCCACCAGGTTGCCACTGTTGGGTCCCTAAGCAAGGTCCATAAACCTCAAATTGTATTCAGTCATGGTTGTAAGTTGCTTTAGATAAAAGTGTCAGGTAAATGTGCTATGAGACAGAGCAAGCAAGTTCTTTTGTTATTAGGAATTGAGGAGTTTGTTTAGTTTACTGGCCAGATATTTTTCAGCTAATCATTGCTTTTATTTCAAGCAATGCATAGATGTTGTCTTCATATGGTGAGTCATAAGTGCATTGAAAGTTGCACTAACTTTATTTAACTTCTCTCCTAAGCAAATATTACTAAGCAACACATCAGAGCACAGTGAATCGGAGTGGGCTGGCCGTAGAGCTATGGGTAAGGTCACTTCCTCAGCTGTGCTGCAAGCTTAACCAAGAATGCTGTACATATGTTTCAGCCTGAATAATTATCTTGTACTAAATAAGTATGTGCAATAGATCAGCCATTTTATTATTAGTGAAATTACAGTCTGTAGTTCATCTGTTGGCCTGTTTAATTGGTGAACTGCCCTCAACACTGTTTATCACTGATCAAATTCTAATCATCACTTAACAGAATGGCAGACAATTCTCAACAGTGCTCTCAAACACTGACATGGTAGTGGCATGTCTCTTGGTATTGAGCTAGGTTATCAGTTTATCAGCCACAACAACAATGCTGGGGGTGCTAATTTTTGTGCAGTATTTTTAGTAGTTAGAATAAAAGCATTGATTTAAATTGGACTGATTTTAAACCTTATCTTTTGAAGCCGATTTCAGACCTGATCAGCAGCTGTTTAAAATTATGTCTACAATCATTAGATTATCACTGTCACTGACCACATACAGGCTTGTAGAGTAGACAAACCCAAGGCTAAATTTAGAGGTAGTGATACTCAATAACACATGCATGAGCAGTATATATCACACAGTATGTTATATTTTTTAGTACATAACAGTCCTTGCACGTTCCCATGCCTGAATGGGGGACAGTGTCTCTCAGAAAACACCTGCAACTGCTCTATCTACCAGGCCACTGGATCACGCTGTCAAACAGGTACTGTTAACATTTAGCAACACACTTTCACTTTCACTTTTTATGATTCTGTAGCTGCTTATATTTTGACCTGTTGATAACCTCATCGTTGCTATGATGGTTTTAGATCATATAGCGAATTGGGGGTCAATTTCTAAATTATTGAAATTATACAGTGTTTCATACCATACTATGTAATGTTTACATAAAAAACCAAAGCTCAGAAATACTTGCACATAAAACACATAATAAACATTGTGTATATGGTCTATACTACTGAATAAAACAACCAGGTTATTACATACTACTGTTTAGCATTGCTTAAAGGGCATTACTTATTGACTTGGAGCTCGAATGTATTTGCCAAGCTTCAATTCAGGAAAGTAATATATGAAATGTTTCAGTTCCTAATTCAGGTTTGGAAAGGGAGATGACGTGCCGGTCATGGGGCCAGTACAATTACGAGACTTTTGATGGCCTTTATTACTACTTTCCTGGGAAGTGCAGTTACACTCTCTTGAAAGACTGTGAGGACAATACACAGTCAAGTGTGCTGATACAGGTACTTAAACATTAAAAAAAATAAATAACTGAACACACTTTCGGTGTATTTCAATTCTAGCAGTATGTTGAGTAGGTCAGCTGATCAGCTGCAGTTTAAGTTGAAGTAGCTGGTGTGTGTGTGTGTGTGTGTGTGTGTGTGTGTGTGTGTTTGTGTGTGTGTTTTATGTGGGTTTTGCCTGGGAAAGATATTTGTTGGCCATCTTAGAGAACGTGATCTCATTATTACAGTCAGTTTATGTCCATTCCAGTTTAATACAGTAATTACAGGCTGAGCCAAAACAGCATTGGCTTTGTTCTCTGAGATTCAGTGATAGGAATCCAAAGTAGTGAAACAGCTTTGGCCTAAAGGCTTTTTGTGAGCCATTTGCTTAATGCCAATATCGTTTGTCAATAAATTAAAGGGGCAGCTAAAAGTAATTCAGTATGGTTACTGTAATCACTAGACCAAGATGGCTAAAAGTAGTTGTTTATCTACAGTTATATATTGTTCTGCTGGTTCTACTACTATTATGCCTCTCCTTCTCTGTGCTGCATCTCCTTTCTGCAGGTTCATAATGATCCAGAATGTGGTTTTCGTCCTTACTCCTGCACACGATCAGTAAGCCTCTTCCTGCCATGGGAAGGGGAGATTAGGTTACAGAACTACAATGTCAGTTTCAAAGGTCAAAGGTAATGAATACTTGCACTCCACAAACCTTCTGTTACTCATATGCCACGGTGCTGTTTCTAAAATGGATGGACGTGTGTGTGTGTGTGTGTGTGTGTGTGTGTGTGTGACTATTTTCTGAGTGTTTTGTCAATCTTCATTTCCAGATTTTCCTAAGTTTTAGCTTCTGAGTGCCACAATCCATTTTAAAACAGTTCCTTTATTATTATGTGTTATCATTAGCAAGTTTCCAAATCACCCAAATGAAAATCAGCATAATAAAGTTAGAGGTGCATAATAAAGTTAAACTCATTTATGGTAGCAAGGGATCCCTTTTCTTAGTGCTCAGGCCTGAGTACACCAAGGTGCTAATAATGTCAGAAAAACATGCTGTGACAGAAATCCACAGCACAGGAACATGTTTTTACCTTGTGTGTGTGTTTGTGATGGTGGGGGGGGTGTGTGGGGGGGGGGGGGGGTGTGATCAACATGGTTTAAAACTACATTTACAATTGTTCATCAAAATATGGGTATGTTTGTGTATGTGTGGAGACATGTTTACATACATATTAATACTTCCCAGAACTGCATAGACCCCATTCATTGCAGATATTTAGATGTCCCAACACTAACACACCTGCCTTCACTCTTTAAGTTGCTTGGTAATTATCCTACAAGTAATGTGCATCACAGCAGGGACGTAAAAATGTTGAGTGCTTGGGATTTCCAAGATAGGGATCGTGAGACATGTGTTTCCTCCTGCAGTGTGCAACTGCCTCATAACATCCATGACATTGAGCTGGAGCGGATTGCTGACTACATCCTGGTCTCGCAAGCTCAAGGTTTCATGCTGGCCTGGCAGGGGCTTAGCAGTTCCATCTACATCAAGATGAGTCCAGAGTTTGTGGGACGCACCTGTGGTCTGTGTGGCAACTTCAATGCTGATATTCAGGATGATCTGAAGACCAGCTATGGTAAGTTTCTGTCCTGAACAAAGCCTTTTATTTAAGAGAAATGTTCAGATTATAGTCATTTAGTGGCGCTATTCATTAACATCTCATCGACATCTCATGTGCTCATGATTACTGAGTAATGCCAGCAATGCCATCCTATTAAATGTCAACTGTGAATAGACTGCCACTATTTTTCATATCCAAATATGTAAATATTTATTCTCAGTCTTTAATCACTCTTCTGTGCTGAATGCTATGACTAGATGAGATGTTAATTTTTGATTGGTCCAGGTATGCTCACAGAAGACATTGCTATTTTTGGGAACAGCTGGATGGAGGAGGAGCCACAGGGACCCACATGTCCAACCATTCCATCTTTCTATCCATCTCCCTGTTCTACGCAGGACCCTCACATTCTAATGGTATTTTACACACACACACACACACACACACACACACACACACACACACACACACACACACTGTATATGCACCCACACAAACACAAAATGCCTCTTTAATGCAGAACTCTGTTTGCTATAGAAAGTGGAAGAGGTGTGTGCATCTTTACTGAAAGAGCCATTTAAATCCTGCCATCAGTTTGTTAGTCCATATTCATATATGGCCAGCTGCTCCAATGACCTCTGCCTGTAAGTATAAATCACATAGTGTAAAAACTGATTATTTTACAGACACCAACCGACTAAACCTTTATACAACTGAAAAGTCTAAGGTGTGTGTGTGTATGTGTGTGTGTGAGAGAGCATGTATACATGTGAGAGACAGAAAAAGTACAAGTGTGTGTGCATATATGAGTGTGTTTGGAATGTTTCTGTCTGATCCCTATTGCTAGGTCTGGTCCCAATGGTGAGGTTGTTTGCCAAGTCTTTATGGAGTATGCAAGAGTGTGTGCCCATGCTGGTCACCCACTACACAACTGGAGAGCACGTTTTCCTGTCTGCGGTGTGTTACACAGAAACACACAAGTGTTATTCCATTCCCCTACCTTTAATAGACAGTTATAAATTAATTAATAAATAAATTAACGTTAATAAGAATAACATTATAGAATAACAGAATAAAAGCATAGCTGATCCCAGAGAAACCTTTATAGAACACATATGTTATGATCAAAAATATAATAAAACAACAACCCATACAGCCGCAGTTACACTCCAAGCTAAGCAATTCTGCTGTAAATACTTGCTGTGTGTGCAAAGTGTCTGCATGAAAATGTGTTTTTGTTTGTCTATTCAGCAGTAGCAAGCTAATCAGCAGAAGGTGGAATGGTCATAATTATCAAGGTTTTATAAGATGTCCAACATTTTTGCTTTATAGGTATTGAATGTCCTCTAGGGCTTCATTACAGAGAGTGCATCACCTGCTGTCCTGTGCACTGTAGTGTTGAACGGATGTGCATTGACAACAAGCTCCAGTGTCTGGATGGCTGCTACTGTCCAGATGGTGAGCAAGACAGAACACTAAACTGCCTCTTTGATGCAAACATGCTATGCCTCCTGCATTCATAAAGAATGAATTGGTACCATGTATCATCTATTTGTGTGTATATATACATATACACAGGCATATGTGATCAGTGTACAGACTCTCTATATGTATATCTTGTGCAGATCTGATCTATGATGATGGTATGTGTGTGAAGTCATCAGACTGCCCATGTGAGCATCGTGGAATGCTGTACCCCTCAGGACACACCATACAAGACGAGTGCAACAACTGGTCAGACCCACCAGCAAACATCTGCACAGCCTTAGACATTATTTATTCAATAAGTCTTATACAAGCATTTACCTCTGAAACATCTGTGAATCAAGGAGCATTTTAAACAACTGAGACACAGTCAACACTTATAAGCACTACAGAAAGGTGATGAGACTAAACTGAAAAAGTTGATGCTGTAATAGATTTTTAACCTGAGTAAGAACAGTTTAACCTTAAACTGCTTTACTAATTTATTTGGCTTTGGTATCTGGAAAATACTTTTCAACACAGGATGTTCTTCTTCAAACTTAAAACAATAGCAGTAATGATAACATTTCAAGGACAATATTAAAATCAGTCAATATCAGATGCTGTCAGATAAAAGCTCCCACTGGATTACAATACTGCATGTGTTAAACTGACACTGCTCCTAACACATACCGATAATGCTGTCTACATCTCTTAATGACAGCATTTAATAGTGCATGTTAGGAGCAGTGTCAGTTTAACACATGCATTACTGAAATCCAGGGGCAGCTTTTAAGAATGGGATAGTAGTCCTATGCCAGAATAATCATATCTGTGTCTGTTCACACACTGGAAGAACTGCTAACTATTAACTAGCTAGCTTCCATCACTTCGTGAAAAGCTTGTCTGTTTATATTTTTTCTTTGATTGTGTATTTGTGGGTTTTGTTTAGTTGATGATGTTAACAAAATGGTGATATCTCTACCAACCATGTATGAAAATGAAGAGAAATACTAACATGCAGTAACAATATGGTGTGACATGAAGTGTAGAAATGATCATTGCAAAATTAGGGCAAGAAAAGTTTATGGATTTTATAGTAGTATAGGGGTAGTATAAGTGTAGATAAAACCATTTCTGTGAAATGCAGAAATGCATTTATGAAACAAGTTTGCATCATCTGACAAATCACATGACATACTATAAAATACTCACTTATATGATATTTACTTTGATTAGCTAATTCTCTTATAGCACTGACGGGACTATTGGTTGTCCACTTTGTACAGATTTTTTAGAGTATTTGAGGATAACTTGCATAGCAAAAAGTAATGAGTACTTTCCAAGATGTAATGAGTAATGTAATCTCTCTGCATTTTGAGATAAGTAGTTAGTCATTTGTAAGAGATTGTTTTATAAGTAACTACCCCAACATTGGTTAGGAGTGTGTTGTCATGTGGTGTCATTTCTATGATGTTTGTAGCATAACAGCAGTTTTGAAAAATGAAGCAAATAGTGTGCATAAGGGTATTCAGATGTATTTCAGTTCCATATGAGAAGCTCTCAAACAGCTAAAAGTAGATTTTTTATTCTGTATTTTATTTTATTTTTAGTTTTTTGAGTAAGATGTATCAGCTGGGTATATTTGTATATTAGTTTTTGATAAACAATTAAATAAATATAACTCTTGGCTACTGTACATACTACTGTACATAAACATTATATAAGTAATAACAGAAATATTTCCATGGATGGTGAATTTGTAATAACTTTTATTCATTTTATTGTCTCATGTATTTCAGCACCTGTGTTGGTGGTTTGTGGAACTGCACAAAACACAGTTGCCCAGGTAGACTCTCTCTCACTTGTCCCTATTCCTCTGTCCATCCTTTAAACAGGCAATATTGTGTCTATGCTGACTGAACTGGTTTTATTTAGATGCTACAGAGCAATACGACCATAATGAATATACAAGCATCATAAGAATGTTGATATAGCAAATTATTTGTGATAACTGTTGATATTCATTATCATTATAAGTAAAAGGCAAATGTGAATGGTAGTATATTAAACATTAAAATGTACTCAAGAAGCTGTAGCTTAGATGAACATTAAATGACCTAAGATACTTATGACCTAAGAAATGGTAAGCCTGTAACCACAGTACCTTAAAATGATATAATGCCACTGGATTGATGTATTTTCATTAAGTGTATTACGTAAAATATTCTGGGTAATATTGTAACATTAACAAGCAAAAAAAATAAGTTTGAATTAGCACAGCTTTAAAAAAATTGTTTTCTCTTTTGAATGATGCAGGAGAATGCTCGGTTACAGGAGATATGTACTTCCAGTCTTTTGATGGTCATGTTTACACCTTCTTGGCTACATGCCAGTATGTTTTAGCCAAGAGCCGTAATTCAGGCGGCTTCATAGTGACGATCCAGAATGCTCCATGTGGACCTGTAAGTGCTTTAATGTTGTCACATTATCTACAAAAATATAGTAATTCCAAGTACAGATTTTTGCTAAGGAGGTATATTGGGTATGTTTATTGAATTCTGGAGCCAACGTTAGTATACATCAGACTTTTGATGTTGATCTTTCGATAATTTCTGCCAGATAATTTCAATTAGTAATTAGTAAAGAAATGTGAGATGTTGAAATCACTTTGAAATAGTATGAAATCAGAATGTAAAATAATTAATCATTTTGTCTTCTAGTCTGCTTATGTGGAAATGGGACTGAGCTATCGCCAGAGTGCTCTGAAAGATAAATCGAAGTCTGAAATGCATTTATGTCGTTATAAAATCCTTTGTTGTTCAACAAATAGATCATAAAAGCCTTGAAAGATGGAGAGCTCTTCTTTCTTAAAGCCTCTCTCTCCCAGATTTCAGCACTGATGATAGCAAATTTCACCATGCAGAGTGCAGCTTGGAGTAGAGTGTCACTGTCTGGAATTTGAACAAGCCATTCAATTTATCTGTACATCAAAGTAATACATCCAAAGACTTTGTGTGTGAGAGAGAGAGAGAGAGAGAGAGAGAGAGAGAGAGAGAGAGAGAGAGAGAGAGAGAGAGAGATGAAACAGAGAGCGAGAGAAGCATTCAGGAAAGTGGCTGGTGAGAGATCTTTCTTTGGGCAGACTGCACCTATCGGTGTTTTCTGTAGCCTTCATGAATGAGGTGATTCAGACTCTGAGTAGGTTATCTCACTGTGAAATACTAACATGCAGTAACCATATGGTGTGACATGAAGTGTAGAAATGATCATTGCAAAATTAGGGCAAGAAAAGTTTATGGATTTTATAGTAGTATAGGGGTAGTATAAGTGTAGATAAAACCATTTCTGTGAAATGCAGAAATGCATTCAGGTGCTGAACACCTGAAAAGCTATTCTTCAGGTGTGCCTGCATTGGTTCCATATCTCTACCTGTGTGTGTGTGTGTGTGTGTGTGTGTGTGTGTGTGTGTGTGTGTGTGTGTGTGTGTGTATACTATATTGTAGAATCTGGATGGAGCTTGTATTCAGTCAGTGAACCTGATACTGAATGATGATCCTCGTACTGAGGTTACACTCAGCCACAGTGGTGAGGTATACATGAGGAGCCAGTTCCACATCACTCTGCCACATTCTGATGGTAACGCGTTCTTTCCACTCTGGATGAAATCAAAAATTGCAGTAGTGTGCCTCATCTTTGTGCTTCTGTATTAAGATGAATGTGTGTTCTTTTCTTTCTATTTATGTGTGTATGTTCAGAGGTGTTTCAGATCCAGGAGTTGTCGTCCATGTTCGTTCAGGTGAAAACCAGTCAAGGTCTGCTGCTACAGTACAACTGGAGAGAGTTCCGGCTATATCTGCAGCTCGGGGAACTGTGGAGGGATGACACAGTTGGGCTTTGTGGGACCTTCAATGGAAACATCCAGGATGACTTTCTGTGAGTGTCACACTAACTTTAAATGTCTCCTTCACTTGTGTTCTGGGTGAGGCCAAAGTCTGTTTTCCTGAGCTTTGCAATACTTGCATGGAAGAGTTTATCTACAAGAAATAGCTTGTAGAGACATGTAGCGTCCTACAGTCTCAGTATGCACAGTTGATGTTGGCCATCCTCCAAGCAATGGTCAGTCTGTGTCCACAGGGCCACTGTTGGCCACCCTCAAAGCAACAGTTAGACTGATGTGTGTAACAATTCCAGTACCACTGATGTGCCTGAATCACTATACCTGTAATACGCCAATGTCACTGCTGTGTTGTGAATAGTCCACCACATAAATAATTTCCAGTCAGCAGTGATCCTATTGTCTGAAACTGACCAATAACAAACATGGTAAAGATATTTTGCACAGACCTTTTTTAATTGTGCTCCCCCTATTTGTACAATGTGCAATTACAATGGTGGCTCAGTGCTTAAGGTACCTGATTAATAATCAGAAGGTTGCCAGTTCAAGTCCCACCACTGCCAAGTTGCCACTGTTGTGCCCCTGAACGAGACTTTTAACCTCAAGTTGTACTCAGTGTAAGATGTTTTGGATAAAAGCGTCAGCTAAATGCTGTAAATGTAAAATGGAGATTGCATAGGTGCATTATAAACATTTATAATGAAGGGGTAAGTGAGTCTCTGTGCAAATGCACTGATTGTGTGTTGAATGCATGCATGTGCTAGTGCACCTTCAGGCATGATCGAGAGTACTCCACATTTGTTTGGGAATGCATGGCGTGTGTCATCAGCCTGTGTGCCGCGGCCAAGCTTACCACAGCTTGACCCTTGTGATACTCATCAACAGGCAGGTAACATGTCTATTGTACACACACTCAACCACACATGCACTGATAACTCTTTAAAGCAGTAATGTGAATAAATGTCATAATGCGTGTGGGTGTGTGTGTGTGTGTGTGTATGTTCGTGCGCGCGCGTGCGTCTTCAGCCTCCTATGCAGTGGAAAAATGTGAGCTGTTGATGCAGGAGGTTTTCGCTGTGTGCCATGAGTACGTGAGTCCCATGGTCTTCCAGCTGCAGTGTCGTGCGGATGTGTGCAGGTGTGGAACTCCATGCCTCTGCTCTGCCCTCGCCCACTACACTCGTGCATGCCGGAAGCACAACGTCATCATTGAATTCCGCTTGCATGTGCCTGAGTGTTGTGAGTCTCACTGTGGACCTCTCACACACATTCTGAAAACAAGCATGTGCTCACATACACATATATGTGACTTTAACTATTAATCACTATATTTGATGGTAACTATTAAAGAAATACACCTAATCTCTATCTTTGGTTTCT
This sequence comes from Electrophorus electricus, assembly GCF_041902795.1. Taxonomy (NCBI): domain Eukaryota; kingdom Metazoa; phylum Chordata; class Actinopteri; order Gymnotiformes; family Gymnotidae; genus Electrophorus; species Electrophorus electricus. The sequence goes on from NC_137519.1 coordinate 2,328,062, forward strand.
TTTGCATGATTGATTACCATGGACAATTTCAATCTATTTTATTGTACCTAGAAAAGAACAGAAAAATCTGTTGACCCAAAGCATATAATGGCAATCAAAGAGTTTACTCTTTCTCAGAATTGTCTCCCTGAAATCAACCAGTCTCACAATGAGGCCTATGTTTTGCAGCGGTCACATGTCCACCAACAATGGAATATGGTGTGTGTGTGTCATCATGTCAGCGGCACTGCCTGTCGCTGTCAGTCCCACAGCTGTGTGGAGAGGAGTGTGAAGAGGGATGTGTGTGTCCGCAAGGAACATACTACAGCACGCACACGCATGCCTGCGTTAAACGGTGCAGTAACATACATACCCTGACATGCTGACACATCAGCATCAGAATCTATAGTGCAACAGTAACTGTATGGTGCAAAGTTTTGAGCCTTCATCAAGCACTGCATTAAATGCTCTGGATTACTCTGCACTGTGCTTTATTCTCCCAGTACAATAACACTATGATTCAATGTGTGCTGTATCTACCACCCTCCAGAATCAGCAATACATGCAACAATATGCTTTGCAGCAATATGCTTTGTTCTCCGTCAACACTGTGCTAGCAACACAGACCTGGAACTAATGCTCAAAACTCAGACACTCGCACTTCAATATTTATAGTCCAAATTCTTTTACAATGCTGAATCCACATTTTTCACGTGATTTCTATTCACTCCAGGCTTGTGAGAACTGAGGCGGTGTTCAGAGCTGCAGTAAAGGAGAGCATTCAGAACCAGCCTGCACGGTTCACTTCTAGTTGCAGCACTAAAATATTTGAGTAGTAGTATCCGGAGACTATGCAGATTGGGTTACGGCTAGTTGTGTGTTCTGCTGCTGTGCTCTTGTAAAAGTCACTTAACCCTAGTTGGCATCAGGGTGAAGGTTAATGTGAGCTATGTATTCTGTCTATATTTGCTCTGCTGTGTTGCTGATTTTACACAAATGTTCATTTGTAATGTATGTTAATACTTCTTCAATATTCATAAGAGCTGTTGTACTCATAGATTCCTCAATTGTTATGATGTTATTGATAAATTAGTATTTTCTGTTAATCTTGTGATTTTACTATTTTTTACTGTGTTACAATAATAATTGTATGATATGCGCAAAGCAATTTCTCTAGATGTGAGTGTTCAATAGGGCTGAGGAGCTATTTTTCCTCCTTATATTGTTAATATAGTTTCTATAATACATTCTATGGGTGAGTATTTGTCTTCAGATATTTAATATTGTAATATGTACATGTAACCGATGCATTTTTTTAAGGACTGACTGCATAAGACAGCATGCTTAATCAGGTGGATGTGTTAATGTGGGGTTTTTGTGCATTATACAGGAGTGAATGTCCATGCAGTTTCTTGGGAGCCGAATACTCTCCTGGAGATGTAATCTTGACATCATCCAGTGTACAGTAAGATCCGAACATTTATCAAACCAAGCTGTAGCAGGGTTTACCAATTTGCCAGTCTGTCTTTGGTGTATTCAGTTCTCACACTAACCATGATTTATCATGATTTCCTGTGTAGAATTTGCCAAGATGGAAAACTTATCTTGCAAACCATTATTACCGGTGAGTGTCAGTGTATTTCATACTATAGAAGTCTACTAGTTATGAGGTCATTTTAGATGGTTTACAAATGGGCAAATTAAAACCATTTTACTGTGAGTTATACTGTGTATGACTATGTATGTGACAAATAAACCAAACTTGAACTTAAAATGCTTCATCCGATAGTACTAATTGGACGAGACTGCCCAGTTTCCTAATTACTGAGACACAGGACACTCTATGTATGTTTTTGCTCTCCTCAGATAAGCTGTGCCCACCTGGGCAGGTTTACGAAGACTGTGGGAACAGGCTGGAAGGGCCATCAACTAGTAAAGGTTTAGCCTGTCTCCCCACATGTGAGTCTTACCTGCTCAATCTCACCTGCTCCATCCACGAGCCTTGTGTGCCTGGCTGTGTCTGTCCTGCAGGGTGAGTACTGTGCTGTCACTATTGCCCCAGATGCATGTCAGAATCCCCAGAGCATTTAGAGTTTGCTGTTCTACTTTGGTATTATAACATATTACCCATGGTGTGGGAAGGTGATCTTTTACTGTCTCGATAGCTACATTTCAGCAGCTGCTTTTTGTAGCTGCCATGTTCCATGAGCACATACTACGTAGCAGTTCAAATCCAATAGCTGTTGTTGTCATGTAACTGCATTACCTGAAAGCCTGGATTCGCTTAAGAAGGTGTTTCATATTAGTAGGTTATTACTACAACCAGTGACATTTCAATTGTAAATGAGCGTGATTTAACTATGCAATCTCTGATGTATACTGTATCAGTGGTATATCTAAAGCACACTACTTACCATTTCATTTTGTTTTGTTGTTCACTGGAAACAAGTGGAGAGTGAAGTAGCTTGAAGTATATAGATTTCAAAGATATGATAATCTGTCATGATAATTCCTGTAGTAACACATATCAGTGGTAAAGTGCACCATATGTCTCAGTGGTAACATGTGTAACATATGTGTTCAGTGTAGCCAGATGCCCAGCTGGCTTGTATCTCAAGAAAAGAATATAAGATGTACCGTGGTCCAGATATCATTTTTTCATAATGCTGTGTTTTCTGACATTTGTTTGTGTATGATGTTTTTCATGGCCATACTACAAAACAACAACAACAACAATAATAATAATATATGTCTTTGTGCAAAATATAGGAAAAGGGGCAAATAGATCATGAAAAACTACTGAAATTTTTTAATATGAAAACAAATATTTCTATAAACAAACTTATAGTAATTTCCTATCAATGTCATAATTTCTCGATTTTATGGTACATACGTGACTACATTTTCCATATTTACATAATCCATCAGCAATGTCTTTGTTTAGACCAGTGAATGATTTTTGGTGTATTTGGGAAGGTGGAAATACCTGATGTCAGAGAATAGTGTATGGAATGGCCTACTGTTGGAATACATGCATGCTCTCAGAATTGTATTAGTTCTCATGAAAAATTCTGAAAATGTACATTTTCTAAAAATCTAAAATTATTTTAATGCCCTGATTGAGAAGACAGCATCCACAACTTGCTGCTTTAATGACAGACAACTAACTGAACCTAGGAGTTTATTGATAAAGGCAGCACTCACTGGTTACTGATAGAAACAGCATTTGCTGTAGTGGTTTTACTGTGGTGGAGTGGCCTGCTTTTATGTCGCATTAAGAGAACAGTCAATGTTCTGCTGCAATGTAGAGAAACTGCCTGCTGCTTTACTGTGGACCATGGAAAGAGTTCTTATTTCATTCCACTTCCTTCTAGTTCCACGCGTCAGATTTCCACTAAGGGCTACGAAGTGTTCCTGACTCCTGCTTGGCCAGTGGATTTTTGTTACTTGATACGTTTAATTCCAGTGTCCGCACAAGCACAGTGAGGTTAAGTGCCATAAAATGAGTTTAACTTCCCGAAGCCTTCCTCTGTCACAGCAGCTTGGATAAATGTTTGCTCTCCACTTACCTTCTCCAGCACTCTCTCCTCATTGACTACTGTCTTCCAAGTAGAAGAGTTTTTGATGTTTTATGTTGTGCCAGTTTGAACATTTTACAGATTTTAAATCTTTTGTGTTCTGTGTACATATTGATGATTTGGTTTGGTCTACACGGCGGGGTTTCTTACACGCCATTACATGATCGCTCAGACCTCTGGAGAGTGAAATGAGGTCTGACCAGTAGACCTGCTGAATTACAGCTGAATAGTTTACAAAGAGGGAAATGCTGCTGAGTATTCATTACTCATGTGGTGATGAGAGTGAGTGAACAAGAGAATGAAAAACTAGGAGGTAGACTGTACATAGGGAACATTGAGATATTTCAGATGGTGTGTGGGTGTGTGTGTGTGTGTGTGATTCACTTATTCCTGACATTTTGACCTTTTAAATGAAAGCCTATCACACAGTGACACCATGGGAATGGAATCACAGGGCTGTCATGAGTGTTTAATAACCTCCTGAAACTCGATAGTTTGGCATCTGGACTGGAATAAATATGGCACAAAGGCACCTTATGACAAAATTAGAAACATTTTGATAAGGGAATCGATAAGTCTGAAACTGATTAAATGTGCCATTGATGGCTAACCCTGTGATGCATGTATTATATCATTGACTGTGAAGTACACTTCCACATTAGGAGCAGTTGATTGTGCTGAGTAGTATATAAATATTACAGTAGTATTTAGAGCACCAGCAGGCTCAAGGTTCAACATGACACCAACATGACAGGAGTAGGCGTACCTTAGCAGTTAGATAGAATAGATTATTTGGCACATCCAAGTACTAAAGTGTGTGAAAAAGGGGTATATCATGTGTAAGGAAGCACTCTGGCAGATCTGTCTATGGCAGCACAGCTAAAAGGAAACACAGAAATGAGAGTTTCCTGGAACATCAGCAATCCAAACTTGAGTGACAAAAGAGAGGTGAAGTGACAGTTTACCATAACTCTTAGTGCTCATGAATCCAGATCTACATCTTTACCTAAGATGAGGGGTATTTAATAAAATACCTGATTAAAACAAATAGGGTTTCAGCCTAGCTCTAAATACTGAAACTACTTCTGAGTCTTGAACATTGACAGGAAGGTGATTGCATATCATGGGAGCTTTATAGCAAAGGGCCTTGGTAGTATTTCAGGTAGATTTCCTTATTCTAGGTACTAATTAAAAGCTGCACATTTTGATCTAAGAAGACCTGGCAGATCAGCTTCTGGGTTACAAGACCGGTCAGTGCTTTGTAGGTCATTAGAATTTTTTTATAATGAATACAAAATGTAGGATTCAATGCAATGTAGCTAATTCAGGAGTAATGTGATCACTCTGGCTTTTGCATTTTAAACTAACTGGAGCTTCTTTAAGCACTTAGTGGTGCAAACAGATAGTAATGCATTACAGGAGTCTAATCTGGAAGTGATAAATACAAGTGATAGCTGATGTGATGGCTTTTTGCATCAAGTAATGGTAGTATATTTCTAATCATTGCAATGTTCCTGAGGTGGTGAACAGATGTCCTAGAAATATTATTAACATGAACTTTGAACAAGATGCTGAGATCCCCAGTTCCACCTAGATCTTTAATTGTAAAACATTCTGTACTTCAAAGGTTTATTACATAATCAGAGGGTATACTCTTGGTTGCCTGTGGGACTAATAGAAGCACTTCTGTTTCATCAGGATTAAGTGAGAAAGCGTCTGTCATTTAAACACTTCTTAATATTAGGCTGATATTTGTTCTTGGTTTGGCTATAACATATAACTGAGCGTCATCAGCATTGCAGTGGGAACTAGCACTGTGTTGATGAATAATTTCTATCAAAGGTATTTTATATAATAAAATAAAAAGCAGGGGCCCTAGAACAGATCCTTGTGTGACACTTCAGCATCCATCAAGGATAGTTTTAAATTCTCCATTTATGTTCACAAACTGGTAACCATCTAACTACTAAACCAGGAAAGGGCCATTCTTTTAATCCCCTAAACATTTTTTAATCTTGAAACATTTAACTAAATGCTGTGATCTATGATGTTAAATGCTGCACTGAGATCAAGCACTATATGCAAAGACACACAACCCTAGTTGGAAGCCAACACCAGGTCATTAACTGCTTTAATCACTGCTGACTCTGTACAATGATGAGGCCTAAACTCTGACTGAAAGTCTTCATGTATCTGGCTCTGAGGCAGGTATGAGCCTAACTGATGAACTACATCTTTTTCTAAGATCTTAGAAAGTTTGAAACAAGCCTATAGTTTGACTACTGTTTTGAATGATTTAGGTACGTAGCTAGTGTTCATGGAGGAGTTTATTATATTTAATAGAGGTTTGATTACTTCAGGTAGTAGAGGTATATTTGTTTAATAAGGTGTGTGGGCAGTGAATCTCGTAAGCAGGTGTAAGATTTTGAGGAGCAAATGTATTATCTTAGTTCACACTGTTGGATAGAAGTAAAAGAACTATCTATCTCTTTTTTAGCATGGATGATTTGCTATCTGTGTAATTTCCTACTACAGCCATTGCAAAGGGCCACAAACAATAATAATTCAGAGTGGATTCCAGATTTCCAGTTACTACTATATTAACAATATTTTCTTCACGTTCTTGTTTGAACGCCAACCTTAAATTTACCTCATATTTTAACATTTGAATTGCATGAACTGCAATAACACTTCTGCATTATTATGTTATGAATATATTATATTCTGAATGCTTTGTCTTTCCGGATATAACCTCGAAATACAGTACAAAGCTTTCACAAAATAGTACCAACTTTAATAATCTAGGAAGTATTTGATGTAGGACAGAATGAAAGAACAGAATGTTGGCAAATAAGAGGGTTAGGGTTAGGGTTAGGGTTAGGGTTAGGGTTAGGGTTAGGGTTACATTGCCATCCAGCTACATAACAAGATTTATAATTCTTATAACCAAATGTTTCATCCCAAAAAACACCACAAAAATTTTAATAAAAATTATTCAGAACAATATTGCTTTTCACACCAGCTGACAAAGGAAAACTTTGCTTAGGTCAAAATAAAAGTTTTTTAAGCAGAGAGGCAACTGTGTTGCTGGCAAAATGTTTTCATCAAACAGGTCAGAAATGGAGCACAATAATCTCAAACATCTTAGTTTCAGTGAGCATCCTATTTGGAGACCTTGTTGTTTAAAACCTGGTTCTGTGCACATCATACACTTTTTATATTTGGTGACCTTCTGTTTGTTGTATGTAACAACAGTAAGATAATTACATACAAAAATGAAAAGCATGGCATAGGTGCTATCCTTGACTCTTAATGTTTCATAAATAATCTGAAATGTATTGTATAGGCTGGCAGTGACCTAATGAGAGACCTGTTATTATAGACCTGTTATACCACTAACTATTATGAAAAGAATAAAGGATTACTTGAAAAAAGTAACTACTATTTTTTTTAAAGACATTAACACTGTTTAACTGCTGCTAAAGAAAGATTTGATGGTAATTGAGTAGTATTTTGCATTGTCCCAGTGCTGTACATTAAATGTTCTGCAGTGAGAATAAGTGAGGATTAACAAGGAGCACTGATGACAAAGAGGACCATAATTTTCTTGTGCTGACTGTAAAGTGAAAAAATTTAGCTTTTGGTCATAGTGACGGCATAAGAGAATGAGTCAAGCAGCAATTGATACTTATCCCGATTGGTCAGTGAATTGGAATTCTGCCATTTCCATTCAGCTCCCCTTAACATTACTCTGAGGACAGGTTATGGGACATCTGAAGACTAGACATTTGTGGTTGGCTTGGTTGACAGAGTTGGTCAACACAGCAAAAGACTGGATGTGCACAGTGGGTTAGATATCCATAGTGATCTTAACTCTGAAAACTGACATATATAAAAGTACAAAGAGTTTGACCTGATCCAAAACTGAGTGATGTCTCTGCATCATATATAGCATAAAGCTGAAGAACAAGATGTCCTCACTGTGGAAATGTTTGTTTATATTTTTTATACACCTCATAATGTAACATTTGTATTTTATTACTGGTTATAATAGTTTGCTACATTATTACTCTGCTTTATTGTCTCCAATCTATAGAATGAGTTGTTCATGGATCCTGAATACTTACTAAATGGTTGGGATAGGTATTGTTCTTCAGACACAGTGGCTGGCTTCATGTGTGTCCAACCATGCAGTCTTATGAACTGTCAAACAAAAACTTGTATAGTTAAAATAGATAAATTAGGGGATTAGAAACTGCTATTTTAGGTGAATTTTAAGAGTGAGCAATGGCTACCAGGAAAGATATCGTAAAACAGAATATTTGACATCACAGTTTATCATTTTGAAAATGTAGACGGTGGACAACATATGCATTCCCATTTCCTGATAATAGGTGCTAATCTGTAAATGTAAATAAATAAATTTAATATCTATGGCATGCCTTGGCATCCCTACATTGTACATCATAAATATTCAACAACTTTGTGTCAACCTTCATCTTAAGATTTTTGAAAACAAAAAGCTTTTATTAATGATTATGTATTAAACATTTTATCTTAAAATGGCTCAATAGCTGTTAAATGTTCAGCAAATTCAGAAAGCAAATGAGTTTTTAATGTTGCAGTTTAATAACAATCAACTCCACCAGAGGCAATCTGGAGCTACCGAAAGGGACTTTCCACAGAGACACAGAGAAGGACCCCCCTCCCACAACCCCTAAAGCCCCTGGACAGAGACAGACTCAGAAAGCAGTCTGTCTGATCTGATCACTCTCTCTCTCTTTCCCCCTGTGGTGTGTATTTTAGCAGCATTTGATATGTGGGCTACGCTCAAAGAGGACACAGATTACCCTATGAACTTGTTCACATTGCTAAGACTGCTAATGTAGTTGCCTACATTTTTTCGCCTGTGCATAGCTCCTGAAAAAAAACAGTGAAGGTTCAAAAGGTTTGTCATCTATCTATCTCATTCATATATATATATATATATATATATATATATATATATATATATATATATATATATATATATATATATAAACAAACATAAACACACACACACAAGGTTTAGTAATGTTTACTAGCTTGCTTGGTAATTAGTGGATTACTTTGTTATTTATTCAATTAGACTACTCGGTGCCATTTAATGTACAAATCAGATTTCTCCCTCTCTTACTCCTTTGACCATTGTCAGTGCTCATGTTGCTTTGTGTGCTTTTGGATAACGGACATAGAGCAGTGTTTGTGAGTGGTGAATTCCTTTACTAATGAACTAGAACAATTATGCCCCTAGCTGGGCTTTATTTATTCTGTAAACAGAAGGATCAAATGACTGATAAGCTGCTTATAGACATTCCTGCTGGCTGTCTCACCAAATCAGCACGTTTTCATTAGGCTAAAAACTATCAAAATAAAAGGCTTGCATGACGTTAATGTTTCATGTTTCAATGTAATTTTTTTTAAAGGTTAGTAGGTGCATGTTAACATTCTCTGTGCATATTGACCCTTTCTTGAAGTTAAGACCTGGTTTTAGTGACTATTAAAAGACCATTTTCACTCATTCATTACCTGGCTATTTTAACACAAGGCTGAAATTTTACAGATGTGGATTTTACAGAAGGATGTTCTGCTAAAAAAGAAATTTAATTAGCAGTAGATAATTATGCTAATTTCTTCCCATCAATGTGTTACGTAAACATGGTTTTTAGACCAATAGATTTTTTCGTGTATGTAATGTTCATATTCATATACCTTATGTCTTCATTTTAGTTAAACATATCAATTTTATAGGTATAGCATTTAACAAAATAGTTGTGCCCAAGTATAGTATATAACATAGCAAATGCTGCTCTAAGACTACATGGAAATCTCAACATCCTCTAAAATGTGAAAAAACGGTTATTTAAGTCAGTTACTTAACTGTCTCATTCCAAATAAATATTTGTATTTATTTACAAAGAATCTACAAAGAATCGTCAGACGATGCTGGGCAGACCGATAAGTGACTGTTAGGGTGTGTCACACCGACAGGTTTCAGAGCAGGTGCCCATGGTTGCTTGTCGTCTTGCTACACAAACCAAAGCAGCTTAATTGGCTGGAGTCTCTGCCGACAGACACATTCCCTCAAAATGCAGTGAATACAGCACACGTACTGTTAAAATATTTTGTGTGTTGATATTATAGGATTGCTCCTGGTTTATCCATTTTTTTTTTGTCTTTATTTAGCAGTTGTTGTAGGTATTAGTGTAACATTCTCTGCCATAGTGCAACTGGCTCACTGCCTTTCAGTAATGTATTAAGGACTCTGCACATGCGCAAATGAGTACACATGCAGACTACAGAGCATGCACATGTGGGCAGGCTGTGAGGTAGATAAGTAAACAGGCAGGTAGGCCAGCAGTCCATTCATTTATTTCATTCTGATGGGATTAAATTGACAGTTCGTTCTGCTGCAAATAATTTACTCAGCGCTTGGATGTAAATGGTATTTCAAAAAACATATGAAGTGCTTCTACATTAAATGTCTTGCTCCACCTTCAGTTAAACCATATTTCAAGCAAAAGTTAAAGAAATATCCCCAAGGGGCAAAATGCTTGCCTGAATGTTTTTTGCATCACTGTCTGGGTTTGCACTATTTGTTTTGCTGAATGTTCACTATTGCATGGAAATGCTGCTACTCAGTGGACATTTACATTAGTATGTTTACATTAGTAAGCATTGGCCAACAACTATGATGGGCTCCTGCAGTAATCTGAAAGGATTTTAGAGGATGAAACCAAAGTAGAGGAGGAGACTGGCTTAATCAGGACACTGGAGGATTTTGAGTTTGTTTTTATGTTGAATACATATTGACCAGATCTTCTCAGAAACTAGTCTTTGACATTGTGCAGCTGGAGGCTATGGATGTTTGCAAACATACAGCAAACATACAATTGTGAGTCTATTTACTATGCCTGTGTTGACACATTGTGCTCACCTAAAGAAACAGATACAGAGGTAGATGGCCTTTCAATGGCTGTTGTCGAGGAATGTTTTAAAAATGTATCTAAAATGTAAGACGGTGTTTTTCATCCGCTATGTCTGTTTTTAAGTTTTTGTTGACTGAATTTAGCAATAGCAATTTAGTTTGAATTCATAGAGAATTTCTGATTGCTTCACAAAATGGTATAAACATAAAATTGAATAAACACAAAAGCTTGCACAAATGTAGGTTTTTAAAAAGTACATAGGTACTACAATACTGTAACTAGGAAGCTTACTCTACAGTCAAAATCAAGATCAGAAGACTTGAGAGGAGTAGCTGCTATTTAGCATATCCTTTGACTAGACTGGGACGTGAAGAGGTTTACATCAGATAATGTAGCCTTGGCTAACCTTTCTCTCACTAATTACGTTAAACTGAGATACCCCACTGATGTAGGCCCAATCAAATGAAACAAAGCAATGGTTGGACTGTGATGCTGACAGGATCATAAAAACATGATTGCAATAAATTATTATGTGAAACAAAACTACAGATTCTAGAGCTACACTGTTCCACTGCCTTGGGATCAAGGGACAGAAATCATTTATGCATGTGGTAGCTCAATGCTTAAGGTTCTTGACTTGTAATTGGAAGCTTGTTGGTTCAAGCCCCACCACTGCCAAGTTGCTACTGTTGGGCCCCTGAGCAAGGCCCTTAACTCTCAGTTGCTCAAGCTGTACTCAGTCATAATTATAAGTTGCTTTGGATAAAAGTGTCAGCTATATGATGTAAATGACATGGCTATTGCTGTATTACAAGTGTCTTTCACTCACAAAGTCAAGATTGTTTTAGAGCAACATACCTTTAGAAAAAGATTACAAGCACTGCATGAGAGTATTCCAAGGTATGCAGAGTTGCATACTCTTGCTTCTAACTGCAGCTTTTACAACAACAGAACACTGTTGAACATTGTGACACAAATGCAGTGCAGGATGTACAGCCACACAAAACAAGAAACATGCAACCCCACACAGAGGTGTGGCTAACTCCACACAGAGGCCCTCAGGGAAAGCCAACTGTAAGTCTTGTAACAAAAGTGTTATTTTGTGCCTCTCAGCCCCAAACAGTGATGTGCATGAGATAAAATACAGATTCCTGTATTTGGAGAATTATGAATAATTATTAAGTCCCAAAAAGATTTCTGCATCATTTCAGAATTCTCACACTTACCTACTGTCAAAAACAGAGAAGAGAAGTGGACCAAGCAATGAGCCCCAAGGGACACCATTGGAGAGTCTACATGGAGTGGATGTAGATTAACTCCACAAGTAATAGGACTGCCCTTCCAGATAGGACTGGGACCATTTCCATGCAAAACATGTGAGGTTGGAGACTAAGAAGACAATGTTGTGATTTACTGTGTCAAAGGCTAAAGAAAGTTTCAGAAGAATAACAGATGACACTTTGACCTTTTGTCTGTCTTCTTTCAGTAATCTTATGTAGTTCTTGTCAGAGAGGGCCATTCTAAATCCTGAACATGTGCCCAGATGGAGGTTTGGGGTTTCAAAAAAAACAAACAACAAACACTTATTTGATGGACATGAACTGAGAAAGTTTCGATAAGTCTGATTGTTTTGGTGTTCTTTCTGAATAAATGTATTCTTTCTGAATACATAAGTTGTTCCATAGCACTATATAACACTGAAAAGGCAATCAGCCAGATTTTTTAATGCTTTTCTGGAGTTGGACTTGACTTCAGTTCTCAGTTTATTGGTAACATTTATGTTTTTAAATGGTTTAAAGAGATTGTTAGAGTGTGTATGAGAGCGTGTGTGTGTTCATAGGTAATGCTGGCAGTTCAGTAGTGATTAAAGATGCTTTGAAGATAGTAAATTATCTAGCATGCTGGCAGATGGAGAAAGAGAGCTGTTAGCGCCTCTCTATCTGGGGTGTAAGTTTACGAAGTGCTCACAGACGCTGCTGGGAACTCTCATGTCCCAGTCACAGCACTCAAACCGGTGAAAATGATTCAACCTGCATTTTACAAGATTCTTATCTGGAGAGAAAGCGAAAGAGGGGGAGAGGGTAACCTTGGTACTGTGAGAATGAAAATTGGCTGTTTTTCTCAGGCAACCTTTTTTATTGTTTTTCTCAGCCATCAGACCAGCCATAATCTCCTTAGGTTTAATATCTTTTGTGATGTGGAGTGTGTAGAGCTTAATTCTATGTCTGTGTGTTCATCTTATAGGCTTTTAAAGCATGTTGATGAGTGTTTTGAGCCTATTGCATGTCCATGTTTGTGGAAGGGTAAAGAATATTACCCTGGAGACAGAGTGTCATCACCCTGCCACCAGTGGTAAGTATTCTTCCTGACACCAAGTTGAGTAGAGTACTTTTTAAATCAATAGAAAAAGAGCAAATATTTGACTATCAGTTTATAATGAAGTTTATAATCAGTTTATAATGAAGAAAACAAACAAAAAAGTCAAAGCTTTCATTATTTCTTTGTTACACACACAATGTTCTTGCATTCTGAGATTGTTGTTTTTATAAGCAGTCCAAACAAGTACTCGGTATACTCTGAATTATAAGTAGATGATTGCAATATTACGTAGCACTAGCTCATAAATAAAAAAAACTTGAAGAGTAGAAAGATCAGATTGGACTAACACAGAGCACATTACTCAACAGTAATATTCTGTATACAACAAGGAAAAGTAACTGTACCTATTATGTGTTAGTGTGTGTCAGCATGGTTCATTCCAGTGTGAGTTTCGTCCATGTGCCTCAATATGCACCCTGTATGGAGATCGACATTACCGCACATTTGATGGCCTGATCTTTGATTATATTGGAGCTTGTAAAGTTTACCTACTAAAGGTGAGAAATATGGACAGTATATATCAATAAATCATATTCTTATAAAATTGGTTACCTTCTGTATTGCTGACATATTTGTTCCTTTTTGTACATCATTGTGCCTTTGTGTCTTTACATCTCTCTGTCTCTCTCTTTGTTTGCGTGCGTGTGCGTGCGTGTGTGAGTGCGTGTGTGTGTGTGTGTGTGTGTGTGTGCGTGTGCATGCATGTGTGCATGTGTATGTGTCTACATGTGTGTTTGTGCACAAGACTTCAGCTGATGTAATGATAAGTGTTACAGCCGAGAATGTCGACTGCTTTGAAAATGGTGTAATCTGCAGAAAATCCATTGTCATCTCAGTTGGACAATCCTTCATAATTTTTGATGATGAAAGTGGAAAACCTGTGAGTTAATCACACATAATGTATTCACTTTAAAATCTCATTTCGTATGAAGATTTCATTTATACTTTAATATTTGGGGTGGCTGTGTGGTTCCTATTTTTTTAGAAAACAATACAGCAATGTCTGAAATAGTACAATAACATTGTAACAACAGTCAAACAGATGTTTCACAGGCATTAAATAATCATAAGTATGGTCAAAACAGTCTGAATTAATAACGGCTGCTTAGCTTTCTTTCTGTGAGCTTCATACTGGAATAATCTCTCTTCCAATAGATTCATATACTGAAAGACAAGCTATTTTAAGGATCTGTTTAGAATCTATTTCAGCATCTTTGGTTTGCTTGTCTGTTTATAAACTTGGCAGCACTATACACTGAATTGAATTTATCTGAGCTGAATGCCAAATAGGATGGCTGTCTTGGTGGTGCCAGAGAAGAAAGAAAAAAACTAAGTACAGAATAGTTAAACTAATAAAAATATAATAAAACATAAATAAAATGTAAAACTTAGAATATTGCATGCCAGTATATTGCATCTTAAGAATACTGCACATTACAGTATTACACATTGAGAATGTGGATAGGGTCTAGATCAGACTTTTTCCCTTTGAAGTGAAAGAGTTATTTGGATTTAGAGGTTTTCATGTCTTTGGAATTCATTGTGATTCATTAATTATTTTTGTTTGTTTAATTTTTGTGGAAATTATTTCCAAAAAGATTATTATACTCACTTGGTTTATTATTCATTTATTATAGTTACTTGGTTATTATTTATGTGTTATGGTTACTTGATTATTATTTATATATATCATTGTTGCTTGGCTATTATTTATTTATTATAGTTACTTGGTTATTATTTATTTATTATATTTACTTGTTTTTATTTGTAGTGCTCTGAAAGTTTCTGGTTGTTAATTTATTTCTGCTTTGTTCAATTTGTTAATTTTAAATTGAGATTTTTATGTATGTTTTGGAGTTTGATAATATTATTTTGCCTGTGTGCAGAACCCAGCCAGCATGATTGAGAGGCAGAATGTGTACATCTGGAATGCAGGCTACTTCACCTTTATTCACCTGTTGCAGTATGAGCTCTCATTGCTCTGGGACAGAAAAACCACTATCCACATACAAGCCGGACCCCGCTGGCAGGTCAGACATGCTTACACAATCCACTCTTCTGAGACATGCGCACACGCACACGTGCACGCGCGCGCACACACACACACACACACACACACACACACACAGAAAACTGGTACAAATCAAAAAATACATTTGTGTGTGTGTGTGCACGTGCATGTGTCTATTCCCAGGGTAAACTCTCTGGCCTGTGTGGGAACTTTGATCTGAAAACAGTGAATGATATGAGAACACCTGATAACATGGACTTATTGACAGCACAGGAGTTTGGAAACAGTTGGACCGCAGCAGAGGCAGGACACGCACACACACATACATACGGACTCACATAGACACTAATGTCTAACTGGAATAGAAAATATCAAATACCTCTGGATGTTAACATAAATATTGTTTGTTTTAGTTAATTTTTTTTTTTTAGAAACATATAGATGATCTGATTTTAATTTTTATATAGTGTGTGTGTGTTTTCAGTGTGTGAACAGTCCTGATATAAGGCATCCGTGCACTTTGAATCCTCTACGTGAACCTTTTGCTAAGAGGCAATGTGGGATTTTGCTCAGCGAAGTGTTCCAAGTCTGTCACCCGGTGGTGAGTGAAAGAATTAGTCATCTACTGTTTCTCTAGCAGAACCTCAGAGTAGCAATGGCAGTATTTAATTGGCTTAATTACTATGAGAATTTGTGTAACTATGTAGTGTGGACATATGTTTGTGTATGTATTGTGTATTTATGTGCATGTTAAAATGTGCCTGCATGTTAAAATGTGCCTGTTAAAATGTGGCAGATAGATAGATAGATAGATAGATAGATAGATAGATAGATAGATAGATAGATAGATAGATAGATAGATAGATAGATACCTTGAACAAAAAAAATTCAGCTGAATACTATTTTGCAGACTATAAGATGTCAGGCCGATTAGAGCTGTTATATGTGAAAACGTGCTGTGTAGGCGGAAGTGACGTTCTACATGAACTGTAAACGCATACCGTGCTGTGTAGGTCGATGTGACGTGGTTGTACATGAACTGTAAACATGTACCTTGTTGTGTAGGTGGACGTGACGTGGTTCTACATGAACTGCCTAGCTGATACCTGTGGCTGCAGCCGTGGAGGGGACTGTGAGTGCTTCTGTACAAGTGTGGCAGTGTATGCTCACCGATGCTGCCATCACGGAATCACCATTGACTGGCGCACCCCCTCCTTGTGCCGTGAGTAACTGTCACTTTTAGTGTGTTTGCAAATATGTTCAGGGTTAAGGTTAGGCTTAACCTGAAAGCCACTGTTCCACCAGGCATACACTGACATACGGTGTATTCAGAGAGTGAAGAGATGAGTCAGGTGTTGTAATGATTAGAATAAACAGTAATGTTTTTTTTGTTTCTGATTGCAGCATATGACTGTGAATACTACAATAAAGGTATGCAGAGAATAAATCCATTGTTTTCGGCAATCGTTTGACAGCTTCCCATGATGATTAGAAGTCCGTGTGTGTGTGTGTGTGTGTGTGTGTGTGTGTGTGTGCGTGTGTGTGTGTTTGCTTGAAAAATGTTATACAGTTATAGGTAAAGGTCCATTGAGGTTGCTAACCCATAGGGACAGGAACTTGCTATTAGCAGCCAATCAGACAAATGGAATGGTGTTCCTGAAAAGGGGAATGGAGAGTACTGATGGTGTCCTGACTCGGTTCATGATGACACCAGGACTCAGCAAAACCAGACCGCACGGTAGAACACGCGCATCCTTATGTGCACACATATAAAACATGTTATATTTGCTATAGTAAACCACATGCTTATGCATTTAACTGTGTTTTGGTCTTTGTGGACAACTAGTCATGGCCTATTCTCTTTTTACATCCAGCAGATTACCACTGGTAAATATTAATATTTGTGTTTAAATGTATTCAAATTGAGGCTCGCCAATGCCAGAATTGTATAATACAATGATACCCATTACAAATAACAAACTCAAGCCAAAGTACAACATTATATAAAATATAATATAATTCATGTCCTAGTGGCATCTGCTAGTCAGGAAACATGCATCTTTCAAATAATCATGTCTGATGGGTATTACCTATTATCAGTACATAATGGAGGTTTTTGTTTTGTTTTAGGCCCTATGAGGTTGATACTGTTTAATGTGACTTGAAGGATACTGTTTTTTGTGCTCTAGACCCATCACTAGTTTCCTTTGAAGCAGCAGATAGACCAAACTACTTCCTCCACACCGAACGCAGTGGCCGTTTAAGACTGCACAAATGGGAGGACAGCAAGGCATTCTGGGATGCAGCAACTTTTATACTGCATAGAAACACATGGATCTCTGGATTTGATTCACTAGAGTCACTCGTGTGGCCAGGATTTTTCCTACACTACATGCTGTCAAGACTCCAACTCCTGAAGTACAACCACTCAGATCGCTACCGGAGGGCCACTCTCTTCAAACTTGCTGGTAAGACATGTACACACAAACATGTGCACACAAACGTGTGGATGATTTTAGATTCTCTAAATCCTTTTTTTTTTTTTTTTAAAGCAGGCAGCACCACAGACTACTCCATGGGTCCTCTTTGCCAATGGCGATATGAGTCCTGTGTGAGTCCATGTTTTAGAACATGCAGTGACCCAGCAGCACGGAGCTGTATTGATATTTTAAAGTAAGAACATAAATACACAGCTAACACTTATTTACGTCTGTGTTTCACCATCATCTTATGTGTGTAATGATAAGCTTGTGTAATTCTCTGCAGGGTAGAGGGATGTGTGGCCCAGTGTCCAGTGCACATGGTTTTGGACGAGGTCACTCAAAAATGTGTCTACGTGGAGGACTGTAAGCTACTGCACATCAATGCATTTCTGCTACTGCTACAAAATGCAAAATTATAAAAGAGCAATACTTATCCTTTTCTCAATGAAAATGCCAAAAAATTGCTGGTCAGTGTTTTTACTGATGCTGTGACTATTAAAATTAATTGTTCAAATGCTGTTGCCTGCCAAAAGGTGATATTCAGTACATTTGCCTCTTATCCATAAGCCTAAGCACACAGCAAAACTACTTTTACTGCTACAAAACTTGGAGCAGGTATTGGGCAAGGTTACCGTAAAGCTCTGTAACTAATATTTCTATGTAATTCTGTGTGCATTGCTCTTTCCTTTCTCTTGTGCTGGGCATCCTGTCTAACCTGTGGTGTGTTTGTGTGCAGGTATTAACCCTCCAGTTACACCACCAGGCCTCATAACAACATCTACAGTTGTCACTTCTGAACCTCTGGATACAGAGATCTCCACCAGTAGCCGTCCAGCTACAGAGTCAATCACCTCCACAACTCAGATGATGTCACCCTCTCCAAAACCTAGTAGTACAGCTAGTACAACAGCCACTACGGGCGGTTTAATTCTCTCGCCCACACCAAGTACTGCTCCTATCATGGCTGTGCTAGAGACAACTGTAACAACTGTGAAGACATCTGTCTCCTCCGCTAAGCCACTATCTTCTACTCCCAGAACCACTAGAAGCCCCGACATGTCCTCTCTTTCCCCCATTACAGTAAGGACACAGACAGTGTCTACTTCTATCTCTTCACCAGTGACCTCTGCAACTCTAAGGTCAGCAGGGGCTTTGGCACTATCCACAGTTACCAGCTCACCTGTAGTGTCCAGCGTGTCCCCTATGTCAGCTGAGCAGCCCACTAGAATAAGTACTCTCCTCTTTCTCCCAAAATCTACCCCCAGAGACACTACTGAGTCCACTTCCCTGACGCTCAAAGAGTCTCTTCTAGATACAGCCAGCACTGAACCTGCCACTGTCTCAAAGCTTTCCAATGCCACTGCCAGACCCACTGTGATCTCTACAGCCAGTGCAAAGACTTTTAGTGCTGAAACCTCTTCAATATATGGAGTTCCTCCATTGGAGTTAAATACATCTGCCACCATAACACAGCCAACTGTATCTCCTCCTATACATATATTGACTGTTACAACTCCTGTGTTCACTCCATCCACAGAGTTCAACACAACAGTTAGTGCCTTCAGAACTCTGAAATCAACACCAGTAAGTGGCACTGAAACAAGAGAATATTCAGTGGCACACACCACAGGGACAACTAAGCCTACTTCATCTGCTGTGATGAAAACCTCTACAACACACCTCCCAGTGAAACCTGAGACATCACCCTTAACACAAACAACACACTCTTTGCTTACGATTACTACACCAGAGCAACTTGAAACTTCCAAAACAACCTTACCTGTCATCCCAGATATAGATCAGCAAGCAACTCAAATCATTTCAGGGCCTTCCACAGTTTCTACAATTAAGGCAGTAGAAACCATACTGACAACAACTGATCAGCCAACTCTTATTCCCCGTAGCATTCACACACCCTGGTCTCCTGCAGTTCCAGTCTCTGAGAAGATTTTACACACAACAACATCCTGGGGATTGAGTCAAACTGCCACCACACGGTTCACTTCTACCCAGTCTGTTCCACCTGAACTCTTTCAAACCACTATTAAAGTCGCAGAGCCCACTGATACAAGCACCGCAGTGCCATTGCTAACCACACACACCACTGTATTTCCTTCACCTATAGAACATATCACATCAGTGCTGACACCTTCACAGGTCTTACCCACTCACGTGACAACCCCCAGAACTTCTCCAATGGTAATCACTGGTACCACATCGAAGGCTACCACAGCAAGCTCCACAGAGTCACATGTGAGTCCATTTCCAGAGTCATCCTCAGCCACAGCACACCTCAGAGAGAGTGTCATCACCTCCACTCAGCTTTCTACATCACATCCCACAATTGCAGCCAAGATAATGACAAAGGAAACACTGCCTAGTTATACACCAGGGTCTCCCAAGGTTACTATCACTACCTCAGCAACCACATTAGTCCCACAGAAACAACCAACAGTTTCTACTTCCATGATGAGCACTGCAGCTGCAACTGAAAAGCCTCACCCAACTTTGTCAACCACAGGGAGCAAGACCTCCACCCTCAGCTCTGCAATTCTCCATCTAAAAACGGAGACAACTCATTACCCTCCACACACCGATAGAGCTGCACTATCTACTACTAAAGCCACACAACCTTCATCATGGTCACCTGCACTGTACATGTCCAGCACATCACCTCCAGAATTGACTTCTCCCTCAGAGAGAATGACAACCATCCTCACCTCAACTATTTCTGTCTCCACCACACAAGGAACTCCCAGGATCACAAAAACAACAAGTATTTCACCTTCATTGGTGACTGAAAAGGCTGCCACAAGTACATTTGTTTCTCTGGAGATGACAGAGCCTGTTTCCCAAACTAGCCTCTTCTCAACAATTCGTAGCACGAAGGCATATCCTCAAACACCTGAACATGCAAGTGAAACCAAGACCACTGCAATATTGATGAGCACAGTCACTGCAACAGACAGTCCTTTGGCACCATCCAACTACACAACTACAACCTCTAAAACGACTACCTCTCCCACAACTTCATCTTCATCAGCAAGTCCAGTGGTGACTGAACGACCCCCTGCCCCAGACATTTCCCCAGAGGTTAGTTCTGTAGTCCCTGCAACACCCACCTCTCCATCTGTAACAGAGTCAAAGCACTGGATGACTCCAGAAGAGGAGACTTCTTTGACTAAAACAGCTTCATCCACCACAACAGAGGGTGTTGTTTCCCCCAAAGTCTGCATGGTGAGTTCAAAAAAACAGGCCAGTCTTCTATGTTTTCAAGTCTGATGGTGTTCAATGCAATAGGGCATTATGTAGTCTTTGATATTTTGGTACTCCTCACTGTCAATAATTTGATTAATATTAGTATTTTAAAATGTCTCAATACAAAGTTCTGAAAGACATTTTTCATCTAACCTAAAATAGCTGTCTGTTCTCCCAATTAATTGTACTGCTTGTATTGTTGGTGTAGTTTCCAGACTTGGTCCAACAGACTGTGTTTTACAGGGATTTGTTTTACCTGCTCCAACACACCTAACTCAGATGATCAACTAATGATGAGTTTAATCATTAACTTTAACTATATAAGTAATCTAACTAAAATTGTGACTGAAGCTCACATTCTTCACATTCATACTTCCCCTAAATTTACAACTGCACAGGTTATAGTTAAAGATCTTGCTACAAACAAAATCAAAAGATATGATGTTGAAACCATCATGTTGAAATGGTTGATGATATGTAAATTGTTTAATTTTTTTAATACTTATACTCTATCTCTCACTCTGTGTGTGTGTGTGTGTGTGTGTGTGTGTGTATGTATGTATGTATGTATGTATGTATGTATGTATGTATGTATGTATGTATGTATGTGTGTGTGTGTGTGTGTGTGTGTGTGTGTGTGTGTGTGTGTGTGTGTGTGTGTGTGTGTGTGTCTTTGTAGCCACCATATTCTGAGGTGGTGGATGAGTGCACTAAACTCATTTGTGTGAGTGGTCAGTTGCTCTTGTTCAATAAGTCCCAGAGCTGTCCCTACGACTCCAGCCCCCCAAACTGTGGCCTCCTGGGATTCGCTGTACAGGTCAATGGGGACAAGTGCTGCCCAAAGTGGACCTGTCCATGTGAGTAATACACCTTACACCCAGGTGTACAGATTGTTATGTACAGTATTTTTAAAGGTTGAATATTGTGGTTTGTGTTGGTGTTTAGGTCGCTGTTCAGTATTTCCTGACCTGAATGTGGTGACATTTGATGGGAACAATGTGGCCATTTTTAAAGCTGCTTCCTATGTGGTGACTCGGCTGCCCAACGAGACCATCAGCATTCTGGTGGAGGAGTGCCACAGCACGGACAGCACAGTGAGACACATATACAATCAGACAGGACAGTGAGACACATATACAATCAGACAGCACAGTGAGACAGATATACGCTCAGACAGCACAGTGAGACACATATACAATCAGACAGGACAATGAGACAGATATACACTCAGACAGGACAATGAGACAGATATACACTCAGACAGCACAGTGAGACACATATACAATCAGACAGGACAATGAGACAGATATACACTCAGACAGCACAGTGAGACACATGTACACTCAGACAGGACAATGAGACAGATATACACTCAGACAGCACAGTGAGACACATGTACACTCAGACAGGACAATGAGACAGATATACACTCAGCTCAGACAGCACAGTGAGACACATGTACACTCAGACAGGACAATGAGACAGATATACACTCAGACAGCACAGTGAGACACATGTACACTCAGACAGCACAGTGAGACAGATATACACTCAGCTCAGACAGCACAGTGAGACACATGTACACTCAGACAGGACAATGAGACAGATATACACTCAGCTCAGACAGCACAGTGAGACAGATATACACTCAGCTCAGACAGCACAGTGAGACAGATATACACTCAGCTCAGACAGCACAGTGAGACAGATGTATATTCAGATCAGACAGCACAGTGAGGCACATGTACACTCAGACAGAACAGTGAGACAGATATACACTCAGCTCAGACAGCACAGTGAGACAGATATACACTCAGCTCAGACAGCACAGTGAGACAGATATACACTCAGCTCAGACAGCACAGTGAGACACATGTACACTCAGACAGCACAGTGAGACAGATATACACTCAGACAGCACAGTGAGACAGATATACACTCAGCTCAGACAGCACAGTGAGACAGATATACACTCAGCTCAGACAGCACAGTGAGACACATGTACACTCAGACAGCACAGTGAGACAGAT
The DNA here is from genome assembly GCF_041902795.1 of Electrophorus electricus. Taxonomy (NCBI): domain Eukaryota; kingdom Metazoa; phylum Chordata; class Actinopteri; order Gymnotiformes; family Gymnotidae; genus Electrophorus; species Electrophorus electricus. The sequence goes on from NC_137519.1 coordinate 2,350,748, forward strand.
ATACACTCAGACAGCACAGTGAGACAGATATACACTCAGCTCAGACAGCACAGTGGGACAGATATACACTCAGCTCAGACAGCACAGTGAGACAGATATACACTCAGCTCAGACAGCACAGTGAGACACATGTACACTCAGACAGCACAGTGAGACAGATATACACTCAGACAGCACAGTGAGACAGATATACACTCAGCTCAGACAGCACAGTGGGACAGATATACACTCAGCTCAGACAGCACAGTGAGACAGATATACACTCAGCTCAGACAGCACAGTGAGACACATGTACACTCAGACAGCACAGTGAGACAGATATACACTCAGACAGCACAGTGAGACAGATATACACTCAGCTCAGACAGCACAGTGGGACAGATATACACTCAGCTCAGACAGCACAGTGAGACAGATATACACTCAGCTCAGACAGCACAGTGAGACAGATATACACTCAGCTCAGACAGCACAGTGAGACAGATATACACTCAGCTCAGACAGCACAGTGAGACACATGTACACTCAGACAGCACAGTGAGACAGATATACACTCAGACAGCACAGTGAGACAGATATACACTCAGACAGCACAGTGAGACAGATATACACTCAGCTCAGACAGCACAGTGGGACAGATATACACTCAGCTCAGACAGCACAGTGAGACACATGTACACTCAGACAGCACAGTGAGACACATGTACACTCAGACAGCACAGTGAGACAGATATACACTCAGACAGCACAGTGAGACAGATATACACTCAGCTCAGACAGCACAGTGGGACAGATATACACTCAGTTTTCTATTCTGTGCCTCTTTGGGACCCATTTCCTTCTTCTTTCCTCCATGCCTCTCCTCTCACATCAGAATAATTGAAACAATTAGATTTTTTTTGCACTGTGCAGTTAATACAACTCTGGTCACTTGTGTAGTCAGTATTTGGTAAGTGCAGACATTGTAACCTACATTTTTGTTTGATTCCAACTCCCAGGTCAGGTACTTAATGTTATACACTCCTTTACTAATTGATTCAAGTGTTGAAAGCTGAAATGCAATGCAAAAATGTGCATTGCCTTGAGGTGTTTGAGGAGTGGTTTGCAAAGTTTTGATTGAGATCATGTGCAATGCCAGTCGGTTCACTTTTCCTGGAGATGTCAGGTCCTACATTTGCCTTATTTTTCATGTCACTGTTTTTACTCTTCATTTGGCTCTCCAGGTTATCTGGAACTTCACACACCTGTGCCTGACAGCTTTGAATATTACCCATGAAGCCAATGAGGTGCTCATAAATCGCATCCAGAGACATGTGAGTACATGTGTCTGCCTATCTATCTACTCCAGTATACAATTACCATTTATCCATTTAAATACACATTTAACAGACAACAGAAAGCAGAGGCATGCAAATGGAGCTACATTAATATCTGCCAGCTATTTTTAGTATACCTGTGCATTTATTTCTCTGTCACCATATTCTTAACTTGCTCATGTGGTGCATGTACTGGATTCAGGAATTTCTCTCCTTTTTCACAGCTGTATGTGAGCTCTAGGTATGCAAAACCACGGTTTAAAAAGTATGGTTTTGAGGTTCTAGATACAGGGAACATGTATCTGATCCGAAGTCCTGCGGGCCTGAAGATCCAGTGGTTCCACAGTACAGGCATGATGGTGATTGAAACAGACACCTGCACTAACAAGCTCTCCACCATGGGACTATGCGGTATGTGGCCAACCATCTCACACAATCATAACTTCTCGTCACGGTGCAAGACAGGTCAGACACTCGCGGATGACCATCAATCAAACAGTTTATTAACATCAATACAAACCAGGCAAACGCAAAGAGCAAATCCAATTCTGAGTCGAGGAGCTGGCATGGGTGATAGAACAGGAGCAAACAGGCAAGGCATGTAGTGTGTGATTCCGGAGGGCTGCATGACATGTCTGTACATTTTTTAATTTCTGTTTTTGAATATAAATGCAAACTTTATTGCGCTGTTACTGCAGGCTGTTGTGATGGTAACCCGTTGAACGATCTGACCCTGTCCAATGGTACCGTTGTGGCTGAGACTGAGGATCCAGCTGTGTTCATTGATAGCTGGCAGGTGCCCAACACCACCAGCTATGTAAGCCACAGCAGGAGGAGGGAGGTTAACTGCTCCACCAGTGACTGCTCCACCTGTCATAGCATGCTCAACAACCCCAGCTTCACCGCCTGCCGCCCCTATGTATGCAACCTTACACAGCCACACATACAATTCTTACATGCCTGCAACTTTTATACCTTCCCAGTACTTCAATATGACAAAAATAACAAAATATGCATTTAAGATGAAAAGATTAAACAATAAGATAAATACTGGTGAAAAGTGCAGATTATTAACTTTTATTTATAAGTATTTAGGTTGGAATGTGCAGTTAATTGCCTGTGTGCCCACATCTATATCGCGCATTCTATATCAAAAGAGCTTAAGAGAAGTCCACTAACATACATAAGCTGCTAACTTCAGATGCACCCCTATAGTATCTGCCATTTGGTTACAACTTTTGGTGTGTTCTTGTGTATATGTGTGTGTGTGTGTGTGTGTGTGTGTGTGTGTGTGTGTGTGTGTGTGTGTGCGCATGTGCATGCATGCATGCATGTCAGGTTCCACCAGCCACATTTTGTGAAGTGTGGGTGCGAGATGCGGAGTACGTTAACAACCCTTGTGTAGCTCTTGCTGCCTACGTGGCATCCTGTAACAGGTTCAACATCTGTATCGAGTGGAGAAGTCCACACTACTGCCGTACGTTTCAGTCCACATACACACGATTCTTTTTTATTTCTTAAAGATTATTATGAAAAGCTACTTAACCTGCAAATGTAATAGTTTTAGCTTCTTTGACTTCTCAAATGACAAGGAATTGACTGTGTAATTTGTATATTCAGTGCATTTCTCTGCCTCTTTTCCTCTAGCATTCATGTGCCCAGAGAATCTGCAGTACCAGGCATGTCTGTCAGCCTGTACAGCAGTGTCATGTCCTAACCAGGACTTTGAGTATCACGTAGAGCAGTGCTCAGGCCTGTCTGAGGGCTGTGAGTGCCCGCAGGGAACTCTCCTTCATCGGCCCTACTCTACACTGTGCATCCCACCTCAAAAATGTGGTATGGTCTCCCATCCATCTCCAACTTAATACTTTCCTCTTTACTGCTGGTTATTCATCCATTTTTTTTCCTTTCCTGAATGTAAAGCACCCTTGGGTTTGTGAAGTGCCCTATATAAAGTATTATATATATTAATAATAATAAGTATTGTTGTTGTTGTTATTACTATTGGCATTATTATAATTATTATTATTACTATTGGCATTATTATTATTATTGCTGTTGTTGTTGTTATTATTATTATTATTATTATTATTATCCATCTCTCACATCATCTTCTCTAATCACAGTTGTTTGAACTTGATGTTCCGTTATTTCTGCAGCTTGCACTGATAGCTTTGGTGCTCCTCGCACCCTGGGGGAGGTCTGGAAGGCGTCCATTGATGGATGCTGTATGTATAGGTGTGAGAGTGATGGCATCGTGCCAGTCAAGTTCAACTGCAGCAATGTTCCCCAGCCAGTTTGTACACGAGCAGGAGAGATCAGCATCAGCCTTGCAGATGACAACAGTTGCTGCCCACGAAGAATGTGTGGTCAGTTAAACACATACCTAAAATTTGCATGGACAGTATATACATACATGCCAAACATTAATGTATAATGTTGAGTTTCCAATCTGTATTACTTGCTAAATTACGGTCCTCATAGACACAAAAATTGGTTTATTAGACAAAATGAAGAAATGTTTGTGTAAGGTGGAGCGATCATGAGTCATACCCATACGCTGAGAAGACTGAGATTTATTAAGAGCAAATCGATATTCAGAGCCGTAGTCATGGTCCAGTGTCAGTGGGCCAACATGGAGAGTCCAGGAATACATTTTAAACAAGGAATACATTTCAATAGGCTACAATAAGGAAACTACAGAAAACAGGCTGTGTACAAAACTACAGACAATGTGAAAGCCACCTATACAAACACAAACAAGGCATACAAATTGCATATTCCAATTTTACATGGGAGTAAAAGTCCTGAATGCATTTCATGCAGTTCCTATCTTGCTGCTGTGGTCACATCTAACCAACATATATACATCTAGACCTACTGTGCTGTTCTGTGCTTTAGTGTGTGTGATCATACCTAAATTAAACAGTGTGCTGTGTTGCAGTGTGTAATCAGAGTGCATGTGAAGCAGCTCCTCTTGGGTGTAAATTTGGAGAAAAGATGGTGTCATACTTTAGACAAGACTCTTGCTGTCCAGAGTACGCATGTGGTGAGTATAAAGAATGTGTTTGTAATGTTTGAAAGTGAGTCTTTGTGTTGATTTGTGATGTGTGGTAATAGTACTCTGACCTATGGAGTCCTTGATGTTGGTCTGGGTGCCAGCACACGCACTTATGTGTGTGTCTGTGCATCTGTCTGTGTGCCTGTGTATATCTGTCCTATCTTAGATTTTAAAGTTGATGTAAATGTGTGGTAAAATGTGTGTAAGTAATGTGTGGTAATAGCACCATAATGTGTGGTAATAGGCTGGCTTGATGCTCGTCTGTTTGGGTGAAAGTAATACTACTGTTTTTCACTGTGTCATCCTGATGTACATACACATATGCACTAGTGGGTCGGTCCTCTGTCTGTAGAGTGTGATCCTGAGCAGTGTGTGCTGGATGTTCCTGTGTGTCGGGAGGATCAGGCGCTTATTGTCACTCACACTGAAGGGAGCTGCTGCCTAGCCCACATTTGCAGTGAGTCATCGCCTTTAATTTGTGCTGGTGTAATACTGCTATGGCAAGTACATCTCCTTAATGTATATAACGAGCACTGCAATATGTGACATGGAAACCACTTAAAAACAGACATCACTTGCAACTGATCAAATTAATAAAAATTTCCTGTTAACATTAAGAGTCTATCATTGTCAAAATCATGAAAAAAAAATGTGGCAATGTAGTATGGAACTGATAGAACAATGTGTGGCATCGGGAACATTCACATCCCTAGTAACAAATCCCACATTTAACCTTACCCACTACAATGCTTTCTAGTTGATACAGTTTAAAATCAGGACAAATTGCATGTGGTAGACATAAACACTGCCTAATAAAAATGCCCTTCTGTTCTGATGAAAAAGGCTTCAAATTCCACACCTGTCTCAAAACCAAAGTGTGTTTCTGCCCCTTCTTTGCAGGTTTAGTGTACAGTCACACACATATTTAAGCTTGTCGAACAAGAACATTTACTGAAAGCAAGCCTTGTGATGCTAGTACTTTGCAAAACATTTGTTTAGGTTCTTCAAATTTGAGACTCCATGTTCTGTGATGTTATATTTCATTGCTGGACAATGCAATCTTTTGACATTGTTTAATAGATGCGTGTGTGTGTGTGTTTGGTTTCTGTGCATGTTGCAGTGTGTGATGTTTGTTCTGATGTAGTCCCTGACTGTGCCAGTGTTGAACTGCTCACAGTGGACACAAACAGTACAGAACGTTGCTGCCCAGTTTACCACTGCTGTGAGTCCACACTAGATGCTATCGTACTTCTCTCACACACATAGTACATAGTACACATGTACAGATATCTTTGTGCGTGTGTATTCTCAGTGTGCGAGCCATCCCGATGTTCAGTGATGACTTGTCCAGTTGGAATGACTGTTGTCTCCACTGTGAATCCAGAGCAGTGCTGCCCATCACAGACATGTGGTAAATTACCCCTCAGTCTATGTGGAAATTAATGAGAGAAGCTGTGTGTGTGTGTGTGTGTGTGTGTGTGTGTGTGTGTGTGTGTGTGTGTGTGTGTGTGTGTGTGTGTGTGTGTTTGTTTGTTTGAGTTTGTGTTTGTGTTTGTGTTTGAGTTTGTGTTTGTGTAAGGTGACCTAAAACTGATGTTTTGCTTGGTCTTTGGTCTCTTTCAGAATGCGCATGCGAAAAAATCACTTGGCCTAAATGTTCCTTGGTAAGTCAGTTGAGTCAAATTCCAGTATTTGTTTATCTTTGTTTGTTTTTAACTGTTTTCCCGTATGATGGTGTGTCCCATGCTATATCACCAGCGGCATCTCCATCTGCAGTAGGAGTCCAGAGTCTGGATTTCTAGGAGACAGTATATATAATCCCATGCCAAATCAGACACTGAAATCAGAGCATCTCTTTCCACTGGGGAAAGGGCGCCAATGAGTATTATCAATGGAGCAGTGTAAAACCAGGAAATTGCCACTTATCATCATAACAGTGAAAACACCATGATTACGTTATATTTTTTTCTTACATTGGGCCAGCTGTTTTTATAGTTAAGGTTTTGTTCCATTGTATGACACTCACGTGTTACTCTGCTGCTGTGTTAAAGGGTGAGAGTTTGCAATTAGACAGAACATTTCTGACAGATCCTGCGAACCAGTGCAGCTGCAAACAATATCAGTGCGGTAAGAAAAAAAATGCCCTGAAACTAAAGCTGCCAATCAAAGCTTTAAAAATAGAATTGATTCTACATTGTTAACATTAATAACGTCTGTCTTCATAACTGGCATGTGTATATACAGTATTTAGGTCTTGTTCTATAATGATAATATATTTGGTGCGTGTGTGTTTGTGCACTTATTCAGTGAGAGATGCAGTATGTATAGATGGAGAAAGAGGTGTGATGAGGCCAGGTCAAACTCTGATGGAACACACTGCTCTGGGTGTGTGCTACACCACGAGGTGCACACGCACTCTGGACCCTGACACGGGTTTCTACCGCATACAAGCATCCAGTACTAACTGCACAGCACAGTGTCAGCCTGTAAGTACTTAGAACATGCACATGCAAAAGTCAGGCACATGCAGTAAAGCATAGAGAAACATGTCAAATAAACATGCACACAGGCACATGCAGTTAAACATGAAGAACCACACTTAAGCACACAGTCAAAATAAAGAAAAAACACATAGATTGAATTGGCCCAGAGGACACTCCCCCACCATTTTCTTAGAAACTGCATGTATCACTGATTGGGGTAGAGTCTCTAACTGTACACCTATAAAGTGTGCGTACAAAGTACGTATTTCTGATGATCAGTGAGTGTAAATGAGAATTGTACTATTTTTGTGATCTTGTTCAGAAAACTGCCATACTACAGATTCCAGTCCTATGAGAGCTTTGTTTTATCCTTCAGAAATATAAGTGCCACATGCAAAGGGAAATATTCCATTAACAAATAGCTGTTCTGAACACCTGCTCTCACACACCAGCTGGTTTTAGAAGCTTTCCCACTTTTTAAATTCCATCTTGACACCTGTACATGTACATTCTTTTCACATTATTTTTGATTTTTTTTACCCCTCAGAACCAGGTTTATGTTCCCCCTAAGGACCAGAGCGCCTGCTGTGGACTGTGTAAGAATGTGTCTTGTGTGCAGCACAGTGACAATGGATCTCTGACCTTGTACAAGGTGAGACTCTACGACAAAATGTTCTGCAAAAATAAAAACGAAGGTTACAGATATGTTTGTGTTATACATATATACAGTATATCATCACTTTACCAAATTTGAACTAAACTTAAGTCCTTTAAATGCCCAAGCCTCTAAATAATTGGGTTAACATTAATCCAGTAAATAAAATCAGTTATTAAAAGCCGTTATTTAGACCCACCAGATTAGTTAATCATTGGGTAGTGTTCAGTCCCTTAAGTGGTGCAGATTAAAACCTCTCTGTGAATAGTCAGTATTTGTAAAGATCCCACTGTCAAATTACATTTTAATTCCATGAAAGTTGGGACAGAGGAGTATAAATACACACGCCGAGGTGTGTAACACTAACAATAGGGGTAAGGCGACATGTGAGTTGAGGAGGGCGGTGGTTAAGGTACTTGACTTGTAATCGGAAGGTTGTGGGTTCAAGCCCCACCACTGGCAAGGTTGGGCCCCTGGGCAAGGCCCTTAACCTTCAATTGCTCAAGTTGTACTCAGTCATAATTGTACGTTGCTTTCGATAAAAGTTTCGGGGAGTGTGATGCCTGGGATGTGTGGATAAGCAAATGGTCCCAAAAACAATGAGTTAAATTCCCTTCTAAGTTTTTACAGTTATCGCAAAGGTTACATAAACTGGTATTGATTCTACGTCGAGATGCTGAAGTGATATATAAATGGTTCAGCACTTTGAATTGTTTCCCCAGACTGAATTAAATGGTAAATAATGTGAGAGACATTCACAAACTTCCCTGCAGTCAGCATCTTCAGTTGAGCAGACTTTTCCCCATGGTGCCTTAGTTTTTTCAGCATTGTCTGTCCTACAGTTAACAACCAGTAGAAGTGCTGAACAACTTACCTGGTCTGAGGTCAGTAACTGCTCATCCCTTAGTGAATGTTCATCCCTCAATAACTTCCACTGAGGATATGGAAAATACCTTGGGATATGATATGGGATATGAGAGTAGTTGCAAAATGATGGAGCTACTGTCAACATTTTTCAAACCTCACTTACGTCACCAATAGTATATATACCCTTCTTACCCCCTCTGGCCTGATGTGAGTAGGTGTTAAGATGGAGGCATCTGCAGCATAGCCTTAAGATTCTGAAAATAATGCCAGATAGATACCATGTTTTCAAGCAGTATATTATACTTAATCCATGAGGATACCTCGGTCTGTGACAGAAATAAGAAATTTCTATTTCAAATAAGATACCAACCCATGTAGATTCGAGCTCATTAACAAACCCGTCTGGAAGAATCTGAGTTGGTCAGCCAATCAGTATCTTTTAAAACATGGAGCAGCAAGATTGTCGAGGCTACTTTACTTGATCAAAGGGAACTATATCTCAATCTAGCTTTCTTTTTCTCCAAATAAAAGATATAACTGCAATGCAAATATTATTAAAGGCTTTCCTTTAAGATACCTGTCTTAAAAAATGTACCACATTTGTGTTGTGAGCTGTGTGGGCTATAACAGTGTTGACAGCATTCCCTGTGGTATGCTGTCAACTTTAACACGTGCTGTCTGCTGCCCAGCAGCCGGGGAAAAGCTGGGTGTCAGACTGCATGCGGTATGACTGTGCAGACACTCAGTCTGGGCCAGTGCTGGTGTCCTACTCCTACAGCTGCCCCCCCTTCAATGAGACAGAATGCATGAAGGTAAACACACACACAGACACAGACACACACACACACACACACACACACAGACACACACACACACACACACACACACACACACACAGACACACACACACACACACACACACACACACACACACACACACACACACATACATACAAGCATACACACATGGAATTCTATGGAATTCACTGGCATAGTTTTTACAAGTCTGATTTCAGATATTTTAAGTACATCATAAATCATCATGATTTGGATTTAATATGGATAAGGGACAGTCTGTCTTTTGCCTTTCTAAAATGTATTTGATAAGGCAATATTTTTACATTAACTAATGGAGCTAAGTAGACCCATTAGGGTGTAGGTTCAGGGTTAGTTCAGGGCTAAGATATTTTATTTTATTTTATTTTATTTTATTTTATATATATATATATATATATATATATATATATATATATATATATATATATATATATATATATATAATCTCACACACACACACACACACACACACACGTCGAGCTGAAAATATAACTATATATATATATATATATATATATATATATATATATATATATATATATATATATATATATATATATATATATATATAGCTGAAGTATGCAGATAAGTGTTTTATCAGCTTGCATATGAGTTGCATTTTGTCCACTCATATTTCTTCCTAAGCAAATATTCTTATCCTAGATTGGAGGCACAGTAGTTACATACATGGATGGATGCTGCAAAACATGTGAGTTCTGTACATGGTCAACTTTTTTCAGTATTTTAACTTTATTTTTAGATTTTAGTTACCATGAGACCTGCACTATAGTATCTTTATTTTCCTGATGATTAAGTAAGTTTTTTAAGATGAAAGTCAGCGGTAGCGCTAAAATGTGATTTTTGGGCAAGTGTATGGGCAAAAATCTGAATCTGAGTCACTCATATTTAAATAATACGGGTGTGAATTCTGTTTGGAATTGGACTTAATAAAATGTGATAAATTAACAATAAAATATGGATTACCACCTGCTGTGTTCACTACTAAACATATCAAAGTTTATCCTTAATTAAATAAAAGGCATTCACAGTAAGTTAAATTTTAAAAAAAAAAGTCACACCCATATTATCCAGACTCAAATCCAGTTCTTTTTGTCTATTTTTATACCTGCATCGAATAAAAATCTCATTAGATCTAGAATCTTTGACAATAGACAGTCATATGAATGACAGCTCATATGCCCTGCATTGTCTATTTTTCTGTCTTTACTTAGCTTTGCTACAGTATTCACTTCAGTATGAAGAGTTAATATGTAAACAATAAAGAACCGAAACAACAATTAAGCAAAGACATTTAGCTCAAAGATTATATAAAATGAGACATGTTGCATATTCAGATGTACATGCAGATTAATTAGTTTCCTGTAGCACACTGTAACACTGTACCAATCTCCTCAGGCACTGGAAACACCCTCCTCCCTTTCCCTGTTAGCACACTGAAACCCACCATTAGCACAAACTGTGAACGAGGTACCCAATGCTCATGCCAGAAAATAAGGCTCTCCATCACCATTGTTGAGTCCCAACAATGTACTTCCCCATTAAAATACAGAATACAAAAGAACTATGTAAATAAGTCATTACTGAGACAAAACACACTAAGTTTGACCTTTTCTGAAATCTTTCCCCATTTTGCTCGGTTGGGCAGTGCATTGTTGATTGCCAACAATGTACTGTTGGTAGTGGCCACTTAGTGATTATGATTCAGTGCATGATTCAGAAAGCCTGGGCTAATGACGTGTGTGTGTGTGTGTGTGTGTGTGTGTGTGTGTGTGTGTGTGTGTGTGTGTGGTAATCCTTTGGGTGATATGGCACAGCAATGAATACATTCCAGCACCATACATTTTGGTTACATTTTTGTATACCCATGAAATGTTTTAGTAATGCCATTTAACAGCATTACTGACATATGCTACATTACCCAAATTATTACAGAGCTTGCTAGCTCTAGGCTGTAGTTCTTTATTTAGCTTTAAGTTTTAAATATGTTTTATTGCCAAAGAATCAGTAGTGCTTTTTGTTTTGGGGTGGTGGAACATTTATTTTGGATAGTAGAACACATTGTAGGCAAACCACCGGTATTTTAATTTAAGACTAGTTTAATGTTTAATATTTAGCAGCCAAGTGGGGAAAGAGTAGTGTTAATTTGAAGTTCCAGTAATATGGATGTGGTGTGGAGATCTGTAAGAAAATTTGACATCAAAAATAAATGTGGTGCCTCAGTGAATAATGTGGGTGGATACAGTATACCCAGTATTTGCTGTGATTTACACAGTAGGGTCCACGACAAAGAGCCGGTTTTATTTAATCATTTATAAAAATTAATGGAACATTTCTTAAATTGATAATTATTGCTCAATAATGCATTATTCAAAGTCTGAACGAACATGAAAGAAAATCTAAAAAAAAATGTTGTATCATACCAAACTTCAGCGTTATATGCATCTATCAAAGTTTGAATGAAAAAAAAAACAAAACAAGAAACTTAAAAAACAGCTGAATTCACTGCCTCTGTGTTGTCCTCATATTCTTAATGGATACACATCATTGACATTCTTCCAACATCCAAGGCACCCAACCTGCCCTTGAGATAAGAAGATTGCAAGTTGGGATGTGGCTAGATTGCTCAGACAAGAAACGATCCCTCCAAGCAAACACATAGTGATGCATAAGGACAAGTGACATTAGCTTTACCCGAAAATTAAATTCCATGATCAATGTGAAATTATTCCATTTACACTGAAAGGGGAAGTATCCTATCAGAGAACTTATAATCTTAGCAGTTACTTGTCACCAGTTACTTGTACATTCATATTGTGTGCCCACAATACTAACAATAACTCTGTTAGAAAGCAGTCATGTATTTAGTTTTCCTGGCACTTTAAAACAGCAAAGGATTAGCATTTTTAGCATGTAAGTAGCCCTGCTATGAAAGTGAAATATATCTTAATATCATTTTGCTTTGCTTTTTCTTCTACATATTAATCTGTATCCAATTCAGTATGGTTGAAGGAGCTTAGTGACACAGTTCAAGTGTAATATATATTTTGACAAAAAATGTTTGTTTTACATAACTGACAGAAATAAAAACCGTTAAGTAAGCGGATTCAGAGTTTTGGGCCCTACTGTATGTTACACAATCTTAGATGAAGTTAAAACAATTTTTATTATTATCTACTTTATTAAGCCATTCTAAAAAGTTCATGTTGTATTACTGTATGATTTATAGAACATTACATGCTTTCACACATTGTAGGCAAGGAGGATGGAAAATCATGTCAGAAAGTTACAGTGAGGATGACAATACGGAAAAATGATTGCCGTAGTAACAGACCGGTAAGTTGTTCACAGCAATTGTGTTTTCTGTCTGCATATGTCTGGTATTAGTGTTACAATCACACCCATCTTGAGACAGGAAGGACGTGTAGTAGTGGATGATGTGTGGCTTATTCTCAGCATACGCAACAGTACATAATCTGTAATATATCTTTAATTTGTAGTCTTGCCAGCATGGACTGTTTGCAGCAATGCATAATGTGTTCTCTCTTGAGTTAAACAGTTAATATCTACTTTGTAGACACAGCTCGAGAGTGTCTCTCAATTGTCCATTTTTAAAAAACATTGTACCATTAGTAATAATTCAACAGAACAAAATAATATAAACATACAACAAAAATACAAAATTACATGCTGTACGACCGCATGGTATTGTAACAGCAAACTAAGCGATCTAGCCAATGCTTGATAGTACTGTATATGCCTGCAAATATAAACTCAACTTATAATGTTTCACGTTATATAGGTTTGAAAGAAAAATAAACTCTGACCTCAAATGAGTACGGCAACCACAAAATATATCTTAATTTGTAATTTCGTCAGCATGCTGTGTCTGCCCACATGAATCAGGCTGAAATTAGTGAAAACTGGCATGAAAAGTCTATATATAACTGTAATTTTGTGTATGTGTGTATTTATTAATCTGGCATTCGATAAAAAAGCCCCTTCAATTTCTCATTATGTCATTATTTTATTGTTTATTGAACTAGACAAAGGGAGCAGTAATCCTCGCAGCAAATCTGTTGTGCTGCGAGTATCTCAGGATTCTCTAATTTTGACAGAGCTGCATAAGATGACACAAGATAGGTGGTGCCAAAATCATTTAGCACAAAGTTCACTACATAACTGTTTTACCCCATTACTTTAGGATGACTCAAATGATCTTATTTTACAGACTTTGTTTTAGACATGCCCCTCTAACAAAGCTCACTTTAGATGATGGACTGTCACAAAGACTAATTGAGTCAGATACGTATCTTACACTATGTTCCCAAACTTCTTCCAGGTGAACATAGTGTCATGTGATGGCAAGTGTCCTTCAGCGAGTATTTACAACTACAACATCAACACTTACGCACGGTTCTGTAAGTGCTGTAGGGAGATGGGTCTCCAGCGCCGCTCGGTCCAACTCTACTGCAGTGGCAACTCTTCCTGGGTCAGCTACTCCATACAGGAGCCAACAGACTGCTCCTGCCAGTGGTCCTAAAGCATGCAATAACACGCAAACTCAACTGAAAGTGTCAGTTCCACAACACTGTATGTTCACGTACCCTTGAGCAAGGGGAATTCTAGCACTGTCAAACGGATCTGATATATTGTTGCTTTATAACTTGAACAGAAAGTGTTACTCATTAATTAAGTGAACTTGAAAACATAGCTTAATTTTACAGGGACAAAAAATTAGTGTCCATCCATAACTCATATGACATTATAGGTATTGGTGTACTGTTGTTTTGTGGTGTAATCTGTCCCTTAGTGTTACACTAATGAAATTGTGTGTGCCACCAACACTCAACGGGGATCCATAAAGCCTCATGGTTTGTACAAAAACAAAAAAAAACAAAAAACACAGTAAAGTAATTATATGTATTAGATGCTTTACTATAGGAAATATAACTTTTTAATGTACTTTAGATTAAGTGATTCCAGATGTTTTGTAATCAACCATGCCATTTTTTACAGTTAAAATTGAACTATATTTCATGCACTTTATTTATTTATTACATTACATAAACAATTTCAAAATTCATGACAAAATTGGAAATATTCATTTATGGGCTTGTCGTTTTGTAAAGCACTTGAAATATCAATTCCTTGATAGACAGTGCATTCACCAAAGTAGGCATTGCCCAACTTGATGTTACAAGATTCAGTAGAACAGTGCAAGGTCATATACTGTTGATGGCATCATGAAAAATATGCAATGTAAATGGTTCAGACATAAGAACAGTTTAGAAGCCTCTAACATTTTTACAAAATATGTGCTTAGCTTCAACTTGGATTATAACGAACTTGTATCATTTATATATATATATATATATATATATATATATATATATATATATATATATATATATATATATATAAAGTACGCGCACACAATTTTCCATTTTCAATAAAAACTAAACAAAAACTAAAAATGTGTCTGGACTTTTTTACACTGCTTAATAATGCCGACCAATTTCATGAGGTGAGCAGGTCAGATATTTTTGGAGACAAGCACAGGATGCTCTAAAGCAAGGATTTGGGCATGTGTTCATAAAAACGATTAAAAACAATTTTTAGTTCGTGTTGGTTATGTTAGTCTCATTGTGCAATACCAATAAAGGAAACTTAGGAGAGGAGACTTGGTTTGCCTACTACAATTTGGGGTGGAAAACCTGGCACCAAACCATTTATTTAAATGTATCCAACAGCAAGCATATCCTTCCTGTAACATCTGTTGGTTTCTGTTTGTTTAGTTTTGCAGACAATGTTCAACTCAAAGACTTTGGCTTGATCATCTCTACTTAATATGAATGCTTGCTGGTCTAATTATTTTTATTTCACCAAGTCCCAGCTGTCATGAGTTCCTTAGGCATATCTGGATTCGGGGTAATTTCACTGTAGAAACTGAGAGCTAGTTTGTCTGTACCCTCTATATAAAAATGAAATTCTCATAAAATGTGAGTGGATTATCTTATTGACAAACATATATTTTAAAAGAAGTGAATTGTGTCTACAGTGATGTCTCCAAACACATATCTTACAACAGTAAGTGTTAATTGAATGCAATTTAAGTGTCTACAATTTAATGCAATTAAATTAAATTTAAGTGCGTACTTAAATGTCTTAAGTGTAGAGCTATGGCCCTCCTGCACTCTGTTAAATGGGAGAGTGTGACACCTGAACAAAGATGCAGAAAAAGCTGAAGAACTAATACTTTATTTACATACACACACAATGAGAACCTAGCAGTGGTCAGATGGAACAGGGCTCTACTTTGACTGCAAGTAAGACTAGGCCAGGGATGCATCACATGGCATTTGGTAGGTGAGGCTGAGTCAGTCTTTGGCTGTCTGAAGACCCCCGGTGCAGCTGGAGGAGCCTGAGGGCACAGGTCTACGGCTTGGAGCGGCGGGTGGGGATGTAGTTTAACCAGCAGGACGTTGGAAACTTTACTTTCTGCGGCGAGCGGCAGCACCCTTCTTGGAGCTGTGATGGTATGTGAATGCGAAAAGAAAGGATAGGGGATAGGTAATTGGAGGTGACCTCAGTACACAGTGAAGAAGTACAAGATGAGGGCAAAACAGGAAAGGAACAGCAAGACTATTAGCAAGACAACTATCTCAGATACATTTCATAGGTTTACAGTTACAGACTATAACCATACACAGTTGTTTATCACAGGATAACTATATTGTGTGGATTGCAGACCATTCTCAGCACAGCAGTGAAAATAGCATGATAATGAGCATTTCGTTTGTATGAATCGGGTTCAGATTAAGCACTGCTGGGTTCAGAGTAGTCTGGCCCACAAATGTCTTCAGCCAGCAGCAGTCTTATGGTCAAAAAACTCACCGCTGATACTGGAAGATGGTGCACAACAGGGCAGTTGTATAATTGTGTCTAAGAAATAGGTTTTTCTAATAAATACCTCTCATATAAGTGTAGTTTTATTTGTTTATTTTCTCAGGAACATTCCTTTCTAAAAAATGTTAAAGTGCTTGCACTAAACTGTATTAAAGAATATGTAGTCTAATGTCTACTCATGAGGGAATGTTAATGTAAGTACAGTAAAGCATGTAGAGCAGGCCAGTCTACTCCAGCCACTGCAGAGGTCCTCTGTGAAGATACACTGACCCATGTCGTTCACTCCTGTTCTCAGCACTCTGTTGTGTTGTAACTCAGGACACAGCGAAGGCGAGTGTTGAAGCAGAAAACATGCAGTGCATGCAAGACTTACTGTTGTATTCGCAGATCTCATTAAAGATCATTCCTTCACTAGATTGCTCACTCTCGCTCACTCTCTCACACTCCCATTACTGTTGAGCATCTATATGCCACGTTATGAGCAGCTACATTATTTAGCTCACACTACACACACTTATTTTATATAACGCTTTAGAGCAATGAAAAAATAAGCCTGAAGATATTGCCTGGGAATCTGTCCTGAAAGTTAGTCATGTGGTACTTGTAAAAAGAATATCTATAAATGATGGTTAAGGGGCCACATAGAGCCTATAGAAAAATCAGCACTGTTGTGTCATCACCTCCAATCTCCAGTCAGTATGGAGTCAACGTGAAATAGACATCAACCCCTTAGCTTCATATTTTCCAGAGCACCTTTGTCTCATTAGTACTTTATCTTAGCAGAATTGTAAGCCGAATATTGTTCGTCAATAGTAAATATGAGAAGTATGGCAGAGAAGTATATGCAGTTCTCAAAAAGGTTGTTACATTATCGTTCACAGTGCTGGACACATGAAACAGTGATCACTGACTACAGACAATGAACAACGGATCTCATTTTTCATTGCTTGGGCAAAAGATACAAAAAATAAGTAACAATTTTGGTAAATTATACAGGATTCACACTAAAAATGTATGAGTAGTTACATAGCTCAACTGAGGGTAGCCCATTCCATAAAACACTAATATTCACTAATAAAATTTAGCCATGTTGCTATTGGGCATGTTTGTTTGAATATGAGAGTGTGTGTATGTGATGTAGAGATACTCACTGTTTCTGCAGCTCATCAATACGATTGCGAAGTGAGATGACCTGAAAACAACATATAGGCATCTTTAAACCAGCCAGAATATTACCTCTTTCTCTGGGATAACCAAGGAGGTACCGTTCCTCTTGACTCACTCTTCATACACACTCACTTTCATACTCGCACACTCAGCGTCTCTGACCTGAGCTTTGCCAGCGGTCGCACAGCTGTCTGTGTTAGGATGCAGAGTGAGAGGGAGAACTAACAGACCCCTCAGCAAATGCTGTGTGGGGTGTTCACACACACACTCACACACACTTACCTGCACAACCAAATGTGTGTGATACTGCCACCACCTTTAACTCACCTTTATACTGCAGCTTTTTGGACTTCTGCCCTCACACTCATGCTCTTTTACCTTTCCACAGCTTGTGTGTGTATGAGGGACTGTACATGAATTAATCCTACCTTGACATACTACACTACTATACTATTACAAGTTTTATGCTTCAACGCTTATCTACACTGTAACAAAACAAAGTTCCACTAACTCAGAGTATTAATGCTAACCACCTGCTAGCTTTTTTTAAACCCCAGCTCCTTATTAAACTCATCTTTATTAAACTCATCCATATTAAACTCATGCATATTAAATTCAGGACCCACTTTGTCAGCTCACATATTAAGTTTTAATAAAGTTAACTAACTTGCTGACTCTACTTTTAGACTGGAGTTGGGAAAACTTGTGAGTTTATGTTCTTTTGCCAATAAAATTTGTCAGAAGGCCCTCAGCGAAGAAAACCAAACATAGGACCATCATGTATGGTCCATGGAACAAAGGCATTTTGAATGTTCAAAAGTCTAAATTTCATCCAACTCCAGCCTAGAAGTCAGACCTGCTGACTACACATTACTTTACACTGCAATTTCAGCTGACATGAATTTTTTATTCAAATTTAACTTAATGTTTCACAATAAATAAGTTAAATGAGTTGTGTATATAAGTAAGTGGTTAGTGTTCTTACCTTTTAAAGTTGGAATAACCCTTTCTACCACTTAAACCTTAATCAAAATCTAAAATAAAAATAGGTAAAGCTACTTAGAGACTGACTGATGTATAAGAGGAGAGATCCACTGGCCTAAGCGACTTTGTCTGTATGACCATAAGGTGCTCATCTGAAGCACGAACTGAAGTAATGTTGAATTCCATTTTGGGTTCTTTACCTGAGGCTGGGTTGTGAGCTGTTTTCCCACTGCCAAGGGTTTGTCTCATGCATGCATACCATGCTTTTGCTGCCAGATCCTGTTGCTAGACCTTGCTTGTTGCTAGGCTGTGGCTGTTGCTAAACTTGACCTAGTTTCAATTACTCACAATTTACTGAGTTCCTCCACTCTCTGACGCAGGGTAGTAATCTGGGAAAAATCAGAGTACAGCTGCATTCAGACCTTCACTAATCCACAGCCTTCCCAATTCTTTCACACAAGATATAATGTGTGTGTGTGTGTGTGAGAGAGAGAGAGAGAGAGAGAGAGAGAGAGAGAGTGAGTGAGTGAGTGCTATTTCAAGGAATGATCCTTTTCACAAAAAGAAGGCAGTCTGGATGAAAGAACAGGATAACAAAGCATGTTTTACCCAATAGCAGACTTGTGGTTGGGGCAGTGGTAGCACAGTGGTTAAGGTTCTACCTTGGTTAAGGTGCTATTAAGACTAGTAATCAGAAAATTACCAGTTTAAGCCTCACCACTGTCAAGTTACCACTGCTGGGCCCTTGAGCAATGGCCTTAACCGTCAATTACTCAAGGTGTGTTCAGTCATGATTGTAAGTTACTTTAGAAAAAAGCGTCAGCCAAATTTTGTCTTAATTTCACTGCACATCACATTTCTGAAACTGATGAATATGTACGTGTTGACAATGGGACAGGTCAGTGGTAATTTTACATGCAGGGATTTAAAACTACAAAATGGTAAACATGATTGAGATAAAAAATTAAGTGTGGGCTCCTGTATAGCTCAACAGCAGTGCCAGTTAGTTCACAGAATTGAGCTTTTTAAATTATGTTTGGGGTTGTGATTTGTTTTGCTTTGATTTTGCAGCATTTAGAAAGGTGCAGTAGATGCCTTCATGTACTGAGGAAAAAGCACTAGCCATCAGCCACCCAGGCTTGTACATGCAGCTTCAATGAAAATTTCAGAGTATCCTAGGCAATTGCAGCCTGAAGAAACAGTGTAAATAAAGACCTTTCCTAAGGGCTATAGATAAAGTGTCTCAAAGCAACCAAACAGAATCATCTAAAAGATGAAACATGTAGTGGAATCCTGAGTCTTGTAGGTCAGGACTTTAGGCCAAACCTCACTTTTGATGATATGACTGAAACATGAGAGAATGAACTAAAAGGTAGGCAAAAGGTATATTTTGCCTAAAAAGACAGAAAAGATAAAAAGTTAGTTATAATGAAAAATTAAAGTTGAATAATATATTTTTAATAGTGATGTGTATTCTGACTCCATATTGTCAATTGATGTACAGTTTGATTCTTTTTATTAGCACACAATTGTGAAATAACATACCCTTTACAAATATTTGAATAACTATAAATTAACTATAGTAGAAGTTGATATAGAATTAGTCAGTCACAAGAATAAACTAATGTTAATGTAGTAAGGTGCATTAAATGCTGATTTAAGACCATGAAACAGACGCCATTAGGATTAAATATGCCTCACCTCATATTTCTGTCTCTTCAGCTTCTCGATGTGGTCAAACTTCTCTGACTCAAGAGAGAACATCCAGTCCCAGAGCTCTTTGGCTTTATCCCTACAAACATACCCACAAAGCAGCAAACGTACCCCAAACAGTCAGTTCGGGCACTTCAGAGCACCATATTACAATGCAGTAGTTGATACACATACACTCAAATTTCTCAACAAAATTGCCATTGTTAAAATTAACACAGATTAAAATTCTGAATATTTGTGACTGAAAAGATCCTTAAAAGAGCAAGTTACTTTAAAGTAAAAATGAAACTACTGTCTGTAGCAGTTCAGCACAGTTGGCCATACAGCGCTGACTGTATATGCAACATTACATGTAATGTAATATGTAACGCCACATTAGTACACTAGTAGGGAGACTGAAAACCCAGGTGGAGCACCTCAGTTTGTCCTCATTCAGGTGGTCAATGTTCAGGGCCTTGCGTCTCTCAGCCAATATCTTCTTCTTCTTCTCTCTTTCCGTCTGCTTTTTTCCTTTCTTCTGGTCAGCCTATATCAAACAAACCATCTTAAAATAAGTGATGGTACTGAGGATAAATGTCATTCATACTGATAAAGCAGAGTGATGAGCAATTAGAGTGTGAATTGAACAAAAGATTAGGATGTGCATTAGAGGCTCATGTTAGGGTAAGCTGTTTATTGGGGGGGCATTGGCGGGTGGGTTGGTTGGTTGTCATAATGTTATGGACCTTTTATTATGAACTTTAAATGCCACAGACTAGAATAAGTACAGACAAAGTATCATATTTGCATATAGTTAGTCTATTTTAAGATGATAATTATATACTGATCGCTATTATGTTTTGACAAATACCAGCAAATAGTATTAAAAAACTAGAAAATACAAATAGACAGTCCTCACTTCAGCCCAATTAGTCACTTGTCATTTGAGTCCAAGTGTCCAAGTGTTGAAGACATAAAGACAATTAAAAGGTTCAATACTGCTCCCTCCTAGAGCATACATATAACCATATAAGCTACATAGATGTACATAAGGTTGGGGTAAATATCCCTCGCAAGGATCACTGCATATATGTGCTTAGGTTTTGAGGTAAATATACCTGGCTGGGCCTGCCTGGGTTTACTGCAGTTTGGGTTATTGTGAGTATTGTGTATTGTGAAAAGAGCTGACAGGATGTGTACCTTCTGCAGGTAGCTGCTGTAGTTGGAGCCCATGCTGGTGAGAACGGACTTCTTCTTAGCATCGTCCTCTGCTTTCCTTTTGGCGTCTAACTCCTCTTTCCTCAGCCTTTCTTCCTGTCGCACATACCCACACACATACATTGCTTTGTGGATGCCAGCACACATGCATATATATCACATATGCATTCACATATCGTACACATACCTTATGTGACGCTTTTACATCCTACATTTCTTTCTAGATTTTGTCAGTACCCAGTATGACGTGATTGGGCTAATGCATCGCCTCTGAGCAGACTGAACCCCACACGCACACAAAAATCTATTTTAATGCAACTGGTAAACAAGATGAGCATGGAACAACCCTTTAATAGTTCATATTCCAGTAGTTCATATTCCAACGATTTTCTTCCACCGCTCATTACACAATAATTGGAAGCAGCTTCACCACGTAAGATTCTGAGTGAAAAGAAGTGAGCGTAGCACACCTCTCGTCTGGCTTGGCGCTCTTTATCTTTCTCAGCACGGATCCTCTGCTGTTCTGCTCTCTCAGCCCTCCGCTTCTCCTGTGACATTAAAGTTGTAAAGTTACTCCAGTGCAATTATTGGAAGGCAACAAACTGGGAATTATGTTATTGTAGTAAATCAGAAAATTATGCTATTAAGTCAGGAACATGTCATCTTAAGAAAGCACTCAAGGAGCACGTGCCACTTCCCAAAACTGTAGGTACATTTACTTGTTATTAAGTGAATGCATATCACCAGTGAATTTCCTGAAATCATATAAATCGTATCTACATTCTATCTACATGTAGATGCAAGTGTAGACATACAAACGTTAGCCCACCTGTTAGTATGCAAAGATAATCAACCACATTCTAGCTTGATGATCATAGGTCGGTTTCTAACCACAGGACCCCTGTTGATATTATTTGAGCAGCAGACCATTCTCAACACATTAACACTGATCGTGTGTCAGTGTTCAGCTGATTGTGAGTGGCCATCCATCCAAATATATCAAGCAAGCCACAGTTTTCTGACAGGAAACTGACCACTGATGAAGTATTCATGAAAGGCTAACACAAATTGTGTATATTCATTAATGGCTAACACAAAATGTGCATGTAAGCCTTGTTACAAGGTAAGTAAGCTCTGCCAAATATTAAGCAGCCAAATTTAGATTATGTCTACATGTGTAATTAAACAATTTTCAGCATTTTTACAGATCTTGCATATCCAGCATCTGAGGAGAGGCGCAGTGGCAGTCCTTCCCTGAGAGACTGCACTATGGGGATTAGTTTTGGGCAATTAAAGAGACTGAACCTTTGGGAATGCATGGATCTGTTTGTTTACATATGCCTTAGAGTCTTAAGGACCAGACGCTATGTTTTTCCACACATGGGCCCAGGTAGCAGCTTAATGTGCTGTGATGTTGAGGTCCTGCTGGTCACTGAAGCACTCACAATCCTCTCCTTCAGAGCAATAAGCTCCTCTTCTTCCTTTTTTCTGCACTCAAAGTGGGCATCAATCAGTGTCTGCAGCTCGATGAGGTCCTTATTCTGACGCTTTTTCTGGATGTCCTGTTAGACACATTCATACACACGTGCACAATTTGAGGACTTATCTTAAATCATGGTTAATTACATAGCACAGCAACAGACTGGGAAACATTTTCTACGCGGTTCGTCATTGTAGGTTTAGGATCATTGCAAATGTGCTGGAAACATTAAATGAGAGGTTGAATGAGTGATTTCTAGATCACCTTTGATGTAGCTGAAATAACAGAGAGATAATAAATAGGGATAATAAAAGATAACTGCTTACATCAAAGTCCACTTTTTCACCATCAGGGATTTTTGGTGCACTTGGCCTGAATAGACAGATAAAAAGATTGTGTGTACCAGCAATGCACTCAAGCGACAAACTAAATATGATAATAATCCTTATTTAAACAGGTATTTCCTTCTTAATCTAAAATGTAAAAATGATTTACATAAAAATTCATTTAAATAAAAGACCCTAATTCCTACTATTAATTCCTACTATTAAGTCCTACTATTCTCTGAAGTAGCATTCCAGAATGAAAGAGGTGCAAGAAAAAGTGTATGAGTGGGACTGCAAAGGTTAAACTTTAAAAACAACATACTTATTCAGTCCATATTTATATATTATTTTGCAGTATATTATTATGTGGTGTAGTACTGGTGCAAAAAGCTAGATAAAGATATGATCATGCTAATCAGCATTTAATTGTACTTCTACTTACTTGAATTTTGGCTTCTCCTCTACACAAAAGAAAATAGAAAAGAGAGATGGACATGTACTGTTATAAATGTCATAAATTAAAAGATCTAAAGGTCCTTCAGCAATCCTTGAAGTCTTAAATATCAGAATGTGTTTATACAGTTACATTTTATCCACTTTGTTATCCACTGAGGACCTTCAATTATAAGAAATTAACAAGAGACTAAATTCTACAAATTTCAAGATTGTCATTCACCATAAAATTCAGCAAAAACACATATACCAAAAATATATTTGTGTGTAATTTATTAATTAATTTATTTATTGGTCAACATGTTAGTTTTGGTTGGCAAACCATTGTAAAATTTCAATTCTATAATCAGTTCTGCCCAAGATACTGATGAGGAATTAACTTCCAACATATTTCAAACACTGTGGAATTAAGTTCATAATAAAAATAAGTGTGGAGTGGATAAAAAACAGATTCTAACCATCATGTGTATGAATAATACTACCACTCTCAAAGCACAAGGAGACACCTCACAGTAAGTACAAAATTAATACACAGTTCATCTACGGCAGGTGAATTTTTATGTTAACTACGACCAGACATTCTCAGCAGCTAACAGCAGTGCTATGTGTGTGGAATGTTTAATTTTAACCTTGACAAAAAGTCAATGCCTATATGATCAGGTCTGCTTGGCAAAGAAACAAAGAGTGCTGTTTTACTCTCCCTCATCCACTAGTGGGGGACATTGCATGCAAAGGGAGGGAAGCAGAGCAGAGCAGAGCAGAGCAATGATGTCACTGCAAAGTTAAAGCAAATGGCAGCATTTCATATTCCTTCACCCTTTTTTTCACCTGGCCTCAATACCAACAAGGGTAGCAAGATGCTAAGAATGACCTGCTTTCTCTGTGTGCTACATAGGTCTAAATGTGCAGTTAGAAATTGTCTTTAGAACTGTAGAAATGTGTAGAGAGTTGGTTCCATGGTGGGCTTCTAATGGCTTTGTGTGGTGCATGCCTGGGGGTGTAAATGTTTCCCCCATGCACTCCTACCAATCAGAATGAGACATATAGTGTAAGAGAATGGACAACATACCTTCCTCTTCATAGGCCTCTGCATGCAGTAAGCAGTGAAGGTAAGAGCAGAACAGAAAGCATTAGTTGGGCCATCCTGGGCCTCTGTCTGCCCAGAACGGCCCTCACTTTACAATGCAAGACTTGTCTGAATATTCATTAACAATCCCATTCAGAAAGGAGGCCGTAAATTATTTATAAAGGAATCTATATTCCCAGCATAACACCCCAGCATAAGCAAATAGTATTAATGTAATAAAAAAACAATGAAATAAAATGAATAAAAATGAACTCAAACAGTAATTAATGCAGACATTGCAAAACATTTTTAATATTTACAAATTCATATAGAACAAAAATGGTGTTAAAACAATGGCTAAGATTCTGTATGGTAAGTAAATTAAGTTAGATTCATAAGTTATTAAGTTAGATTCAAATATGATCTGTGATCAATACCAGTGATATTGTTAATTTTCTAACAGGAATGACCTTTTTTGATCCTATGAGAATTTCCATCCTTTTGTACAAAGAAAAACATGTATTAACACATTGACTTGAATACAAGATTCTGATAGCGGGTTCATGCTGTAAGTCACTCCATTCACTATTATGAGATCCACTGTGAGACACTGTTTGGCAGACAGGGGCTTTAGCTAGTAGTGGCAGTAGTTGCAGCATTAACATAATTCTCAGGTTTTTGCTAGCAGTAGTATTTTTTAGTGTTCAACGGGTAGGAAAAGCAATGAGGTATGTCACAGCTAACTCCTGTGTGAGCATCGGGGATGCTACAATTAGTCTAGTAATGTTCTGGTTGCTCAGAGAAATAATTTGCTCAAACGCCACTGACATGCTGTGTGGAAGCAATTTAGATGCTGTTGTTTTCTTGGCTTGATCTTAATTGCAGCTGTAAACGAGGTGAATTGGAATTTGGAATCCTTCTTAGGTGCCTATTTTTTCCAATCCTTAATTAAAATTCAGGATGAACTTAGGTGGCATTGACTTCAGCCCTTTTGCACAAGGCCATGCCTTCTTCAGAGTTGGGACATTTGAAAAAGAGGCATTTTATGTTCAGAAGTGGCTTGGCAAAAGCTGGTCACAATAATAACTTGGTTTGGGATTATGGCAATTAGGGAGCACTGCCTGGTTGCAGTTCTGGTTTTAACTATTTCAAAAGAGTTGGTAGGGAAGGATGAATGAATATCCATGCCACATACCTTCCTCATGCACCTCTGGTTCTGGTTCTGGCTCTGGCTCAGGTTCTTCCTCAGGCTCTGCCTCTGGGGCTGCCTCAGGCTCTGCCTCTGGGGCTACCTCTACCTCTACTACCTCTCCAGCTAACGCCACATGCAGCAAGCAGCCAGCGGGAGGAAGGTGGTGCCGGTTATTGAATTACAGAAAAGAGAGACAGCGCATTTAGCTATGGGAGATGACTTGCAGGTTAAAGAGAGAAAGAGGAAGTGCAGCAGGGATACCGAAAGAAAGGACAGGGAGATGAGCGAAAGAGAGCACACGGCAGGACGAGAGAAAAACTTGTCATTTCACAATCATGACGTTGGTAAGTTTCAGAGCTAGTGCCTAAAAAAAACATAACTGACTCAAAACATCAGGTCATGTGAAGTCAGACATTCTTGCCAGCTAGCTTCTCACACAGTTTTGATATGAAGGTCATATTCAAATATCCTAAAGGTTTACTCGAGTACACACGTAATACACACTGATTGGCATCCATAGTAGCCAAATGGTTGTGCTAAGTTTGGTTAGCAATCAGATGAATGGTCAGCTTCATTAGAGGTTAAGCTATGCACTAAGTTTAGTTAGCTTCTCTTGAGGTTAGATTAATGTGCTATGTTCACTTTGCCCTTTTACATTACAGTCTATACAAAGCACAACTAAGAGAGGTCACTTCTATACATTAGTGAAAGCAGAAGTTGTTAATATTGACTTGGCTATTTATTTTATTTGGGGGAGGGGGGGGGGGGGGGTATGTGTTATTATTTGGTTAGGTATTTCTCAAAATGAATATTACACTCACATACCACAATCAATTTTCACATGAAATTGGTAAAAAAAAAAAAGGGGGGGGGAAACTAGGTTATAGGCAATCATATGTGTAAATGTGTAAATTAGTGTGGTAGATTATTGTTACTATAAACTCTTCTTTTACCTTCCTCTTCGACCTCTTCATATGTAAAAAGACAATACATGTACACAGTTACAATTACATCTTATGCTATTACAGTAAGCAATGCATTGCATGCATTCCAATCATCTACTCAGCGGGGCTCTTTCTGGACATTGTTTTTTATGTAACATTACATACAATCAGTGCACCAGAAGCCTATAGACGATCAGAAGGATACAACAAGAGAGGAATCTGACCCAAAATCTCCTGCTGTTTGCAACTTTAAGGACATTCTAAAATTAATTCTTCAAACTAAAACTGGAAAAGTCACAAACTACTTCCAAACCTCAAGTGGCATTATCTCAGCCCTGAATATTTGTATACACTGTGAAAGGGTTTTAAAATATTTCTCAGACAAGAAATGCTCAGAACAGCGATATACTCATAAACTTGCAGAATTATTGCAATTTCTTTAATGTTGCTGACTTTTTATTTAGCCTTATTAACTGTAGACTAGCAGTGAATACATGCCTAATCCATACAAAATATACACTTAAATTCTTACTCACCCTCAACCCCACTGAAAAAGAAGAAAAGGAAATATTGCAAGTGTCAAATAAATACACTCATATTTTACTTTTCATGAAGTGGTCAAAATAATCACAAACAAAAAGCAGAAATACTCACATGTCCTCTGTGTCAGACATGATGACCACGGATTTTATGCCTAAAGTAATGAATGGAACACATTCTGTCAGAAAGTATTTCAGGGTGCTGTTCTCTTTTCTACTCACACAAAGAGCAGCTGAACCATGCTCTTGGCTCCATAGTGATTCTCTACAATCTGACTGACACCTCATTAGCCTAAATATATTTCATGATCTTTGCTTCCCATTTGTAACACCTATTTTTCTCTTTTAACATATATCTTTATGTCTTCATTATGCACTGGCACCCGACTTCTTAAGCCTTTCTCCCTCTATGGGTATTTATATTTCTGAGCATTTTTTAAAGAATGTACTGTTCTCCCACACATCACTGATCCTGCGCCTGTTTTGAATTATGGTATTCTGATGATATCAACCCTTTTAACAAGTGTGGCCTTTAGTGCCCTATTCTCGAGTGCTGTGTCACAGAGCTAAAGCACAGCTGCAGACATTTTTGGGGATTATCTGGAGATCAGGTTTCCCAAGCATCTACCCTCCTACTATGTCTTCCTTATGTGGACAAAGCCCGCAACAAATATTTATCACAGCAAATGAGGGAATGACAAATGACACTGATCGTCATGTTACTGTTATCTCAGAAACTAACACAACCATCTTTCATCAATGATATTTTACTCAAATAGTTATATTTGTGACTATAAGTAAATTGAGTTTTACAGTTTGGTTTGTATTAAACCTTTAAAATTTAATAAATGAAAGTTTTGCCAGTGGTGCTTGAAGAGCACTGCTCTTGGATATTATTATTGTTATTACGACATCTATTCTTTACTAATTCTCTACTGTCATCGCCAACACTGTAGTTTACACTGCAGAGCCACTGTGATCAATCTGTAAATCCTGCAGTATATTGTGTTGGCCATAAAGGATTTAGAGTGTGTTAAGAATAAAGCAGTCCTCTGCTTACTGAGACTAGATGCATCCTACCCAACCTCATGAACCTGCTATTAATACAATACAAAGTATTGCAAGCCATTGTTAGTCTTTGAATTTAACATTAACACATTATTATATTAAGATTTATATTAAAATAAATACAATCACTATTATAGTTTTGATAAATAACTCTTGCTAATTGCAAATGCTAATCTACTTCATACGTTAATTTATAATGTGCAAGTTCAAAAGTGAACCAATTGTTAGAACAATAACTCATAAATTACTCAGTCAAACACTAAAGAGAAATCATCTACCAATTTTACATGCTCAGGGACCTGCTCAGCTGAGCCAGGCAGGGTCTGTTAGCTCATCGCAACATCTCTGAATATCTTACCTCTGAAAAACAGAAAGAAAAGGGTGTCCCTTTGCTGGCTGGGAGGCTCTGCACACTTTCACACTTATTTGTTCGTATGTTATACCAGTACTTAATCTTCTAAGGTCCCTTATTGGCTGAGAGATTAAGCAAGGAAGATGGGGCAGATTTACATCCACAGGACCGCCCCAACACACAAACTCAGACACATACAAACACTTGTAACTCAATAAGGACACCAAGAGAATATGTAATGGAAGGACACTGGGGTCTAGAAAGCTGAGACGTCTCATTGCTAAATCTGTCATAATACAAGGAGAGCGAAAATAAGGGCAAGCCAATGGGGTGAGAAACCTTGGACCTTTTACACATCAATCTGGCATGCAGAAAATCCTCTGTGGTCTTCAGGGACATATGTGAACTTCAGACCTGCTGGGCAAAAAGCCAATGTCCATATCCAAGTATATAGGTAATAAGTAACTGTTATTGTCCCAGATGAATTCAAATAAATGTATACCTCAAATAAACATTAAAAACTAAATGTATGTTGCCACATACAGTACCATTAGAAATGGTCAGCAATGGTTTTGCTTCCTGCTTCCTGTTTATCATGTATTTTTGCAGGCTGAATCCAAATACTTTTTCAGAATATTTCTGAATAAGTAATATATATTTCATTAAATGTTTAATTGCCCTGTCATTTAAAAACCATACATGATAGAAAATGTCTAAACAGATTTGAATTGAGCATAAAAAGTACTATAAGGTCTATCTATTCAATTTTGAGAAGCAAAAAAGGTTCAAATTTTATTGTGCAATGCTATTAGCACCCTTGGTATAAATTAGAAAAAATGGCCATCCGTTACTATGTATTTTACTGTAGTATAAAAATGATGCATCAAATTATAAAATCCCTTTCAAACATCTTTCCAAGTGGGACAGATCAGAGAATGCAGAAATGGAAGCAAGTTACTGACCTTCATAGTACACTACCTCTAAATATAGCTAGACACAAAAATTTATATTTCTATTCTATTTAATATTTGGACATTATCTTAGATGCTAAGACAACTGCCTCAACTGCCTCAACTGCCTGTACCTGACTTGATAAGGACATATGCTTGAAAAGGACACATTTGTTCCTGTACAGCGTGAAAATAGTTTGTGAGGCAACAATTCTGAAAGAATCACAGTTGGCTATGTTGTTATGTCAAGTTATATTGGTTGTACCAGTGTTCACCAAGACTCAAGACTTATGATAAGATGTCACATCTATGCTAACTAGCTATTTGGAAGCATTGACAGAAGAGATCCAGTACTCTTATCAAATCCCAAATGCATGCACCTGTAAAAAGTCTAAACTGAAAATTATAACCTGGACAAAACTGAATAGAATATAGGCAAAGATGTTAGGAAGACTACATTTTAAATAAATAATCTTCTAAATGTCAGACATCTCTCTTTTCTGTCTGAAGTATGAAGCAATCCTGCAAGGAGGGGCCAATTTCAAAATGAAATTAGGTTAGATTGATTACATAACCAGCAGCTGTGGTTAAGCATGCCACTGCATCATCCACTCAGATTAGGAGAGTTATCCAACATGCATTGGCGCCACCGGCATCATGATGACATAATTCGTTAAAATCTTGCGAGAGGGAAGCGGCTGCAGGTTTCAAAACAGTTGCTCTTCACCTGGCTGCACAAGCTAAAAGTCTTGATCCCGACAGAGCTTAATCTGCATCGGCTGCTAGCTCTCATGGGGCTTGCTGACCACAAAGTCAACCCACCCTTGTGAATTAGAGCTAGAGTTTCAGGCCAGCCAAACCTGGTGCTAGAATAGTTATGATGACGTGAAATTTACATGTCATTTTCACATGTGAGAAAATGTGTGAAAACATATATGAAAATGTGACAATGTCCAGTGAAACAGGTCATTGTCCAGAGTTTCCCTATCTGAGATGCGCTGCATGTTTCAGAGGTATATTTATCATGCCCTCACCTGCTCTGCCTCGCCTGTCCCCTGACGCCATCTCAAGGGTCATCCATTACTGTAGTCACTGAAGTGTAGTGTGTTATATGAATCCCCAAATAAATCAGTTCATTTAAATGTGTTTACTGCTGAGGGCGAGTGCGTTCCGATGGAAAAATGCTCTCCAAGTCCTTCTCTCCTGCCATTGGCTGTAAGGGGCCACTCATGTGATGCATTTGCTACGCACTTCTGAGTTCCCATGGAAAGTGGGCGAGGGTATGTTGAAAACTGGTTTTGAAATGGTGATGCATTCTCATTACAGGAAATATGGTTTAGGTGGTTTAGGTGAGGGGAGTCATGGCTTGATGCAAAACTTGCGCTGCGGAAATCGTTTTGTTTATAACCTGCGTTTAGATCGCTGTTCACCTAACTGTTCAGATAACAGTCAGGTAGCAAGTTCATTGTTTGATCAAATCTGTTGAAGTTCCTTGAATCTATTTCAGGGTCAGAAGTTCAAACCAAATCAAATCAAATTTATTATAGTCTTGTCCCGATGGTGTGCACGTGTCCGAAACCCATCCCACGAGAGAACATCCATCAAGGGCAATGGAGAAGTAGTTGGCTGGGGTGGAGGTGTGGTGGGCTACAGCAGGGGGCATCAGGGGGTGGTGGGAGGAGCCATGGCAGCTGAGACGGGTTGAGGTTCACCAATCTCCTCATCTCTTCAGCCAGTCGCATAATAGAAAATGCTCTTTTCACACATGGAGGCTCATTCGGACATTTGCTGGACTTTGTACAAGAGAGCTTGCATGATGAATTCTGCGCAGTATTATCTGGTACAACCAATTTGGACATTTGCATTCTCCTCTGGAAATGTTCTGGGTTACCTTGCATGTCTGAAAGGGCCTATAGTAGTTTGAATGAACTAACAATATAACTTTCAAAAACAAGATAATTGATCCTGAAATTGAGCAAACCACAGCATCATGATCCTCTGAGACATGAGTAATATCCTGTTATTCAGGATGTTAGTCTTCATTCTTCTACTTCACTGGCTCCCAGCAAATCACAGTGTGTCTCTGTAGCAGATGAGTAGTGCAAGAAAGTGCTCCGAGCAGCCAGCAGGGGCATCTGACACTATACCAGCACTGCAGCAGTACACACTTACACAAATGCCCCCTCTCCTTCAGTCATATGTCTCAGGTGAAGTGGAAACCCCCTGCCTGGTTACTGCTCCCTGGATTTAGGGCAAGTGGTTTTATTTTTGGTATGACTCGATCTCAGTGCCCTGGGGCTCAACTCTGAAGCTCTGCACCCTGAGAACACAGAACTGGAGCTGCCACACATACCCTGCTAACTTCTCACAGGTAAATGTAATTAATTATGCATGCCCACTTTCTAAACAAAAGTATTCATGAAACATACATTGAAAACATTTATCCATAAATACACTAGTCTCTACATAGCATTTGCTTCTATAATGCATTATGAATGTGTGCAGTGAGAGATTTCTGTGGTTTCTTTTTTCCCTTCGCACAGAAACTGCACTTAATAACTTAGGTTATTAATATTGTTTATTTAGTTTAACAAGTTATTAATTACTCTTTCTTTTTTTGAGCTGGGATGGAAAGTATGCCACGTATCTGCGCTACCAAAGCCAAAAACGGTGGGGGTGCAATGGTTTTAGATGTCAGTTCAGGTCTCAGATCAGTGAGATGCTCTAGATCTGTTCATATGCACCAACAGAAGTTATTACTGCATATCCTAGAACAGTGTTAACTTAAAAAAGATAAAAGGTGGGATTGTTCTTTAACAATCACAAAAAGGCACTCTACTTTCCTTTGATTTGCCTGTATAATTTATTCGACTGCAAGGTTAATAACTGGACAGCAGACATCCAAGTACATTATAATATGAATGAGCAGAGACTATTAGTGAACAGTGTCTTCATATGACTCAAAATACAGAGAGGAGCAAAAATAATCAGGCTAAAATTTAGTGACTTATCTAGATTGCAAGGCTTAAAAGAAAAGACATTTAGTTCAATGCTGAGCATAATACTTTTTAGAGAAATTAATAGAATTAATTCAGAAGAAAGTCCAGTGTCATTGCTTCAGAGATCTTCAGGGTCCTACTGGCCTGGAAGAGGAGAGATATAGAGGAGGGATATTTGGAAATTATTCTAAAGCATTTAGCAAATGTATCATAAGTAAAAGAATGTTGAAAATTATAGACATCCTGAATGTCAAGTCAAATTCCAAAATCTTTTTTACTAGATCAATTATAAACCCTTTCTTACTTAAAGTAAGATAATTAATCAGCATCACAATAGATTGTATAAAATGTTTTCATTTTAAGTATATTTTCAGCACTATTTGAAAATATTCTAACACCTATTTACCCAGCAAAAATGTTTTTGCTTTGCTGTAGTTTTGTTAATTGTACAGATGAGGTCTCAACGCTGAAAAGCATATATTGGTTGTAGGTTGTGTATTTTGCAGCATCTACCAAAGCAATTGAGTAAGGAAAGCTGCTGGTATGTGACCTACATCAATGTGGGAAATTTAAAAACATATTTAAGTATCAATATTCCCTTGTAGGATATCCTGCTTGTGTCAGTTTTAAACATACTCAAAAATATTCTCACAACTGATTAATCTATCTTTTCATTAAATCTTATGGTGAGCAATGCACATTTATGAGTTGAGGTGCATGTACAACTAAAACATGCTAAATGTCAAACGTGTGTGTGTTTACTGTAGGAAGTGAATTGCTGATGGCTGTAAATTATGGTAGCCAATCAGACCTGCTCTCCCAGCAATACCCCCCTCCCCTCCTGCCCAAGCCTGGGAAGGACAATGCCCGTCTGCAGAAGCTTATCAAGAAAAAGTCCAAGAAAATAGGTGGCTCCTCCACTCAGACACCCATACCGTTCCGGTCAAACTTGTCACCTGTGAGTGAGGCGAGTGCAGATCAGGAGTACAGTGGTCTCTCCTCTCCCCCTGCAACCCCAGAGACTCCTCGCTACAGCAGGACACTTGACTCCTTTCTGACTCAAGAGTCAGGCTTTTTTCCCAGGGCTCTTGACTCACACAACTCTAGCTTCCCATACCTTTGCTCAGCCTATAGTCGTCACTACAGTTCCACTCCGACTCTGTCTTCACAGATATATTCAGCTGCTATACCATCATCTGATCGCCAAATAGCACCTCTCTATACATGCTCTTCTTTTTTGTTTGATGATGACAGCGAGCTAGCCACAGATGTTGAACCTGCTCTGTCTTCTGAAAAAGCCTTCAAGCAAATATTCACACCGAATACACCAGAAATCTCTAACACTGCAGAAAATCAGGAACCACAAATCCCTGTATCATTTAATTTTGTTCAGACAAATCCTTCTGCAGATACTTATATAGCCTCCATTGAAACACAAGCATCAGCCTTGACTCAGCCAACTGGTCCACATTTGGCTCCAACAAGTGCTCCTACATTTGTCCACAGAACAGTAAGCCAGTCTTATGGAGGTTGGTCTACAAATATTGCACGTCCACTGGGCAGTTATCATCTGAAAAATGATCATGTCATGAAAACAATTTCAAATGAATCTCCTGCATCATATGGATCCACTGACAAGATTTTAAATATGAAGAACTCATCAGATTTTCCGCAAAAGACGATGTATACTTCTAAGGCTACGTTTTATGAAATATCAAAGCCACTTCCTCAGAATAGTAGTGTATTAAATTCAACATATCAAGTGTCTGTTTCACAAGGAGTCAAACTAATATCCTCAGAGACTAAAGGATCTGCAACTAAAGGATGTATAGAATCAACTTTTTTTGATCATCAAAATCAGAATGAACAAAATTCCTGTGCTAATAAATTTTCTTCACACTCTGCATCATCCAAGGATGTGCCTGTCTTTGTGCCTAATACTCATGGAACCAAAATGCAGAATGATCAGGAGATAATATCCACAATACCCATTATTTCACCAGAGAATTTTCCAGTAAAACTAAATAATGAAATGTTGGAACCAGCTGTTGAACATAGAGTGATATTATCTACACCCAATGGATTACTTCACTTGGACACTGAAGAAACACCTGCAATTTTTAAAGAATATTCTAAGAAACACTTGACTTCAAAACTGCCAAGCAGTAAAATTTCATCGTCTAAGACTTTCTCAACTGAAACTTGTATGGAAAAATCAAGACAACATGAAGTGTTTGCCTCTACATCTAAACAGGAGTATAATATGTCTGAGGATTGTGGTTTACATATACCAGTGTTGACATCAAAGTCTTGTTTAGTGACAGCAGAAAATAGCATTTCAAGAGCTACTCCTCATACATATCAAATACCAAACAACCCTGTCTATTGGTCACCCAAACCTTCAGTACAATTCCTTAGACAAGAGAAACCTGACAATGTACAAAGTCCTCAGAACATCCCTAAAATAAAATCAACATACTATGGATTGACTCCAGCAGAATATATTGCTTATGGTGGAATTAAAGCTAACACATGTAATGGTCGGCCAGAATCTCTGCTTCAAACATCTGACAGTCCTAAACATGCACAAAGTAATTCTTTAATGTCCAAATCAGCTATTGGATTATCTAGTGATTCATTCTTGCAAGCTATTTCAAGTGATGAAGTGTTCACTGAAATGTCTGAAATCTTAGAAACTGGCTTGCCACAAACTTCAAAACCACAAATGTCAGACTCCTGTGGAACATTACAGGCTATAGATTCTTCAAACATTCTAAACAGCAAGGCACAACTGATAAAATCAATCAAAAACCCTACTCCAGATACAGTAAAGCCTGCTTTGAAGGAAAAATGTGCTAAATCTGGAATATCATCATTTTTAGCTGTTAATCATGAATCTGTAAATTCTGCCAGTGTTGTATGTGGGGTAGAAACTCAAAGAGCACCTACCCTAGGAGATCTGAGCATTGGCACCTCTTCATCTATGGCATATGAAGAAAAAATGCCAACTAGCCCTTTTCCCATGGCACAGTCAGATATTCCAAACTTAAACACGGCTGGATTGTCAACAAAAAAATTTTTATCAATACAAAATATTCCAATGCAAGCAACAGGGGCAGAGAATTTATCAAAATCTGTATATCCGACAGAAATATTTGACCCTGTCTCTGTGCTGACAGCCCTTATACCAGTTCCATCAAAGTCCAAAAAGGATTCTGTTTCTCTAGAGACAAAACTCACTGAAACACAAACAAATCCCAAATCTTCTAGTACAGTCAATTTGGCTAAGAACTTCTCCAGAGCAACAGACAGCCTGACATCAGTTAAAAATGGAAGTAAACCATTGCAGTCCACTAATACCAAAGTACCTGAAATGCTACATACACACACTAGGGAGTCCATTATAATCACTGCTGATTTAAAAACTACTAGCATCCCAGGTACACCAAATAAACCAGGAGCTTTCTCAAAGCCAGCTTCACCTAAAAGTTCAGACTCTTGTCAGATAGATTGCTCCAAGTCAAACTCACCTATACCTGTATTGTTTTCTTCAGTACATAACTCACACTATTTGGAAACCTCAGCAGTTCCTAGACTGTTGACTCAGAACAACCAAAGAATTGAAAGCTTTTATGTGCCTTTTCAAGATGCCACAGCTCCTCAAATTCTAGAGCAAAATTGCAATACCACAGTTTCATCAGACAACCAGCCACTCACCAAACTTGCTGTGAACACCAGCAGTTCAAGGAAGAATACTCTAGACAGCCAAGCAGCCACTGTGAATATAGCTACAAACCAGCACCTTAAACCCATAGTCAGGAATGCTGCACACACTACAGAATGCAGCACTTCTATTACAGACCCAAGACCTTGCATATTTTCTGCTACAAACATTCATCACTCTATTAAAGTTGATACAGAAGCAAGAGCAGCAAAACAACATAGTGTTGACAAAAATTCATCCACATCTTTATCAAATTCAACCAAACCTGAAGGTGTGGTCATCAAAGACATAGACTTCCCTTTAAACACATTAACAGAGTCTAAATACTCTGTAGAACATTCTATATCACATACCAAATCACTTAGCAGGGAAGCATCTCTCAACAAACCAATCAGTACCAGGAACAACCTTGCAAAAGCGTTGCTTAAAGCAGCAAAATCTGTTACATCCTCTATAGATACAGAAACAAAAATTCCTGTTAATGTCACTATTCCATCCAAAACAAAGTCTACCATAGAATCAGAATCAGAAATGCCAACAAATTTAAATGAATCCAGTACTATTACATATGCTGAAGTGTCTGATCCTGTGACTGTTCACTGTAAGACTCTCATGCCCAACTTCAGAACAGATTCACCCACAAACACGCAAGCTACAACTCCTCAAACTGAAGAATCCAGTGTGAATAGGACCAGTCTACATAATGCACAGGACATGGCCAAACAACATATAAACTTTGAACACCCAGAGGTTGTGGAGAAGGGAGGCATGAAGAAGGCAGAAGTAAGCCCAAAGCAGAAGCCTAAGGGCCTAAAAGCAAAACTTAGTGGCTGGTCCCGACTGAAGAAGCACATGGTAGTGGAACCGGAAAAGCCCAATTTTCCAGAGCCAGAACAAGAGAAAGAGAATGACAAGACCATTGGGTCTGAAGAGGAAATGATGAGTCATGATGTGATGGAAAAAAAAGCAGCCCCCAGAGCTCTGAAAATGTGGGATGCTGTACTCTTCCAAATGTTCTCCACCAAGGAAAACATAATGAAGCATATCCATGGCAACAAAATTGAAGTAGACAAGAGAAAAACATCAAAAGACAGCTCACCAGAAGTCCCGTCATTTGTGCATCGCCTACCAATCCTTCTCTACAGTCCTCGCTTTGATGCCCGCAAGCTAAAAGAAGCAGCTGAAAAACCTCTTACCAAAATTGCCACAGTATTTGAGAGGAGTTTGTTACACCGTAAAAATGAAGGGGAAGAGCCAAAAGACTTTAACAGGACAGCCAAAGGATTTGGTACAGCAAAAACAAAGACAAGTGATCTTTAGTTGTTCCACAGATATAATTAAATAGTAATCATTAAAATTTGGGATATGTCAATGACTAAATTGGGAGAAAACTGGTAAAAAAAAATAAAATAAAATCCAGTTTATTTTAATTAGTAAACTAGAAATATTAAGGTTTTAAAATGAGAGGAAAATATTCCCAAATATTTGAACTGCAAATGAGCCAATTTTTGGCATTTTTATGGAAAGGAAGTACTGTAGTTTAGTTTGTAGGATTTATAGCATTTGGCATATGCTTTAATCCAGAGTTATATACATATAATAATCAACAGACATCAGGTAATCAAACCCATGACTTTAGTGATTAATAACTTGAGCTACCTGATACCAGTTGAGCTACAGGAGTACCATGTACTTGTCATTTGTTTTGATTTCACATATTACAGAGAAGAAAATGACTAAATTTGAGCTGAATGCAGTGGACATGGACTAAACTGTAACTGGATACAATGATGTGACTACAGAAGTAACAACTTTTTCAGGAGACCTACAGTGCCAGGCCAGAGTCCTGTTATAATAGTCTCTGCACTCTAAGTAAGACTGGTACATTCCTGCACTTGCAAGGAAGGAATGAGGGAGTGAAGGCTCCAGCTGATCAGGCTGTGGCAGACAGTTGACAGAGACACATGATACATAATTTGGGGTCTGAGAAAGAATGAGAAAGTCAAAATAAAGAACTGAGAGGACAGCTGGAGGTCTGGTGAGCTAGGAAATGTTCTAGCACAGAATGGTTTAGAATGTGCCATCTCAGCAAGATGGCATCAGTGCCATGAAGTGGAACCGGTATTAGAACGTTTATTATGATATTACAAAGGCTAAGCTTCTGTTCAGAGTGGGAATGGGTGGTAAACAGAGATGGGTTTATTTTTCATGCATGTTTTTGAGACTTTTTATTATAGATATTTTGTTTCATAAAAGGTTAGTTTTGTTTCCTGATGAGTGGTGTAGATATAAAAATGTTTGACATCAAAATGTTACATTAATGCCACTAGTATTTGTCAGGGTTAATACTTCAAATGAAAAAGCTTAATTTCTCTGTTATAGTAAATCTTCACAGTGGTTGAAATGTAAGCAATAGTTAAAATACAAAAAAATATATACAAAATAAATAAATATTTGACAGAATTGGTGCTCCTATTACTGGTCTCTCTCTATTTTTGTTGTCAGAAGTTATTTATCAGTGATTCTGCTTGTGTTTTTATTTTGTTTGTGCAAATATTTTGTGTAAGTACAGAGTGCAAACATGCACAATGTAAATGATTTAGTCATGGTCATTTCTTGTTTTGTTTTTATGTGCTAATTAATATGGCAGCTTTAACCCTAGGTTTCATTCGGAATATTTCGAGGCCAAATTGCTTTTCACCACCGTGTGATTAACTGATGATTATCTCTGCACATATATGCACTCTATATAAAAGATCATTTCATTCAGTCCAAAATGTTTAAGTGTAGTAGACTAGAGGCAGCAGCAGCTGTTTCATTTACAACAGCAGGGTGCATTCACAAAGGAAAGGAACATGGTGAAAAGCTCTCACCTTACAAAGGAAAGGTGCCGATACAAATAACTTACAAGAACTTTTTATAGACAAGAGTCTATAGCTTTATAAACCTCCTGCTTATAGCTACACAAAATAAGGAATAAATGCAAATGCTCAGTAAAGATTTGATCAGCTGTCAGATTACAGTATAAAGGGCACTTTCTTACTTTGTTTTCTATTTGTGTGATTGATACTGTCACTATCACCAACCAAAACCTTTTCATATTTCCCATGGCCAGTCTCAACAAATTTGAACTTCTTCCCCAAGCTTGCCTAGAGTGGGAGGAAAACAAAAATAAAAGTCTAATATTCATATTTATTCATATATTGGAGTAAATGAAAAAATATGTACATTTCATGGTATCTGTTAAGTCCATAGAGCAAAGCTCTGTAGTAGCCTCCACTTTTGTTCAGAATGGCATTGAGTGCTTTACCTTCCCTTCTGGTTTCTTTGTTGAAGATGTCTCCAGTGTTTCCCACATGGTCTTTTTGAGTCGCACATCACCAGACTTCACCTCATTAGGCTGATAGGAGAGAACAGCTGTGGTTGGAACATTTATCGTGTTTTATTCACTCATTAACTATTAGTAGCTAAAGCTTCAGGTGAAAGGTCTTAAGTGAAAAATTATTTGTTCTGCAACCAACCAGCAGATGACTGTATCAGTATGTTGGAGGGTTGAGTGTTACCTGACAGCAGGAAAGACTAAGTAGAACAGCATATATAGCCAGAGTAGAAATAAGAAAGTTGAGGGTAAGTTGGAAAGAGATGAAGATCCAGCAGATAGAGACTGCAATGGGTAGATTCTTAAATGATTAAAAACTTGAGATTTTTTCATTTAGCTTTTGAGGTCCAGGTTTTACTGACTGTTGGTTTGGAAGAGGGGCTTTTGCAATGGACATCAGGGCTACCCTTCACCCATTGAGTGATCAGATCTGCCACACCCACGTTCAGGCCTTCAGTATCCTGAATTAAAAATCACAAAAGTATTCCTAAAATTCCTGTTGCATTTCAAGCAAGAAAATTATGATTTGATCATTTTCCCCATATTACATATAAGTTATTAAAGAAATAGTGTTTTATTATAGTGGAAGTATAACAATTTATAATGCAGTGTTATAATAATGTGTACACCTTTATATATTTGGAATATAAGTACAAATCTAGTATATAAAAAATTAGATAGAATTTTGTCCAACTTAGATGATGGTATTTAAAATAGTTCTAAGTAAAACATCATGAACATAGTAACAAATTCACATACTACTCAAATAATCTAGTATTCAGTACTCATATTCTCATTAATTCAGTCATATATACATGTACCTATTCATCCATGTTTTCAACTGCCCATTTTAGTGAATCCACATATAAGACACTACGTCCAACAATTACGGTTAAAAACACCAGAAGGAACATACATTGGGGGTGAAATGCTCAGTGCCATTGTTACACATTACCCCAGGACAAGGACATCTCATTAGGAGCTTGCCCAGACATTGTCTGGACATACAGGCATGTGGGAGCAATACACACTACTGAGTCACGTTATGAGTTGCCATAATGACTGTGTTTTCAATTTTTATTTAGATTTTTGGTATGATTCTGAATCCAGCCCTCATGGGTTGAAGATTTTGGTTTCCATTGTAATGTTATTTTGTTCGCAGCGAAGTACAAAATTTATATCAGTAAACATTTTCAGCTTGAATCTTTCATTCATTGAAAGCCAATGTGTGATTTAAGTGTTCCGGTATAGGCTTAGATATGTGGTTTAATTCTGATGGCAAAGCATTAACATGGCAGGTACCTTAGTGGATAGAACCTTCTGGTTCTGGTTCCAGGTTTCTCCCACCTCAAACAAGTTCTTCCGGGCCGCTAGAGGTTCTGGGCTGGCTGCTAAGTCCATAAGAACTTGTTTTGTGTCTCTTGCTTCTTGACCACTCAGCTACAGATGCGCATACAGCCACACCCACACAAACACATGTACGGTGTTAGATGGGTGACATTCTCAGCAAGCAGCTGAAGACTGACTCACTCATTCCATTTCTCATAGAGGAGTCAACGAGTTGCTGACACTACAACACACTTACAAGAGATGCTCATCCCATGTCTGATAATGGAAATGGATTACAGCCACACTCATTCATTGCAAGGGTAGAATAATCACAGATACAGTCATAACTAGCAATCCTTTTCAAAGTAATACGAGAGATTGGATTTTGGCTCCTGGACTGGATTGTCCAGAGTACTCATTGTCTTGATCCAAATCTTAAGCGTTAAATGTTAAATGACATTTGTGAAAATGCCATCGGTATAATCCTGTAGGTGACTCTTTCTGTACCTCAACTGCGTGGTTGTACTGTTCCAGTCGGCTATCAATCTTAGAGATGGTCATTGGCGGTTCAGTCTTCTTAACGCTGTTACTGTTTTAAAAAGCACATTTAAATTTCAATC
The DNA here is from genome assembly GCF_041902795.1 of Electrophorus electricus. Taxonomy (NCBI): domain Eukaryota; kingdom Metazoa; phylum Chordata; class Actinopteri; order Gymnotiformes; family Gymnotidae; genus Electrophorus; species Electrophorus electricus. The sequence goes on from NC_137519.1 coordinate 2,392,376, forward strand.
TGATGGTTCAAATAAATTTCATTAATAACCACACCTCTGTAACCAAGAAATGATCCTAATTAGTGAAAAGGGGAGCTTTTTCCAGGGTTGTCTCTGTAGACAATATAACCACATCTGAGAAGCCTTGGTGAAGCTTATTTAGCAGGGATGTGCAGAGCACAGCATTTGTATAAGTATTTATTTAGGCAGCAAAATAATTTGTATTTGTATTCAAATAGAAATGGAAATACGTGTCACAATCCTGTTTGTTTCATTATGCTTCAATTTTAGGATATTGTGTGTTAATTTTAGTATATGGAGTGTTAATATAAATGCTCTTCAATAAACTACTGAAGATCACTACAAGTAGTGTCAGAATGCAGTTTCTTCTCTATTTTATATTTAAAATGTTTAAAAATCCATGTTGCAAAATGGGGTTGGGGACAGGAACTGCATGGTCAAAAATACACTGCTAACTATGGAAGAAAGTTAACTAGCAAACAATAGAGCTAGCAATGGAGCCAACTAGCAATGGAACTTGCTGTCTGCAAAAAGGAGTGTAGCCTAACAGGCTATGCATTTATCTCAATCCTTGTCAAGATAAATAGGCATGTACATAGATGCCATGTGTAAATAGGTGACAACTGTAGATGCTATTCAAAACAGTCACACAAAAGGAAAGCCTACTTCTACACTGCCAACAATACAGGCCATGTTACAGAACTCATATGAAAATGCTAGCCTAATCTCTTTCCAGTCAAACACACTTCACTGCAACTGCAATAGCAGTACAGCAACTGTGCCAGAATAGCTATAAATAGCATTCTACTTCTCGAGTGTTATATCTGCAACTGTGTGACACCGTGTGTGCTGATTTGAGCAGTGAGCACAGCATGCAGGTGAACTAGCTATTAACTACTCTGACAAAGCTGACGTGGGAGAAAGCTCTTACTCCTGGTCAAAAAGCACTGCCAGTCCAACCAGAAAACAAACAAAATACCAATGTCATAATAAACTACATCAGGAAACCTGTTAAGATAAAAAAAAAATAATAATAATCAAAAAACGCTGCTCATTTTCAGTACCTGTTCTCTCTCTCTCCTCTACTCTCTCCCCTCACAGTCTAACACCACAATCCAGAACATGTTCTGCTGATCTTGTTCTGTTTGCTAACCTCACAAATCACTCTAACCACATTAAGCTTGAGAGAGTTTATGTTTTATAACTAAACCCACCTATTCTTGACAGAGCGACTCAGACATTCAGTCCTCTCAGAAATCTGTAAGTGAATAATACCATAGCATTAGAAACACATTTAGCTCCCCCTTGTCTGGATTTTTAAATGTCTCTATGTGTGAATGCAGGTGAATGCCTTTGAGTGTTCAGCAATATGCAGACATGCAAAGCCATTATACACATATACACACACAAGCAGCAAGCCAGTGACTCACCGAACACACATAACCTTCTGTCAGACCCTCTGTATCCTCATCCTGAAACCAGCAAGCACACACAAATGTACACAAAGCCACACACATACACATACATGTGTGTGTGCACACACACACAGGCACATAAAGAGCTACACATACACACTCAACATCTCAGCAGAGACTTTGATGACCACATGCAACAAACAGAAATAGCTCAGTGTGCTTATGTATATGTGTGTGTGTGTTTTTTTTTCATTTACTGACAGAGAGCACATCACCTAACACACACACACACACACACACACACACACACACACACAGAGAGAGACCCACACAAATTTGCACATGTTGGTAATCACAATGCAGGTTTGACAAGCAAGTTTAAGGTCATCAGCAGTGAGGCTTATTAAAAGATTAATTGAGATCATAGCCCTATTACCAGTAGCGCTCTATAACGAAGTTTACCATTGTTGTGTGGTCTACCGTATCACAAAACTAACTAAATTGACTGATCTGTGTTCAGGAAATGGTTAATGTGTGCAAACCTTCATGAAGCAAACCTTCATGAATTCCACAAAATAAAGCGAAAATATTTAGTTCTGAACTCCTGTAACTAATCTTAAAATAAATGTGCTTTGTAGACTCTATTAAAAATATATCCTTTATAAGAATAGTTCTTATAGTGTTACAAATATGTCTGGCTAAAGCTCTGGCCTTAGAGTGGAAATTTTTTTTTTTTTGCATATTTAAGTGCTTAACAGATAGTATAAGGTTAAACAATTTTATATATATATATATATATATATATATATATATATATATATATATATATATATATATATATATATAAAATTACTAAAGGAATTCTAATAAAAGATTATACCATTGCATTATACTCATATTTGCCTCTGTTATAAGTATTGAAATGTTATGTCGTATGGTGTAATGCAAAGTTGTGTCCAAGGACATTGCACAAAAATTATCTACTGCAATCCAAGTGTTGCTTTGTTTAACGTCATCTTAAGAGCTACATTGCACAATAGTTGTTAATGCAATGAGTTGTCACAAATACTGTTACAGTTGTACACAGTAAAAATGTAATGTCAGTAAATAATAATCAATAAATAGATTATCATGAGCTATGCTTTGACGCTGTTAGGTGTTGTGTTATCTGTGCAGCGTTTACCATGAGAGTAGGACTCAGAGGGCTAAAAGGTTCATCTGCTTCAGAGCTAGACAAACTTAGCTTTTTTATCCTCTCCATCACATCTCTTCTCTTTCTCTCCCTCTCCTCTTCTCTCATCCTCTTCACTCTCTCTTCTTCTGTTTCCTCTTTCATTCTCCATTCTTCAGTCTGGGAAAATAAAATGGATTAGAAATCAAATTAATCTTGATGACAAATATTTTAGAGTGTGGGTGTGTTTTTGCGTATGTCTGCAACTGTGTGTGGCTTTGCGCTATATGTGGGCCTGTGGGCATACTCATATGTGCGTTAGTGTGTGTGTGTATATACCTCTTCTTGAAATAGTGACTGTTCTTCCTTCTCACTGTGGTGTGGGTTTTCACTGATCTCTAACCCTGTCACAGGCTCTCCCTCAACCAAACTACATAAGAGAGAGAGAGAGAGAGAGAGAGAGAGAGAGAGAGAGAGAGAGAGAGAGAGAGCGAGAACAACTTTAATCTGCATAAAGCAACATGACAGAAAAGGATGAAAGATATTTTATTTTACCTGTTTGCACTGAGCAGAGAGCTTTCCACAACAGAGTCCATGATTCATGTGACTTTGCTTTATTAACTGAACATAGGAAGGATGCATGCTTGAAGGAAGTTGTGTAACACACCTAGAGGTGGCTAAGCCTTTCACAACTCAGTGAAATGTGGTATGTACAATTTTTAAAGGATTATAACCATTCTGATACAGAATCTGCTCTTGTTCACCTAATGAATCATTGTAATTAGGTTATGAAAAGATAAAATTATCCTATATGTGTTCTCTCTCTGCAAAGTCTGTTTCATGACATAGTATTGTCTAAAGAGACAGACAAAAAGTACTTCAAGCTATGTATTATTTTTTTATATTTTAACTTTATTTACTGATAAGTTTTTTGTCTGTAGTGTATCAGTACCATGGCATGCTCTTTAAAGCTTCTTCCTGCCGAGCAGTAATATCACATCTTACTTCCTGTTGGAGGCGTGGTTTTGAGGTACAAGTAATCCTCATCTCTTTCCTCTTTTCCCTCACCTGGCACCAAAACAAAACGATCATCCTCTATTGTTTGTAAACAAACAATGTCAGTCTACTAACTGATTTACGTACTGAAAGAAGTAGAGTGGGATTGCTTAAATGACAGTGATGACAACTACTTGCACTTTTGCTTGTGTTGTATCTCTGACTCTCTCTGCTCTTAATTTGCATGTCCTCCTGCCTCGGTGTCTCCGATACCCAACCCCTTCCTTTCGCCTCTGTCATTACCACCATGCCGGACTCCTCTCTTTCTCTACTTCTCTGCTCTTCTCTTTCTTTCTCTCTGCATTCACCAGCCTCAACCCACTCATCCTCATCTTCCTCTCCGTCCTCATTTCGCTGCTGAGAAAGAGGAGGTGGGGTCAGGCAACATAGGGCAGAGTTGACATGGCCATTCGAGCCATTTATTTGTTGTTTACTGTGTTGGGCGGAGCTGTTGAATTGAGGCTGCAGTTGGTGGGCATTTAATTGTGCTTCCACTTTTCGAAGATTGTTTGTTTGACTCTGTTTCTCCACATGTTGTGAGAAACCAATGAGGACATCAGCATCCTCCAGAGATAACAAAGAGTCTTGCTCTCTTTCGCACCTGAAGAAGAAAGATGTATTCATTTTCCACAACAAAATATCTACATTACCAGTAATACTGAAAGATACAGGATTACTTGCGCTTATTTAAATATTTCACTACTATTGATTAATTGAATCCTTCTGTAATTAATTGTTGTTCAGTATTATACTTGTGTTTGTTTTAGAACTCTTTCAAGGTATCGACATTGACTCCTGTATCTAGCAGTATCCTGGTTCAATTGTAAATTGTACTCTGTTATGTGATACTGGTTAGGATGCATTCTATGAGTAGATAACCAAACAATTTTTAACCCTCTCTGGTTAAGAGCATCTTCTAAATGCTGTAAATGTAAATGAAGAAACCCTTAAAAGAGCAGTGTGCAATGGGTGGGGTCAGTGGATAAAGAACGTGGCAGAAAATCAAGATATCTTGCTACATTGTGCAGCATTCTGAGAAACTACCACTCCAGTTGGCAGGTGTTAGCTGCTCTGGGCAAAAGCATAAGCTAATTGTAAAAATATAGTAATAACACTGGGGATGGAATATTATCAGGGGAGAAAGTGTGGGTTTGATTACACTCACATAGTCAGAGAAAGCAGGTGTCAGCCAGAGCTCAGGGCCTGAGACTCCATGGAAACCAAACAAACAAACTGACACTTGTTTCCTGTTTCTATCCCTAGGCTCTTATCAGACACCTCTAACGCTGCTGTTGAATCATTCTCCTCTTTTTTAGTCTTTGTATGATAGATTAACCACAGCATGGTCTGAAATAAGGACTGAAATAGATTGCATTCATGTTTCAGTAGAAACATCTGAATACTGTGGAGTTGGGTTACAATGGACAATCAAAATTCACTGGAAGTGGTGGAACCCCTTAGTAGGGGGCTATTCCTTTAAATACAACACACATCCATACCATCTACCAGCATGGAGAAGAGCCAGTGGAATTTACCCTATAATGTTTGAGACAACAACATAGACCATGTTGTGGGTGATAAGAGGGGGTCAGCGGTCATGCTGGCAGAGGATAAGACCACATGAGCTTGCATTACTGACGGGCTATCCTGGCACAGTTGAGGCTTGCATCTGTCTTGTGCAGACACCGTCGAACTGGCTGCTCTCGCACGGCATCGGCGTTCCCTTTCAGACTCCTGTGCATCTTCCAAGCTCCGCTGAACTGTGATCCTGGGTACATATACAAACATACACACACATATACTGTTTATCGACAGATACATAGTATGTTCTTGTTGGTGACTTAAGCAGTATTGGCTCCTGCACTACTGAAATGCAAAAGATTATAAATTAATCATTCTGCGGTAGGCTAAGTTACTGAATGTTCTTCGAGAATGTTCCTCTGCCAATCTTAAATCCTTTTTGTCAAAATCCTACAATATCACATGGGTGTAGTCTATCACATGATGTAGTCAAATGATGCTATATTGCTACTGAAAATAAAAATATACTTAATGTGTTTTCTATACAATTCACAGAATATGCAGTTTTAGAGTTCTAATTGATTAAATGCTATATACTAATAACTTTTGTTGTTTTCAGTATTTAGTAATACAGTGATATATACTCAGGGCCTTTACTTTTGTAGTGGTGAATATGTAAGGTCCCAGGTTCTCTGTGTAATGTCAAAACCTGTACTTGTATTCTGTTATCACTAAGGTAACACATCTCCATGACTACCTCAGGGGGCAAGACAAGGGGTCACAAGAGATAGAATGGCAGAGGAACAAAGCAGGAAATGAACTATGAACAATAATGGACAGGACAGGAAATGCAGACAGGAGAGGAAATGCAGATATCATGCTGACAGGAAATGTTTCTCTGACATCCTGTAGACAAGTTGACCCCACAAAAGCGAGAAAATCAATTTGGTTCACCAAGATTTGTGACCACACTGAAGAACATAAAGTCTTTATTATGAAAACTTTCTTATTTTCCTGTCACTGTGGAAACATTTGTAGTTGTCTTCAATGTGAGACAATAAAACTGAATTCATCATAGAGTATGTTTATGAATACAGTGTTTTGGGAGCATATGATCCTGACATGTGATCTAAGCAGCAAAGCAGTCAGGAAGTGTGAGTTTACTCCCAGCTTTAGGCAAACATGGTGAGGCAAACACCCAGACCTGCCTACTCCAAGGACACATCTCGTCTGGTTAAATCAAACTCACCTCACTTTTAATTATTGTCACCTGGTCATTCCATTAAACTCCCCATTTTAACCAGACACAGCGAAGTATTGCATTTCCTGAGATGCACACTGAGTGGTTTCTGGTTCTCGTCCTGGTTCTTGAATTCTGTTTTCCATGCAGACTAAGCCTCCTGTCTGATCCCTCGGGACTTCCTGGACTCTGCCTATGCGTGATGACTCTGTACTGGATCGAACTGGAATTGGAATTTCCTCATACAGGCCTTCAGCACCTAAGGCACAGAGCTAACCCCACACCATCTACCCTTCAACAGCCTGCATAAAAAATTAATAAATATCTCTCACACTTAGATCCCCACTTCTCTGAGTGTTTATTATCATGAAAGTATACAAAACATACAAAAGTATACTTAAATGCAAAACTATGAACAGTTTGAGGTAACAAGGAGCTGTACAACATGTCTAAAGATAAAATAGATAGTAATGTTACATTTTTGCATTTTTCCATATCATATGTTATCGCGCTTTGACTAATTTAGTTTGCATTGTATCAAACTACTGTAGGAGAAATTTTATTGACTGTGTAATTAATATGTATCCTGTTTCTTTGTGTTTGCAAAATTACAACAAAGGTCTAGACTGAAATAAAAATTGCAATCTGAAAAGCAAAGGTGAAAAGTTCTTTTCACCTTTGTGCTGTGACAGTGATATCTCTTGCCGCATGCAGCTAAAATGTTTTACTGCACTGTAGTGCAATCTAAAACAAATAAACATTTTACAGATAGCATAAAATAAACAAAATCCATTTGGAAATAGAAGATCGCAACACAACTGCCCACCATGACTTGTGTTTGGCTAATCAGAATCTGATGTACGCAGAGAGGCCGGGATCAGATGTTTGGAATCTTGCTTGGAATTGCTATCATTATCTACAGGGAGCCCCAAAGCCATAAGTGACAGCATTACCTTTAGCACTTCTATGTAGAAATTCACTACTGAAGTACCAAAGCCAGACATAAATTTGTGAAACTCATGGTGGCTGCAAAAGTGAAAGAGTAACATGTATTACATAGCTGACTGTAACTAGAAACTCTGAAACTCTAGAATAACTGAAAACATTTGACTGGGTGTGCAATGTCAGCTCTATTCTGCAAAGCAGATGTTGGCTGTGAGTCTGTATGTCATTTATGTGGTATGCAATTGTACTTGTGTTGACAACTCAGTAAAACCTAAAAAAAAGGGCACATTTTTTAAAGTAAGCTCTTTCTCTTGCAGGATTTTATCACCCATTGTATTGTGATGTTAATATTTTGCAGATTACAAGCTTTTGTTGTTGTAATTTTGCCAATTCCAGAACCACTGTGACCCACATTATGACCTGCATAGTGGAAGGTCTGCTGATCAGGGGGGTTGTGGGTATGTGTGTATGGGCTTCTGCAGATACATTTTGACAGTGGGATGGGCCAAAGTGAATCATTAGAGAAATTCCAATTCCAACAATACAGGAACCCGTTAAAGTAAGTCAGTACCCTTTCTGAAGATGCCATTTGTTAAATGTACCACCAACAACCCCACTCCACATTTTCTGCACTGCACTTCTAGCATCAGTCACAAGCTTTATTAGTCTCCCCAAGATTACATTTACCATATCAATGCAAAGAAGAGAAATTCAAATAAACACACGCGCGCGCGCGCGCACACACACACACACACACACACACACACACACACACACACACGCACGCGCACACACACACAAGCACACACACACACACGCACGCGCGCGCACACACAAGCACACACACACACACACACAAGCACACACACACACACACACACACACACACACACAAGCACACACACACACACGCGCGCGCACACACGCACGCACGCACACACACACACACACGCGCGCGCGCACACACACACAAGCACACACACACACAATACTCCTGAACTTAGTTCCACTTACAGCAGTCAATACAATTACAATGAATCTGATAGAAATATTACATCATATGGATCAAGAATGAATTCTAAGGTTGTTTGGCCAAACGAAAGAGTAATTGTATGGAAAAATGTGAATCTCACAAGCAGAGTTTTCTAAAACATTTTCTAAGACATTATCTTACTCAAGTTATTCCTTTAATGCATTACCAAATACACATTCACACCCACCTCTGGAGGTTCAGCAGTCCCTGCTTTCTGGAGTGTTGTCTTAACATGGACATCTGGTCTGCCTGACTCAGTCGATCAACACACTAACAACAGCAGCCTTTATCAGTCTCTTCTGTAGTCTATCAGCAGAATATTTCTATACAAAATAAAATGTTAAATTAAATATCCAGATTACACTGGATATTATACAAGTGCTCTGTCTCGCTCTCTCTCTCTTTCTCTCTCCTGTTTCTCTTTCTCTCTCATTCTTAGGTTTTTCATAGTATCCCTCCTCACTAGCACTCTCTTCCAATCAGTAGGTTGGAAAATCACATGACTTCTTTGTGAAATGAAAAACAGCTCACTTAATATATTCACAAAGAACTAAGTGAGATTTTCATTTATGTGGCACTCAATGTGATTCTTTTTTTATTTTATTTTAATTAATTTAGACTTAATCACTTGATACTGAATTCTCTACCCAGTATTAAATTATGCATGAATTATGCACAGCACCTTTCCTCCTGGATTTGAATGTAACAAAATGACAAAACTGATCCAGTCAGACATGCTGTATTCTTTATAGTGAGCCACAGGGAAACAGAAAGGCTGTAATTGCTGCCCCCCCCCCCCCCCCCCCCAAAAAAAAAAAAGAAAATAAAAAAAAATAAAAATAAAAAAAAAGATTATTATTTATTTTATATTTAAATATATGAGGAAATCATTAAGGAAAAGCTGTACAGTTAAAAGCTATCATTGAAATATTTATTTATTTATTTATTTTAAGTGTGTTTTTCCCTGTTACAAAACTATTGAGTTGTTTTTTACTTCTAAAACAACTTCAGATGTAATTTGCTTGGATATAAGCATTATCCTTATGTGTTCCCAGTGTGTATTACAATGTAGAGGGTGATTTGAGGAATAAAACATTCTCCAAGGTTCACTGATGGAGGATTACATACATTGCCTGGTGTCACCAACTGCTTTAGCCTCTAAAATGACCTGACCTAAGGTGTGTTATCCTAAGGTGTACATCTTCTATATGTAGGAAGAAAGTGGGTTAAGGGTTTTCAGTCTTTGTTTCATATTACAAATGTTGTGATGCTGCCACATACAATATTGGCCATCTTGAGTTGGAACAACTTTGTCTAATATCTGATAGTTACAATTTCTCAAGGGTTTGCTTTCCTGATTGATCTTACTTAATAGTGCCCTCTGCTGGAGCAACTGGGACAGAAAGTACTTCCTGTACATTTCTGTCCTTCCTGTTAGATTACAAATGGGTGGGAAGAAGAAGAAGAAAAAGGGAGACACAGTTTCCACATTGGAAGTTGAATTTTGTCAGTCTGGTGACTTTTAGAGGCATATGGAATTATCCTGTTTGTGGATCAAACGAGTTTTTTACCTCTGAAATTTCCCATGAGTTGGTAAGATGACCCCTTTTCAATTTTTGTCTGGCACAGTCCTTTGGGATACCTGCATATTTTATTTATTTTTCTATGATAATAAACAAATGTTTGCTAAATAAACAAAAGCTTCCTTTAAAAAAAATGTTTCTATTATCACTGGTCCGCTTAAAAAATAAAATATTAATTCTAATACAATAAAACATTAATTCAAATAAGCATTGATACAATAAAAAAGTAAGATTTTTTTTGTTTGTCTATACTTCCATGTATACAAAATCCAATGTTTAAAAAATCCTGCGTCTCACTTTGAGTGCTTGGCCGCATTTACTTTCCTTACAATTGTGCCTTCTTTCCGAGAGTGCAGTGCAACATTTTTGCCTGGGATTGTGCTCTTCTGAACAGAGACTGAGAGAGAGATAGAGGGATCAGAGAGTGAGAAAGAGAGAGAATGGTATAGTAAAAATTGCATTAAGCGCAATGCTTGTACAGCTGATGAAGCACCTCTGTCCAAAATGTCAGTTCACTCCTGGCTAACACTGCATGATATAAATAACTCAGAACAAAGTTACAAATATCAAAGTTACAACTATCTACAAATATCTGGCTAATACATCATCAGAAACATTTAGTTTTTCAATAACCAGCATTTTAGTGATTATTATAGTCGTAACAATGACACATACAATTACACTGTATCAACATTCCTCATTATTAAACCTAATCCTGAAAATAAAATAAAAAACCACACATACTTTGTCAACTCCACTGTCAACACTATATGTCAACACAATCTGTATGATGCACAAAAATGCACAAAATTGATGCATAAAATTGTACAAGACCCCATTAAATTCTTACATTTCTTACACTCTCCAACACATAGACATTGCTCATAAAAAAGTGACCAGGGTGTCATATATGAGCAAGACAAGAAACCATGAAACAAAATTAAATAAACCAACATAAACGTACATTAGGAGCTTAGATGTGGCAAAGCTCAAAAACAATGGAATTGTATGTTTACAAGGCTTATGTGCAAACTCAATAATCAAAACTGTTCTGAAGGCAGCTCTGCGTTGGAGGCAGAAGGGATGTAATTGGTTAACAGTCAATAGGTGGATATTTTCAAATACCACTCATTCACCCCGCATGGTTCTTCAGCTGTGACTTCCAGAAGTGACTTTAAAAGTAAGTACCGCAGCAATACACAGATCTATTAGAAACATTAGTATCTGTTCAAAACACTTTTGCTACTTTGAAGTTATATTTAGTGTAATTGAATTCTGCAGCCCACCTTAAGTAGCGCTGTGTAAATCAGAGGATTGTCATGTTGATGACATTTGTTGATGTCCAGAGTCAAGGACTCAGATATAATCTTCTCTTTTACAAGGGGAAGAATATAGAGCAGCTATCTGTGGAACTGACACTAGTGTTAGGTTGACACTAGGGTTAATGTTAGGAAACTAAAACCATCTAAAAAAAATTTATTAAAAAAAAAACAACAAAAAAAAAACCATATAACAATATAACAACCAAATAAAACATTTAATTAAAACAAAAGGCAAACTACAGTTAAAATTGTGATGCAGAGCTAGGTTTGTTCTGCCATCAAAGCAGAGCTGCGTTCAGAACAATTTTGATTAATGATTTTGCACATGCACATTTACGAGGTACTGCGATAGTATCAGTGGCCATGTTTCCACTCAAGTGATTGTTTTCTGAAAATTGCTTCAGCACCTATAAATGTTTATCGATATAAACTGTGTTTGTAGCGATTTTAGCTAGAATTATAACAATATCCATACATGGACATACATGTTTAAGTGTTAAAGTCATTTTCAGAAAATCAGCTGAATGTAAATGTGACAATTGTAATCAAAATATGTACAATCAGTGCTATTAATGTAAACATCACAACAGTGAAATATACATTTACAAAATACTAGTTATTCTGACCCTTAAAATAGTACTCCCAAATAAATAGGTGGCCACCGGACATGCTAAAATTAGGGTGCCAGAATGTGCCTTGAGTTTGTAGGCCTGACATCACGGGCCAAACTTAGTGTGTGCGCTGCTGCTCCAGCTCCTCCTTGAGGTAATTTAAGAATGACATAGTGAAGGACAGGAGACACAGAAGCAAGGATGGAGGGATAACCTTAGAAGGAGTGAGTAGGATATCGAACAGGCAAGACTTCACAAATGTGACTACAAAAATAATATCTACAGCACTGCCATTGACATTTCTGAGGATTATAACTTACTGCTTTAAAAGATGAGGAAAATGACTCTGAAGGAATGTGAGCGTGCCTTGAATGTTCTTCCACATTTTCGATAGGATATGAATTTACTTAGTTTAATAAACTTTAATAAAGCTACTAATTTTTTTTTTTTACTGTAATTGTGTAATACTCCCACTTTAAGCAGCACTAGTATGTACACCAGAGGGTTGTCATTATTGACGTGGAATGAAGCTAAAACAATGTGAAGTATGAAGCTTAAACAATGCCATTATGGTCTGTACTAGAAAAGATCTATCCGTTTAGTGACAAGTGTTTCTTTACACCTGACCAGGGTCAAGGGTCTTTAAACAATAAGGGCCAGGTTCAGACCCTCAAAATAGATATATGTAATTTATGGCTGTTTGTTCTAACAGCACCCTCTCAGGTTCC